>NC_085953.1:13721450-14031571 GCF_963556715.1 Cydia fagiglandana
AGCTATCTGCCATTTTAATTTGGCAAACGATGTACCAAACACCCTGTATATACCTACCTAAGAACTGATGTAAAAAGTGATGAAATAAATTCATTTGTTTTTGTATTTGTAGACAACAGTTAACTATAGAGGTATAACTACTTAATTCATCATCATCATCATTGGCCTTTGCGTCTATTACAGACGATTTATGGTGTAACACCGAAGAGACACCGTTTTTGGTGGCTGAATAGACCGATGCGACACCGACAACCTACCACAAGAGCGATTTTGCCTGACAAGAGAGATTTGCAGTAAATTGTCAGCGACTACTTATTTTTTAAACAGCATGGTCCTTAGACCCTGATTCTTTGACCCCCGACTATCTGATCAGTGGGAAAGATCCCCTACATCTCTCACCCACTAGCGCCCTTTCCTTGACTCTCTTTTTTGACCCCCAAAATCTCGGAGCGCACACGCGGACTGTAGATACAGAAGTAACAAAGAGTGAAACACGAACCTAGTGACATCTCTTGGTCTTCCATACCCTCGGAGCGCACAAAGTCCTGGACGCAGTCCGCGAGGAAGTTGAAGAGGTCTTCACCCGGCCCCAGCCGCAGCTCGTCGCTGAAACACAAAAATGCTTGTTTAGATACAATATCGATTATTTGGACTAACTAATAGGCTTTGACATTAGGCTATAACTTACCTATAGGTACTAATATGACAGTTTGATTTGACACAATCCCAATAAGGCCTAGTTTCCCCTCTGGGTTGGAAGGTCAGATGGCAGTCGCTTTCGTAAAAAGTAGCGCCTACGTCAATTCTTGGGATTAGTTGTCTAGCTCCCAAGAGCCGTGGCAAAATGCTGGGATAACGCGAGGAAGAAGATTTGATACGAAAGCGAAAAGAAAAGTGATATTGTCTTTAAGAAATAAATGAATCTATCTATGTAGGTATCTACGTATATAATTCCCGGAAATTTTAATATGTTCAAGTTAAGGCTAATTGTAAGTCTAAGTACCTACGACCTATCTTTAAATTTCGATACCGTGCATAAGAGACAGGTACCTACTGAAGTATTATGACAGGCGATGTTGTGCTAGCCCTGCCACATAGGGGATAATTGTCGATGTAACTCGTTTTAATTAGTACATAACTACATGCAGACGAAATCAGACTGATGCTCTCATTTAACCTCCAGCAGCGAATTCATTAGCCCAATTAAAGCTCAGACATTCCATCAGTGTGGGCTTGTTTACGATGTATTTAATCATTTAATCATTGCAATCATGTCCAACATGATAAGTATACAATGTAGACATATGTGAACATGAACCCGGAATAAATGCTCGTAGTTTACACAAAAAATATAACAATTGTACTTTGTTTCAATGAAAAATAATATGAAAACTGGTACAGGTAGAGAGCTGACAAGTTACGAATTGGTGCAAAATACTACCTTATTAACGAAGGGATGAAACACTGATTAAACCTTCAAGATTTTTATAAACATTATTAAAAGGGACACATTACAAGGGATGAAAAACACTTATATCAGTCGAGGTAGGCGCTTAAACGTAGTGAGAGCGCCAATAAATAGTCCGAGATTAAAATGGCGCCTTTCACTTAAGAGCCAACAGGAGTGGTCATTCCTCCATACAAACGTAGTCCTCGTTTTCCTCCGTGGTTTTTGAAGCTAGAGCAATGATTTTTTCAACACAGATTAATATTGTCAATATCTGTGTCGGACCGTTTTGCTTTTTTTGATATTTTTGTTTTTTAAGGCGCTAGAGCCCTTCAAAAATGGCCAAAATGGCCTAATTGACTATGCCGCAATGAGAGGCGTGGTATTCAAAACTGATATCAATTAGCCAAAAAAGCAAAACGGTCCGACACAGATAATTTCATAATCATTCAGATTTCTAAATTTGGTTACGATTGGTTAAGATTTGGAGGAGGAAAAAGAGGACTACGAAACCTCGATTTTTGCCATTTTTACGCAGGATTTTTCGCCTCAGCTGCAGTTGTCCCTATCGCACTAATTTTAGGGGCGGGTTCAAGTTTCTAAATACGTACACAGACAGAAAAGTGATGGGCAATAGTCGACATGTAATATCGATAATCTAGTGATGTGAGAAGTTATCGATAAACCATAACAAAGTCGCGATTTGCCTCTTAGTAGGCGAAGTTAGTGAAGTAAGTAACTTGCACTTTTGCCTCAGGGGAAACCGTTTAACACTATTATTTCTTGGTTCATACAAAGCTGAGTAGACGCACTTTTATTTAATAATAATTTTTGATTTCATATCTGTGGTAATAAACGCTTTGAATACATTTTTCTAAACATCATTCCGAATCCAATGAGGTATCACACCTTTGAACTTGTACTATACTGTTGTCCCAAATTGGGGTTTCGGGTTTCATATTTATTCCGACCAGAATCAGGAGCTCCTCAAACATAGGTACCTAAATGTATCCAAATCTGACTCAAAAATAATAATCGGCCGAGAGCATGTCGGGCCGTGCTCAATGTAGAGTTTCGTAGTTACCGTTCTGTCAAAATAGGCCAAACCGGGGCGATAAGTCAGTATCATACGTTTACAAGGGAGTACAGAGAGCGTTTTACGTATTTTTAGATTTTTACTAAGAACAGAAGATTTTTTGCAATAACTCAAAACCGACTGGAGTCCGGTCATATTCGCTATATAGTTTTCATTAAAAGTAGTTATTAAGCTTTTGTTGATTTTTTTCATGATTTTGGACCATGGTTCAAAAGTTAGAGGGTGGTGGGGATTTTTTTTTTCTTTCGGAGCGATTATATCCAAAAATATATAAATTTATCAAAAAATGTTTTAAGGAGACCTTTATTCGTTTTGAAACACCTATCCAAGGGTACCCCACACTATTGGGACTAAGCAAATAAAAAAAATATATCTATACCTTTGAGTTCAATTGGCGTAAAGGACATTTTAGCGAAAATGAGTTATATATACAGTTTTAATACCTGGCTTAACAACCTCAAAGCTGTACTCTGATTGCCTAATCATGCATGCCATACGATTAAATAAATAAATATACAGTTTTGTTCAGAATTCCAAGCGCTTTTGTTCTGTATAGTTAAAATTTCGATATCTCGTAAAAAGTTGCCTTTACGACCCAATTTTTACACTATGAGCTGCAAAAACAGCTTAGCTCAAGGGGCGTAAATGACCAGTTATTTTTTCTTTTTTTTTTATTAAATTATGTTGTAAAGGACTAACAATACTAACATGTCCTTTGTCGTCATTTAGCCCTTCATTTATCATGATAATTTTTCATATCGTGTGGTCAAGATGGTCGTAAAGGACATTATTTGACTATTGAAATTATTTTACTTGCCCTTTACCACCCGTCCTAAAAATGATTTTACCTTAAGTATACGAGGCGAACAAATTGTAAAGGACTTTTCTAATTTTTGTGTCGTTTAAACTCCAACTTGCAAGCAAATAACATGGACGTAGCAGTATGTAGACTATCAAGAAAGTCGTTTTCTGGGACCTTTATTACTATAATGTAATGTTTGCCGTCAAATTGCCGTGAAAGCATTTACGCAAGAGTTTTTTCCGCAGTTATCTTTGTTCATGCACGTAAAGGTCTATAAAGCCAAATTGATAAATAGTTTTATGGGTCCTTTATTACCAAAATATAACGTTTGCCCCTCAAATTAGAAAACTCAGCTCAGTGTTTTTCCGCAACTATTACTGTGTTTCTCGCAGTGGAATCTCTTATAGTCTTGCGACAATAACATATGTACTAGCCTGTGCATAATACACTCTGAACCTTTCCGACTCGCATTTCGCAACGAGACATGTACAAAATACAAAATTCTTTATTTCATAAAAAACTACATATAATTTGAGGGATGGTGTCTCCCGGTAAGCAATATACCTATGCCTGTGTTGGGAGGCACCGCTCTTCCGTTATTATTGAAATCTAACTAATACTAAGCTACACTATTTACAAGTCACAAAACATTTACTACCTATACTATTTACAAATAATAATTATATACTAATTACAAGCAATACATTAATTATAACTATTAACTATAAGCAACATAAAGACAACAATAAAAATATGTGATCAGGAAAGTACTCAAGCCTGCACGCGTGTGTGTGTGTGTGTGTGTGATGGTACTCATCGTAAAAGGCTCTCTGTTTTCTCATATGTTTTAGTTTTGAGCCATTTGGTTACAGTAGACTTACATTCATGGGATTGTTTAGGGTAAATGTTTAGGATTTTATTGATTTTATTATACATGAAAGCGGATTTTGTGTTAAATTGTAAGTTCGCAAAGGTTGTTTTATTATGAGAAGATCTCGCTACATTAATTAAAGTTCATTTTATGTTATACTTAGGATTGTAGGTAAGGTGTATCAGCGATTGCCCATTGCCTCGCTCCTGACTATTTACTACCCGTTCCTGCGCGGTGGAAGTTGTTTTATGTGCGTAATTTAATTATTTGTGTTATTGGTTGAGCTCGGCTACAATAACTAGTTGAAATAAAGAACAATGCTTCGTTTCAAACACACTCACAAAGTTTGGAACGTATCTGGACGAAGTGGTAATTAATACTAATGACCGAATCGGTTATAATTAATTCGTTTACTTACTTGTTTCATAATATGTACAGAAGATATTTTTAAGTGTTTGAAATTAGAAATTATTGCAGCTACAGTTAACAGGGATGAAATAACACAGAAATTACTACTTAAATAGGAATAAAAAACGATTTAATATCTTATTGTTTCGTATTTTGAAATAAGACATCTTGAAAAATTTAAACTATAGAATTATAGTCTTTTATTCACTAAGGACGTTCCAAATGCTTGATATGCTAATTCTTATCATCGTTAGCTGATCTTATACTTCCCTTGTTATGACTAAAGGCTGTCATTTTATGATTAAAGGCGGCTAGTGTTAAGCACTGGGACATTTAATTTACCTTCATTCCCGAATATTAGCTACTTTGTGAGCAAGTAATTATTTTATATTAGCACAATATTTTGAATCAATTATTTTTAGTAGATAATTGGTTCAAAATATTGTGCTTTCTTTCTTATTACTATATTATTAGAAAAATATTAATAACAACTGTACCTAATCGGGTTATACCTAGCATCATTAACTACCGTTTGATACATTTTTAACCTTCGTTATAAACTATGTTGAAAACAGTTAACATGTGTAGGTACCGTGGCTGGTAACTAATTCACCCCGAATTTGGAATAAAATAGTCTCAGAATGTCACTTACGACCCCTACTACACAAGATACACTATATTATCAAAAAACGCAGCATGGGTGTAAAGGACATTCATAGTGTTTTTGACCAATTCTATAGGACATTAACTTCTTTCGTTTTTAATTTATACATATGATTGCTAATTCAGGTTAAAGAGACTAACATTTTGAGTACTTTTTTTAATACACATCAAAAATATAGCTCCATAAACAACAAAAAAAAATCAACATTTAAAAAATCTCTGTCTCCTGAAAAATAGCATTTTGTCCTTTACGCCAATTGAACCCAAAGGTATCGAATATTGTATGGGAGGTCTCAGGTCTGCAATTCTTTTTTAATAGTTTTTATTTTACCGTTCCGTCGCAATGCGTGATTCATGTATCCATGCCAATAAGTTGCCAACTTGCAGCTTTTTAGCACTTACGATCATGAAGCAAAGCCTCGGATCGGACAGACAGGCAGACAGACGAACATGGCGAAACAATAAGGGTTTCTATGGCGACTACGCAACCCTAAATATCGGACCACTAATAAAACAGTTATTAAGATTTTAATTTGATTGCAGGTTGTAGACGGATATTGAATTCAGTTAGGCACCTAAAGTCAAGAAGTTAAATCACAATAACAGGGAATATGATTCGGTCAAATTGTGTTCTAATGTATGGGGAAGACAAACAAATTATAGCCAGCATTCAATGAATGTAGTATGATACCTTGGGGTATGGTGCTTTACGCACACTAGTGTCCCGAGCCCTCCCCCTGACGCAACCCCCCCAATATTAAAAATAAAACTGCCAACCGGGACATAATTCATGCTAAAAGGGGTGGGGGGATTGCGTCAGGGGGAGGGGGTAGGACGCTAGTGTGCGTAAAGCACCATACCCAAAGGTATCATACTACATTCATAAAATACTGGCTATAGTTAGTTTTTCAAAAAACACAATTTGACCGAATCAAATAAGTAAACGCTTAGTGGCGGTAGCGAGACTAGCGAGCTAACGAGTTACCACCGAAGAATAAGTTTGTACTATAAGAAAAGAACTAGGTGTAGCAAAGCCATACCGGGCCGACCGCTTCGCGAGGCCCGTGAAGGCAAATGACGTGTGCGTCTGTGTGCGCGCACCACACACACAGGGATAGTCCTTCACTACGCAGCGCCGCCCCCGTCAGCGCGACGGCGATATTCACCTCAAAATCTCAAAACTGAGATCGGGCTGACGTCCTGTTTCGTCTTAACACTGTTCATTTCGAATCTTCCTATCCAATTTTTTTTTATACCGGTCATATCCACATTGAATTGACCTTAGGGGTCATGCATTAATTACATCACACGTTTAGAGGGAGGGAGGGGGTCAAGAAAATGTGACATATTGTGACATGGGGGAGGGGGGAGACACAAACTTTGTGACGTCACTTTAATTTAATCAGTAACCGTAAGTAAATATAAAACTGTACTAAAATGATGATCTATAATATTATTATGGTCGTTCAGACCATCGTTATCACAACCACCTGTCTCTTTTCACCAACTGTGTAGGTGATAGAAGGGTAGCTAAATACCAGAAATTTTATATTAATTTTCGAATTTGAAACATTCCCTTTTTGATACAAGTAAAAAATAAATAATGGGATTTGGGATTTATGAAGCCTTTATGAAGGGCCTACAAAAGCTAAGGGGTCATCCATTAATTACATCACACGTTTAGGGGGAGGGAGGGGGTCAAGAAAATGTGACATATTGTGACATGGGGGAGGGGAGAGACACAAACTTTGTGACGTCACTTTAACTTAATCAGTAACCGAAAATTTATTTAAATTATTTTGTTCGCTGTACATTTAAATAACAAGTTTATAAAACGATAATCGTTTTTATTCATTTAATTTTCTTTCCTAAGCAGTTTTGGGTTATAAAATTACTATTATTTATATCGTCAAAAATATTTTGATAAAATATTAATAATACTTAGGTACTTACTTAATTCGATTTGGCGATTTCGTAGAAAAAATGTGACGTCACACTAGGGGGGAGGGGTTTGCCAAATGTGACCAAGTGTGACAAGGAAGGGGGGAGGGGTCAAAAAACCTAGAAATTCGTGTGACGTAATTAATGGATGACCCCTAAGGTAAATTCAATGTGGAAATGACCGGTATAAAAAAAATAATGGATTGATTTACCAATAGGTTCGGTGCATGAACAGCTGCTGTGTAGTTACCTGATGTGGTACTGCTTGACGTCCTCGCGCAGCATCTGGCCGCCGCGCAGCTCCACCAGCAGCACCCTGAAGTTGGTGCCGCCCAGGTCCAGCGCGAGGAACACGCCTTCCTCTGCAAAACATCATCATCATCACCATAAAGACGGCCAATAGAAGGTGATTTCTCCGGAAGACTTTCATGTGTTCCGGACATTTAGGAGGCCTGCGCGGAGCCGAAACCAAAACGTAGGGGTCTTTTGACACTTTAATGTGACGTAATGTGGTGTGATGTGATGTAATGTGATGCGACCTTGCCCTTGTACGCAGAGACAGCCCCGGCTGATGCTGCCATATACACACACACACGTACCTGTGCCATCCGGCAGCTCAGGAACGTATGTGTTCTCCATCTGCAACGAGGACGGCTGCTGCCTCAGTCCCCTCGTGAGCTCCCGTTCGAACACGTTGGCCACGCGGCGCAGGGTGGCGCCGCACAGGTTCAGCTCTGCCAGGCATGCCTCCACCTGCAAACACATACATGAACATTAATATAAGGTTTAACTCGTGTCCCAAGGATATCCCTAGGGTTGGTGGATCCAAACCGCAGCTGTGCTCGCCAGCAACGCCAGAATAAGCACACCCCCAATCGATTCTCTGCGCGCCCAGACGGGCGGTGAGCGACATTTCTTTAGGTAGCTACGTACGTGTACTATCTACCCGTCCATAGAATTAGAAAAAGTTTAAGAACACACAGGTATCCGACTGCGAATATATATCTCATATTGCTTACATCGCATAATATTCGTACAACCTATGTTGTACGAATACTTATATATTTTTAAAGTCCCTCCTTTTCATCCCACTTTTTTTAGAAACATATTTTTCCCGCCGACAATCCTACTCGCGCAATAAAGGCGAATTTAAGATATTATCATTCATAAAAATCGGTTAAGTTGAGTGAGTTGTTTTGTAGTTAGGAGGCCTTCGCCGCATTCGGACGAAATAAGTGTAAAACTTACCTTCCTCACATCACACGAAAGAAACGAATCTTTAATATCATAACATCTCACAACGTGGCACTCCATCATACAAGACAACTAAACGCGCAATAGGGTGGGAACTAAACAACCCACATTTTTATCGATTACGATAAGTTTACTCGATTAAAAGATAAAATGTTATCTCCCAGAGGCGGTGATGGATGTGTCTGCGGGCATCGATCATTAGATAATCGAGTTGGTCTTACAAACTAATTACAATTAAAGGATATTGCCAACTGCGGACTGTATCGATAACTTAGCGGAACTTTACAACTCAACAGTCGATAAAATTGAAGGGTTTTATAACGTTTTCGCCGCGTATGAAATCATCTGCATAAAGCGTTCATCCCTTTTTGCTAAGTGCAAGGAACTACATAATACTTACCTATCTCTATTGCAATAGTCGCCCGATGTTGATCAACTTTGGAAATAACTAACGTAAAAAAATGTTTTAATCCCCATCGATAAACGACATAAAGTATTAAAAAATATTAGTTTCACTCTCGAATTTCGTTATGTATTTACTGCAGGTATGGAAAGTAAAATAATGTGTTTACGGAGGAAATTAAAAGGGATTATGACACCGAATGTATTTAGAGTCAAACTTCTATGAAAGTATGACGTATAAATAACACTTGCACTGCGTGGGCTATCAAATCCGCTGCAGACTTCTTGGTCCGATTCTACTCGCGCTCATACAATCTATTAAAAATGTCAAAACAATCGTTTATTTGTAATTTCTTTTAACCTCCAGTAACGTTCACGGTTCAAGGTTAACGTCCAAACAGCTGTGTGTGCGTAAATACACATGTAAATTGGTAGGTATGTGTGCGTGCGATAGCATCAGCGAAAGCCTCCAACTGCTAACGAGCGAACACAGACGTCGTAATGAGGTCCTGGCCGCTCCAATTTTCCCTTTGATCAGACTAACACATGCATAACCTAACCTACAGAGCAATTGATCTGCGTTCATTTACCTGCAGCATCCGGCAGCTATATTATTATTATATTATGATTTAGGGCATTCGTTAGCTGCCGCGGGTGCACGCATTTTCAAATTTGCTGCCTCTGTCTACTGACAAAATTGGTTTGCCAGATTATATTTTGCTTAATTGCTTTTCTGAACTTGGGCCTCCTCTATCTTTAAGAGGAAGGCCTCGATAACCCGAGATTACAATTGTTTTGATATAAACTGCCACTTATTAGCGTCGTGGCGATAAACGACTAATTTATCACTTATCGGTGCAGTTACACTTTCCTCGGCAAGCATTTTTTGCGACCTTTCGTGATCTCGAGATACGTGGATTGCATTTTATAACTTTTATTATGCTACATATACAACTTTTATTATTACAAGTTATTAGTAGTCACATCTTAGGTACATGGAGAGGATGGGAGAGGATCGAGCTGTGAGAAAATAATCTCTTTGCGATGACGGAAAACAGTCGGTTAAATTTAGAAATATAATTCGTTGATTAAAATATACTGCACCAACATTTCCAAAATGATGCTTGTCACTTATTTAATTTCTTGGTTTTATAATGTACATAGGAACTCTGAAATTAATAAATGAAATTTTTGTGAGCCTAGACATGCGATAATTTAATTAATTTATCTAAAGATAGTCGATAATCGCATTGTTTGTGGGAATTTTGGGCTTGATAATGATAAGGCAAGAACGCAACATTACCTACCTACTAATCAGAGGGCCTAGACAAAATGCCAATCGAAATAATGTATGTAAATAGACACATGACTTTTCGTAGCATCTGTTTGTGTGTCTCGATACATTTTTTCTTTCTGTTTGGCGTTTGTCGATGTAGGTACGATTTTCCGCAAACTTCGAGAATTTTATATTTGTCTAATAGAGATTGCCGGAGGTATTCGACTTCCAAAGCTCTCCGTGACTTAAAACCACGTTTTTAAAGTTTGACGCAACGGTTGACCCCTTAATGCGCAGCGACATTGACAGATCAGTGGTCACCGTGGTCGTGTCACCACTATCGCGCGGGTCACATGCGCACGCGGCGCAGCACGGGGATCTATAGTAGGAGAGCTGGAGGACATTTTAGACAAGCTGAAAATTTGTCTCATACTTCTCCTATCATATCCCAACTGAGAACTGCAGACATTTACAGATTTCCTCAAAAAACATTGTTTTCAAAAAAATATTATAACTTTAACTGTATTTAGGGGTTGATCTAGTCCCGTTACCCTCAGCTTGGTCTGCAGATATCTTTAACTTAATAAGTACATCCGCAGAACTATGCTTATGTCTGGAAAGTCAGTAAAAAGTTGGAATTAAAACATTTTCCCAATGCCCGTTAATCGAATCGATTACAAGATTTAATGGATTAATATTGTATAATACCTAAACAACCTTGAATGTCATTTCGTCATCCATGTATACATAATGTGCAATAAACGAGTTATTTCTTTATTTGCACTTTTCTACCTTATTTTTACTACCTACCTACCCTATCCTAATTACAAGCCTTTTATAGAGGTTAAAAACCCACAGATTCCAACTGTAAGGAACCTAAAAACAATCTGTATGTACTCTGCTCTGTGTAGAGTGAATTTGGCATATATATTTTATGACATTTTTTGTAAACGATTGCAGCGCTATCTGCGCGTAAGCATTAAACTTTCTCATTTATTTTCAATCCCGTATCATTCGCAACACGGCCATCCTGATAGTTAAACTGTCCTCGTGCCCGTATTTGTCAACTTTTTGTTTTAAACTTGCAATTAAATTCAAAGTCAGCTTGTTTGTGTCACTGTTTGTATCACTGCCATAAACCTAATCGGCGCAAGAGTCGCGGAAACTGCCACCACGACTATTACCACGCTTAATCATAAAACAACGTAAGTGCTTGTGAGGACTTGTATAATTTCCGACGTTTCGGTTTATCTTCATGGTATCAGATATCTTTATAGTCGAGATTAGTCGGAGCACCTGTGGTTTACAGCGTCATATCGGTGGATTAACATTATTTAATGGTTATTAAAATGCGATACGATCGCTATACGTAAATGATGAGACCTGCTTTATTTTATTGCTTTTCCTATTGTAAATAGTAAATACCCATAAATATTAAGCGGTTATTAAAATGCGATATGTTCGCTGCATGTGAACGTGTCATTTGTTTAATTGCAGATTGCAGTTTCTTATTGCCAATAATATGGACTCATAAACTGTTATCTGATGAATAAATGAATAGAAACGCAACATCCGATGTGCGACAAATCGTTTTATAAAGCCTCTTTCATAGATAATATTTAGATTTCTTTATTTCAAGACAAAAATTACATTATATATTTAAAATAAAAAATCTATCATATAAACAAATCTTCAGCTATTTAAAATATAGTAAGTAGATGAAGTTATTTTAGGTGATAATGGAATGTTATGATGTCCCTTTTTATGTTTGACCCTTTCAAAGAAAATAAGAGAATTTAAAATCAGCCCAGCCGTCTCCGAGAAACATCAAGGTTCATACATAAAAATAAAACCAATACCACCTCCAAATCTTGAAGTTAAAAATAACTCAGATTTGTTTGATATTGACGCACAGTGGTGAGTTGTTGACTTGTTTGCTTATTATAAGAATGCGTCGAGATTGCCGTCCGTACAGCCTCATATATTTCAATCACAGACGACAGCTGACCGCGATCGCTCATTTGAATGATCAAACCATACTCCAACATATTTTATTGCACAAAAGAAAAACTTAGGGTACAAAAGGCGAACTTATTGCCATGAGGCCCATGAGGCATTCTCTACCGTTAGGTATATCATCTGCTGATATCTGTCTGATAGTTATATCGGGGTATAAAAGAGCAAATTAGAGGAAAATATAGTTAAATACAATCACGATTTGCCTTGACGAACCGATTTACCATAAAAGGGTGTATACTTCCTTTTCTGACAATGTCAAAGACTTTGAAGTTAAGACATAGTCCTGACTTTTTGTTTAGAACTCTAGTCACTAATGAGTCGTAGACCTCGCGAACCCCAATACCTTAGTCATTTTAAATACTTTCCAAAAAAACGCAAAAAATTGGGGATTGATTACATAATTACTACTTATAGAGGTAATTTACGGGTCATCTCGCGCGAGAGCACATACGCCCTCATCTAAAGTACCTAATTTTATTGGACATGTGCCAAGTTATTGATTGTGGTAGACCGAGACTCGATTTGGCAGCCCTAGATGGCGCTGTACCTAGTCAAGTTCTTCGCCTCGTAAAAGAAGCGAAATCTCGATAAGCCCGCGACCTCCAGTCCTCCACGAGTGTCAACATTCGACATCGCGCGATGTGCAATTGTTTTGACCTGCACTACAGATAAGTATCCCTGTTAATTAACAATTCACAGCTCTTATTGGTTTCCAATTTTAGATATCGCCAATTTTATAGCAGCACTACCGCGGAATGACCTTTGTTAAATAAAATTGTGTGAATTGACAAACATGTCAATTAAGTTGCGTGATAAGACAAAGGAGCCGACAGGGTGAATAGTTTTTAGTAATACTAGACTAGAATTACATAATTTTAACAGGTTTTCCACTTTGGCAAGCACAAGTATGTTATGTACCTTCAAAGCACGAGCACCATCATCGCCCAGCCGCAGCGGCGGCGGCAGGAACTGGGCAGCCCACTCGGCATCTTCAGCGTAGCCGTTGGTCCCGCTGGTCTCGTTGGTCCCGTTGGTCCCGTTGGTCCCGCGGTGGTCGCCGTTCAGTTTGGCGTGTCCGTTGACGCGCCCGTTCAGCGCCGTCGACATGGCGGGTTCTCTGGAAATGTGGAAACAAACTTATAAATACGTATTAAGAAGAATGAGAGCTTAAAATATAAGTAGTCGTAAGTGTGATGAAAAACATTGTAATATTAACTCCGGGGGTAAGAATATTGGAAACTCGGGTTAATACCCTCATTTACCAATATTTCACAGAGAGCTTAAAATATAAGTAGTCGTAAGTGTGATGAAAAACATTGTAATATTAACTCCGGGGGTAAGAATATTGGAAACTCGGGTTAATACCCTCATTTACCAATATTTCACTTACCGGGGGGTTGTACAATTTGCTATTTATTTCATGAAGGTTTAGGGGGAAGCACCTAGTCAGTTTCTAAATATGTAGTTTTTTTTAATCTGGTAAACTCTGGTTTTTACCTAAAGGTAGGGTGACTGCTATATAGTTATTGGCTACAACATAGTAATGGGCCACTCTTAACAAATCAGACAGAAACAATTATTGTTAAGGGTGGCCATAACTATAGCAGTCAACCCTACCTAAACTAAACTAAGTTAAGCACTATTGCTAGAGATTTCTTCCTACTTTACGTAAAGATTGAAGGTCAGAATTCAGTGCACTCATTACCAGAGCCACTAATTAAGTAATTTTTAAAGCATTGACCTATTATTAATCATAGTCTCTTTGTTTTAATAATTTGGAAAACATTTTAACTTCCTTATCAAATAAAGTAATAATTAATGGAATTATTCGCAAAGATGTTTTTATAATTATAATTAATTGGTTGGATACCTATCGTTTTATTGTCGTGGTTATCAAAGGTGTGATATTAACGGTCGAGTCACGGCGCCGCGGTGGGAGGTGTCGAATGCTGCTTGTAAATTAATTATAAGATTTAAAGTATCACACTTGAAAGTATCAAGGAGCGATGCAATTATAATATGAACAAAGAGATAGGATGGGATGCTAATTGCTTTCGTTTTTTGTTTCTGAAATAAATAATCGGTTTTTCGATTAAGTAATCGAATTTTTCATACCGTGATGGTTTTTCGTTTAGGTATTAACACAGGCACGTCTGTACACGCGTCATTGTGTGAGTAAGTCGCTTAGGGCTACTATTTACATGTTTTTGAGTTCACGGAGCGTTATCGTTGTACTCGTAACGTAAATATCAAACATTTTTATTCCTAAAATTAAAGAAACAAACATAATTTACAAGATGGTATTTTCTCCTAGATCCTTGCTATAATAAACTGTTCTATTCACAGGTCACAGCTAATATTATTTGAACGTATATATGTGTATAATAAAGTATGGTGCGGCAATAAATTACCAAAAATGTCATGTCGAATTGTCGATACACAATTAGCGTGGACTAAATATAAATAATTACAAAACGCTACTTTTTAATATATGTATAATAAAAATAATTGTTCTTTATTTCGTGAATTTGAAAAACAACCGACATTGCAAAATACATCGGCATTTTGAACGTTGCGTCATCGCGCCGCGGCGTTGCTAGCCGAACTGAGAGTATGTCACGAGTCCGTCAGAACTCAGTCGCGGGGCGAGGTAATCCGAGTCGGGGCGGGGCGGTGCGTGTCCGTTCTGTATGATAATACTATTACTTATTCTGTGGTATTAAGTACTTATCTTAGGTAATTTGACGGCGAGTTCTTGTGAGTCTAAAATCTTATTTGTTTTCCAATAAGTATAGATATTTTGACTCAAAATATAGTGATCTTTTTTACCAATTCCGATTGATAGATGATTTTTGAATGTCCTTGTTTAACCTCTGTAGCTTATAGCTTTATTAACCGATAACGATGTCTCATTGCCAAATACATAATATTAAAGATAAAACGTCGTGGTTGGACTGATACGACTGAAAGCGACGCGATTTTAATATTATTTGCACTTAGGTAGTCAATGACAGCGGTTACTGGCTATTATGATATAATAAGTATGTGGTACAGTTAGCTTGAATAGTAGTACAAGTACCTATTAGAACGGGGGAACGCTAGAGGTTAAAAGATGATATTGTGATCTTTCTTTTTTACAAATTTTATGACAGCAAAAGACGTTATTGCCAAATAAAAATTGAAATTAACGATAACATTCAACCACATTATAGAGTTGTTTACTTGACATGTCGACGTCAATATACTGGAGTCAGTTATGTAACGCTGCCATACATGACCCAAAAATTTTTTATTAAGCTATGAGCTTCATCACATCTGATATTTGAGTAATTCTAAGCATTTCTAGTCTGAAGTGGGGGGGAGGGTGGGGTACAAAGACGGCCGCCATCCGTCATCTTTAAAAAAAATCTACTCTGATCCTGGTGGGTACTAGGGCAAGTTTGGTATCATTTTCGTATAAACCAAAGACGTAGAATTCATTGCTGATTTTTGTTTTTTCAATTTCATAGTAATTTTACAAGAAAAACGTAAAAAGGTGAAAAATTTGGTTGGAGATTTTTGCTACGCGGAGCCGAAACTACAAAAGATAGAAAGTTGAAATTTGCACACTAGATTACATTTATAAAGTGTACAAGAGATAAGAAGCGATTTTGAGAAATTCAACCCCTAAGGGGGTTAAAAAGGGGATGAAAGTTTGTATGGGGTTCAAGTTTTATTTTAAGCTAGGAATTTGAAACTTCGTAAAACGATATATTATTAAAATACAAGAAAACTAATTTCAGCGTTTTTGAAAATTCATCCCCTAAGGTGGTGAAAAAGGAGTTGAAAGTTTGTATGGATATCAAAAAAATTTTCGAACGCGGGACTTGAATCTTTGTATTTGGGGATATTATTAAAAGACAGGAAAAGTAATTTCAGCGTTTTGTAAAATTCATCCCCTAACAGGGTTAAAAAGGGGTTGAAAGTTTGAATCCATTACAAATCCGAGTAGACACACATTTCTTATTGCCTCCCAGGCTTGAAATGCTTAGAATTACTCAAGGAACATATGTGATGAAGCTCATAGCTTAATAAAATTTTTTTGGGTCAACTTTATAACTGCTTCCGCTAATACAGCTTTGGCTTATCTAAAACATATGTCAGTCACGCTCAGCAAACTAACGATCCATATATTTGTACATAAATTATTTCAATGTCACCTGCTATTTCACTTTTATAGGTACATGCCGATATGAGTTGGTGTTGTACAAATTATAAGTTTGGGTATAGAAATTAAGTTAATCCCATCTTGTTGCTACCCAACTTACGTAGCATATGAAGTTTCATCTTAATTTAATAGTGGACACAGAAAACTGTGTAGCCGAAATGAATTTTAGCTCCGAAGCCGTAAGATGAGATGATGAGAGGTATGCGGGTATAGAATGTGGGAAAACTGCACCATACATATACACATCGCCGTGTGCTGTAAAACCGGACCCGACGAGCCGAGAGCAATCCGAAGTAAACACTGTTAACTGGCCATTCGTAAACCTTACGGCAAAGACTTCCAAGACCACCGATGGTAAATTAAGAGTGTTGTTAAAACAAGTTTACCTACTCCTACCTAGGTACCAAGAATTCCAAGGGCTTTAACCCCTATTCACGTGATTCGTCTCCAGGGCTTGCACAAATCATTCGTGTTGCATTTTTTCCCTGCATATGGGAAAACTTTCCAAATTTAAAGAGGAAGAAAGTTTTATCGTCTTTATGTTTGGATACCAGCAAGGTCACCTTGGCCGGAAACTTTGATCGATCATCTGGCCAACACTAAAGATGCATGTAGAGCGGTGCCGGTGCGCGTGAGTTCACCCATTTTACTCTGTACTCCGTAGGTATAGTACATATATTTATGCCCGCTGTACTTACATACTTGTGCATGTGTATACTGTGATTATGCACGGCGCGGGCGCGGCGCTGACGCGCAGGCGCACCCCCCACCTCTACCTCTGCATGTGCAGCAATTAGTATGATTCTACTAACCGGTATATATTGATCTCTGATCACGCAAAGTTGCTACCGAGCTAAAGGCTCATCTTATACTGGGAGCGCAATTAGACAAGTGTTAGTGTGTGTTAGTGCTACATACGCGTCGCGTATCCGTATCCTGACACTGCATACCTAGCTAATCGTATACATTGATCGATCGATTTACACTACACGAGATTCTCATTCAGTTAATAAGAATAGATGCCTATGCAATTTTAAAACAGCAGCGCAGCGTAGGATACAGTAACAGTGTTGCTTTGTTTTTAACCGCAATCAACCATCAGAAAAGGTTTTTTTTTTTATTCCGCCTGGACAGAACACTGTTTTATTTATTACATTTAATGGTCTATTAAGTAAAATGCTGTCAGATTTTATAATACTAGTAGATACCTATGTAGTTCCACATTGGTACACTTTTATCAGGTAGTTTATTATTTTAGTATATTGATCGACAAGCCAGGTTTTTACTCTAAAAAAAGTAGGTAGAGTTAGACCAAGAAAAGTCTGCAGCAATTTTGATAACCCATGCAGTCATAATTTCATAGAAGTTTGATGTTTGAAATGACACTTGCACTGCGTGGGCTATTAAAATCACTGCATACTTTTCTTGGTCTAACTCTACCTTTCATTTGGTATAGTCAAGTATAGTGGAACTACTAAAATATAGCCATCGGTATCCACGTCGATTATATTCGTTTAGGATGTAAATCTTACGGTACAGTTTATTCTGTTCTAGGTACAGTCAAGGAATTTAAATTCCGACCCATTTCGTACTTTGTCACAGTGACAACCGTATGAGGTCTCTATAGCGGCTTTCATATTGATTGTCACTGTGACAAAGTACGAAATGGGTCGGAATTTAAATTCCTTGACTGTACTAATCTTGTGATACAACACTTCGATTTAGTAATAGTAATAGTAATAGTAATAGCCTTTATTTCATGCGTTTTTGTTATTTTTACACTTTCTTTGTTATTATACTTATTTATTAAATTATTAATTTTTAACTTTTATTGTTTTTCAATTTATTTTATTCATTTGCATGCCGCGTGTGCGGAAAAGGCCTCCCCCAGTTTTTCCCATTCCTTCCTATTCTGTGCTGTTCTCCACCAGAATCTATCGAAATTTCGTAGCTCATCTCTCCATCTAGTATTCGGTTTTTTCTGTTTTCTCGGTGTGTCTATTGGTAACCATTCTGTGACATGTTTGGTCCACCGGTTATCTGTAGTGCGACATACATGGCCAGCCCAGGCCCATTTACTCTTTTTTATTGCTTGTGTTACATCTTTTACTCCAGTTTTCTCTCTTATAACTTCATTTCTGATTCTGTCTTTAATTTGAATTTTTAGCATGGACCGTTCCATTGCCCTTTGACAAATCTTCAGTTTATGTGTGTGTTTCTTGGTGGGGCTCCAGGTTTGGGCACCGTAAGTTAAGGTAGGTAGGACAGCAGTATCAAATACTTTTTTCTTAATGGCCATCGACATGTCACTATTTAGAATTGCTTTTAGAGACCAGTATTTTTTCCACGCTCTACTTATTCTGTAGTCTACTTCCTTGTCGAGTCTGTCTTTGAAGGAAACTATCTGTCCCAGGTATGTGAAATCTTCAGCATATTCCATATTGTTTCTTCCAAGCTTTATTGGTATTTTATCTCGATACTCGACACTTCGATTTACCTTTTGTTATTAAAACGGATCTCGAAAATATTGAAAAAAATACAGACGTTATATATGTATGAAAAAAACCAGTTGTTTAAACAAGTGAATAGGAAAAGTACAATTTTCTTAAATATGTAAAATATTGTATGTAGATGGCGATTTCACCTTGCAAACACAGATGCTACCATTTCAAAGCGTCTTTTACGTAAGTACAATAATTGTAAATCACAATTTTTCCAGCACCATTGTCCTAACACCAATCAGATGTGGCCTGCTTTTCCGAGTGATTGTTAAGATTTTAAAGGTCAAATTATACAAGATAATAAGTTTTCAGTCGAAACATACGGTTAGTGAACTGAACAGTGGCTAAATCGCTACATTTTACGAGTGTGAGATGCGCGCGAGTCGATTTAGTAAAAATAACCGTGCGGTGGACCTTGTGCGTTTGTGGCGATGGGCTACATTGAAAAGTACTTGACCTGAAGCTGACCTGAATCGTTACTAAATATTTTGTGACTTTGTGTAAAAAAACATAACGTATCGATCTCTAACGAACTATTCACGAACAAGCTAAATATTTTGAAGAAAAATTTAATATATAATAGTTTTAGATAAAGTAAAATAGACATTATGAACATAAGTAAGAAGCGGGAAAACGTCGAATTTAAAAATATATGTAATATGAAAATATGATGTTTGTTGTGGCACTACCACACTTTGTATGTTTGGACTCTAGGACGACGATACGTAGATTTATATAGTACATATACCTAAGTATTAAAAGATGACGCGTAAGGTAGGTTCATATATTTGGGTTTTGAGGCAGAAGCAAAGGCAGAAGCGTCGACAGACGTCACCTATTGGACCAAAGACAAGCAAGATATATAATAAATATGACCGAGCTTTTTTCACTTCTATACAAAACGGGGCCCTTGGTTTGGAAAGATGACGTCGGCATTGGCACTGCAATTCCGGCGCCACTGTCAACATGTCGCCGCGATACATATCAACGTTGACGTGACACCGTCAGCGAGATAACGAGGCCGACTGACCCGCGATAAAAACTGGCGACTTATCGTGTCGGGAGCTTTGTTTGTCCCAAATGACCGCCGTACGTTGTCCACATTGTAAGTTTTATTAAAAAACTCTCTCAATGCGTCTGGTTTAGCCGTAGCCGATCGGTGGTGGTGCCTATGGTGGTCGCGCTTTTGTCTACTGTCGTCGTGGCCGTCATTGTAATAAGTGCGAGAGTGACATGACAATAAAAGCGCAACCAACATATCCCCGGAATCGAGGACGCGTCGTCAATTGGCAATCAGGGCCAATCAAACGTGATACACGCGATCAAGATCAATGCACTGTTAACTATACCAAAATAAACATTCACTTGAGTACAAACAACAACACTCCCAACTCCTAACTGTACATCGATGGACCTTATTACGAAAGGCATACGGTCCACCGATGTACAAAAGTCAACAGTGTGGGCGATGGTACAGTATGTCAACATGCATCTTCAGATACTTTATTGAGATACTTTAGCCGCACATTAAATCTTTGAAACAAGCGTCATTTACAGTAAGATATGGGGAGGGTCAAAAGGGGATTTCTGTTCCAGAATTGGTTTTGTTTTGTGGAAGTCTACAAACCACTGCTTTCCACCAGAAACACATGCGAAGCATATGAGACTCATGAGTGTTTTCGAATTGCTATTAACCACCAAATCAGATGTGTAACAAATCGTGGAACGCGGCCAAGAATCTGAGATAATATACAAATCAAGGCGCAATTAGGTAAATAATACGATGTAATATGCTCACCACAAGGAGGAGGAGAAATACACTATTTCCTTATTTCTATTTAACACAGAACTTTAATTACACAATATAGAAAACTGTCACATTCTGAACACGACCGCTGCACAAGCAACAGCATCCAGCCGGTGGTGATGGTAAAATATTATTTAACTAAGAGATATAGGTAACTATCTCTATTATCTACTCATTTGACTTTTACATTTATCGATTATTAGGAACTAATTTTCTTTAAATTCACTTTGGACTCGAGAACAATTATTAGGAATAATACTGACATAATTGACTTCACTGACTCTACCAAAATTGACTATAAATTTTCATCACACTTGCGCAGTAAGCGTGCTATTTCACGCAAGTGCAGTGGCAGCGGGAGCTAGCGTCTATTTTACTCCGGGGGTAGGAATAAGTATTGCAACCTCGATTATTTAATTTAATCCAGCCTCCGGGTGTCATGAATCTATATGCTCTCGCTGGCAATATTTCACCCTCCTCGTTGCATAATGTACTATTGTGTCTGATAGTTTTAACGCGCTAGGTTATGTAAATATATATACCTATTATTGTAACGGCTCACCTGAATCAGTTATCGGACCAATAAAAGTCGATTGTCGTTGTCATAAATGCCTAAGTAGGTAGGTACCTACCCAAAAAGTAGGTACTTATAGTAAGTATATGTTTATGTGCCTACCTAAGCTATTATTGTTTTATTTCGTAGAAAATCGTTTCAAACTTAGTAACAAAACTAAAGGCGGTACCGACGGAAATCGCAGATTATGTTTTCCATCGTCACTATACGATTATTGTTATTTAAGTGAGTTGACGTTCGGTTCCACTGGGTGCTTCGAATAAGTGATGGTTACATTACTAAATAGAATATGTATGCGTTTCAGCATCGTCAACCTAAATATGTCCCACTACTCTTTTAGGAAGGAGAGACCCGGGGGGTCCGCTTTAAGAATCTAATTCCTTGGAATTTGAAATACTTATCTCATTTTTTCAACCCAGAGTGAAAACTATCAGCCCTTAATTATGATTAGTCTGATATTTAGAAGAAGAAGAAATACATTAATTTTAACGCCACACATAGTACATAAAAAAAGAAAAGCATGCAGACATAAAACAGATTTGGACGCTAAATAGGATCCCCACTCACCACAACGCCGCGGCAAACCGTGGCGCTGGTTTTCTGTGGGGACCTGACTTAATCTAAAGTTGATGTTGAAAAAAGAAAAAATATTTCATTTACCTAATACTTAACTGAAAACTTATAAGAAATTCCAGCATGGCAAGCCAGTAGACGAATCGACGACCTTCAATCACAACAACGCTATGAGTAGATATCACAATTAATGAAGAAATTACCCTGAGGGCACTAGGGCGATCCTGCAGACATGTTTGTTTACTTTATGATACAGCTGAAGGTCCAAGGGAGATAATATTTATCATTAATAAGGTACTCCTCTCGAAACTGCCCGTCATTACCAGAATGATTAATAACGACGCATAAAGTACTTACTTAACTGCTAAAATATTTGGATATAAATAACTAAGTATCAGTTTATTTGCGCAATCATCAGAGAACCGGCTTCAAACGTAAATTAGTATTCTATTAGCTTAATGTATTCAGTAAAAGCGAGTCAAATAAACGAACCGGCAGGAAACACATTTTATTTTGCTGACAATTTTATTTGGACGACATTCCACAGCAAATTAGCAACATTAGGTCTAGCATGAGTTCGTCAAGAGAGGTCTACGTAGACAAAATCTCTAATATTATTTACTTTATGTTATTTTTAATAATATCGTCTTTTTATACAATAAAGGGTTTACTACTGCCTGCTACTACTAAATTATAATACAAGCTAAAAGTCCTTCGAAAGGCACACAAACGTTGGAAAACCAACACTACCAACAGTCGTTAGTCGTTTTGACAGAAATATGTAGAGACATAGATATTGAGCTAGGCCTCAAGAGTCTATGCACCATACATTGCCCCATACATTTCACGACTCTTCTCTTTCCGAACATGCTCTACCAAAGATTTAAAGGTCTCGCTAATCGATGCGAATATGCGATTTTACGCGCTCTACGCTATTTCTCCTCAACCCTACTGGTATTCTCTTGTATCATCTCAAGATTTCTCAACGTGAAAGGCTAAAGTACCCACCCGTGCACTCGGGTCGGGGGTAAACACCACTGTGTTGACAGATGGTGACACGCCCGCTCTGACGTCACACACAAACATACTGCGTACGGTTATCTTGCTTACTGTTCTCGAACATACACAATTAAGACTGCTTGTCTCAATTGGCTGATTAAATAATCAGCGTCTCATACACTCGGCTACAATTACATCAACCACTGGTCAATATACTTACAACATACTTACTCAACAGATAGGTATATACTATGAAACTTCCCATAAATTTTTTGATGTAACTCCGCTAAATAGGTACAAAGGTACCTATTTAGGTAGGTAGGTATTTCATTTTCTATGTATTTTTACCTGTATAATACACAATAAAGAATATTTATTATTATTATTATAGGTACCTAGTTATGGTAACTACAAACTTCAACATTTATTCAGCAAATAGGCCACAAGGGCACTTTTACACGTCAACATTGAATGTACATACAAGCAAGGTATTTAATAATAACGCGTTCTGCCTTATTTAAACGAAATATCATTTACTCCTCCTTTCCTAGAATTATAAGTTGATCGTTGAAGTTGAAAAAGTTAAGCAAATTTAACAACTGTATCTACAAATTGTATAACTTTTTCCGCTATATTGTTAAATGTAATGTTTGCCAGCCTTTTGTAATGTCTGTTCGTGGAGAAATACAGCGAAAAAAGTACCATACTCTATGAATATAAATATGTAATTTTCATATGTCACGCACAGTAAGAGACATTATGAAATACCAATTGTTGAATAACAGGTTCAAAACATCTAAAGTGTCAATAGCCATTACAGCAATTTGATAAAATTAAACGCCGCGATACGACAAGATGGTAACTATAGAGTCACCTCTAAGGTCTCTCATTTGTCTCTTCTGGAAAACTCTCCACAACACAACTCGGTGTAATTGGTCTGAAAATAGAACCTTTCTTATTAGGTACTCCAGTTTAAGAGCAGTCTGAATGATTGATCGCTCTACAAGTTTGTAGACTCGATCATCTCCGATTGATGACATTTTGTTTTTATTTTATGCTGTAACACTGTGACAGACACCGCAATATGAGGATTTAAGAAAATTGATGAGTGCGAGATCACCACATACATATAGGTGCAAGTACTTAAGAGCCAACAGGAGTGGTCATTTCTCCATACAAACTTACTCGACTGTTTCCTCCGTGGGTTTTGAAGCTAGAGCAATGATTTTTTCAACACAGATTACTATTGTCAATGTCTGTGTCGGACCGTTTTGCTTTTTTTGATATTTTTGTTTTTTAAGGCGCTAGAGCCCTTCAAAAATGGCTAAAGTAGCCTAATTGACTATGCCGCAATGAGAGGCGTGGTATTCAAAACTGATATCAATTAGCCAAAAAAGCAAAACGGTCCGACACAGATAATTTCATAATTATTTAGATTTCCAAATTTGGTTACGATTGGTAAAATTTTTGGAGGAGGAAACAATCGAGTACGAAACCTCGATTTTTGAGATTTTTACGCAGGATTTTTCGCCTAGTCCTGATCGCACTAGTTTTAGGAGCCGCTTCCGTTAGCGAGACGGGTATATTTACCTAAAATATTTAAATCTCAGCTACTGTTCGTCTTAATGAAAATTGCTACACTGACAATTGCAGCTTATTTATTTATTTATTTTATTTATTTAAAATTTAAGTCAGGCAACAAGGCCCATATTACAAATACCTTACAGACTAACATACATATATATTTTGTAAACTTAAAAACTGAACACTATTTATGCGACAAAACGGCGTGGCTCCGTTGAACCGGCTGTTCTTGTGTCGGATTCGGCAGTTTGCCCCACTCACGTGCTTGATATTCAAATATTTATTATCAGTGAACTCTATATAATTGATATAATAAATTTCATAGCTAAATAACGCGTGTGAATGGTTAATATGCAGCCCATTTGTCCTGGCACAAATATGTTGTACCTACCTGGTATTTAAGCCGTTAGCGTGAAAGAAAATGACATAAACGAGTAATGTTTGTCTTATATGGTTAATAATATGGTCAAGTAAATTTCAGATCAGCTTTAGTGATTAGTAGCACCGCCCACAATCTATCTGCTTTGCCTTAAGGTTGACTGGTACAGAACGCTTTTGTCATGAAGTCTGCCTTATGTACGATAAGTTTTCTTTTGTGCAATCTCTATTGCTCCATATCGTAGTTGAGATCATATATTACGTGCACTGCCTTGCCCTTGACTTTACTAACACAAATCGACAAATCGTACTCACTCAAATCTAAATATGTAGAACAAAAACATTGTATCTAAACAAGTAGTCAGTGCAATGAATCGTAACAACAGGTCATAATCATAAATCTGCGCCACGCCCGCCGCCGGCAGGCACCTGAGGGCTTACCGCGAATCACGTTCGACGTGTTGCCTCTGTATCGCACTTGTAAATTCGTACGTAAGTGTGACAGGGAGGCAACACGTCGAACGTGGTTCGCGGTAGGCCCTCTGCCTCTCCTCTCGCATGTTATACAACGTATAGAGTGTATAGATGAACAGATAGACAGAACAATAAGACATGCAATGTAGAGCAAAATATTAAAGCCACAATTTTGAGGCGAAGTACGGCGAGTTAGGCTACACCAGCCTCCGTCCAATTAATTCAATTTAATTCATTTATTTCAGGTCAAAATAGGCCCATATTACCTAGTTTATTAGTAATTACTTACCTATACTAGGCTATATACATTATTTATTACGTTATGCAAATGTAAAATGAAGTAAAAATAATATCATACTTAATGTCAAAACGGAAATTAAAACAACAGCAACAATTAAAATTAAATAAAGACATTGAATGTTTTTTTTGAGAATCAGACACACAATTTAACCTAAGTATATGTAATTGCTAGGTTTGTCAAGCACTAACTAACACAAATCGTACGGCACCGCGATGCGCCATCTACTTCAACAATCAAAATTGTAACCTCAATTTGCACTATTTTAACCGTCTTAGTATTCCTTAGTCTCTGGTTCCCGGTTACGTGTATCGTCATTGTACATATATAAAAAATATCTTTATATGTATTTAAAAACTACACAGCGCAATTTGTAAACACTGAGAGTAAATTGAAACCACGTGCTGAGTGAAGGTCTCTATGATTCGTGGCTATATTGGCTGTTTATCGTTTGAAACACATAAGTAAACATAGTCTTTATGACAAGAAGTTTGTTTAAAGTATGTACTTAATTTAAAAAAAAATTAAGTGAGTCGAAATGGGTCTTAATAAAATAATGTCCTGCATGGGGCCCGCTTTGACTGGAGATATTGTCAAACGTGACACGACTATTATTTCGTGTCATAGGTAAACTTCTTCATGGAAAAGAGCTGTTGAAAGCTGTGCAACAAATTTTAGAGCTTAAGTATATAAATTTTATTGTTTATGAACCGACTTCAAAATTTCAAAGGAGCCCGTCGGGACAATCTTAATTCGCTTACATTCGTTTTAATGTTTTCTTTACTAATCATATTTAATCATTAATCACGAAGATCATAATGAAAAAAACGTCGTCGTGTACGTATCCCAGCTGTATGAGTTTTGGTTTATTATAGGTATGACTCTTGTTGAACTTTAGCCATTAGTGATTTTAATGGCATTTTAAACGGTTTCGTGAATTCGGTTTTAAATTATGATTAAGTATCTAAAGAGCGGACGTGCCTCTATTTGTTTGACAGGTTTACGTATTAATTGGTCACCTGATGACTAAAGCTCCAGGCTCAGTTTTTAACCGACTTCCAAATCCCAAAGGAGGAGGTTATCAATTCGGTTGTTTTTTTTTTTTTTATGTTTGTTACTCCATATCTCCGTCATTACTGGACCGATTTTGAAAATTCTTTTTTTGATTGTATGTATATGCATACAGATTGGTCCCGTTTTTGTCAAAATCCAGTTCTGATGATGGGATCCATGAGGAATCGACGGAACTCCTCAAATCTTAAAGGCATACATATAGTGATTTTTGTGTTTTTATCAACAAATCAAGCATATACATTCAAAAACGTGACATTTGATGAGGTGGAACTGCTGATGATGATCAAAACGGAACTCTTCAACGACGCATAGTTCACCTTTGGCGATTTGTCCTCTTCGTTATGTTTGTTAAGCAAGTTAAGTTTTTAAGCCACATTTTTGTCAAGCTTGAGTTCTGATAATGGGATCCATGAGAAATCGAGGGAACTCCTCAAATTTTAAAGGCATGCGTATAGAGATTTTTGTATTTTCATCAGAAAATCAAGCATTTTCATTAAAAACTGTCGCATTTGATGAAGTGGAACTGCTGATGATGATCAGAACGGAACTCTTCAACGACGAATAGTACACGTTTGGCGATTTGTCCTCTTCGTTATGTGTGTTAAGCAAGTTAAGTTTTTAGGCCACATTTTTGTCAAGCTCGAGTTCTGATGATGGGATCCATGAGGAATTGAGGGAAGGCATGCGTATAGAGATTTTTGTATTTACATCAGAAAATCAAGCATTTTCATTAAAAACTGTCGCATTTGATGAAGTGGAACTGCTGATGATGATCAGAACAGAACTCTTCAACGACGTATAGTTCACGTTTGGCGATTTTTCCTCTTCGTTATGTTTGCTAAGCAAGTTAAGTTTATAAGTCACATTTTTGTCGAGCTCGGGTTAGTGAATGGTGTAAGTGGCCCTAAGTGGGTTAGGTTAGAACTGCGAGCCTTTGCAGAAATGAAATGCTACTCGAAAAGTGGGTTTGATTAGGTTCGAATTGCGATCCTCACAGAACCGAACTACTATCAGAGAAATGGGTTAGGTTAGGCTAGAACTACGACCCTTACAGTAGCGAAATGCTAGTAGAAAAGTGGATGGTTTTACCTCCTTTTCTACATAGTGTACCATCTACAATAATTCACCGGCCCCCATAGAAGTCGGTTTTTTTTTTCTTAAAAATTATATCAGTTTATCATATCAGACATTGAAATTAGACCTACCGTCCCGAGAGTCAATAAGCCTTTTTAAGCAATAACTCAAAAACGTTCACGTAACTCTGAGATAACACTTAATATGAATAAACATTATCTACTTGACTGAGTAGATATTGAACGAGTGTGTACTGTAGTAGGTACGCATGTTTAAACTATGGGACCGGTTTTGCACAGACGAAGCCTACGCGATTTATTTATACACAAATATAGTGATCTGTAGTAGTTAGTTTGCGGAAACTGAGCGCTTACAAGGAAAACTTGATGGCGCAAGACACAACACCAGGGTTTTTGATGATCTGATTCTTATTATTGTATTTGGTGAATGGATACTTGGATAGCCATCGAGACATCGTAATTCTTAGGTAGAGAAAAAATATGATACCTAAGCGCCTACTTGAAATTTATTTGAAATCTAAATACCTACTGATTTTTTTAAACGCAGAACTCGAGAGGTAAACGTCGTTAGTTAATGTAAAAAAGTTCAAGTTTATTTTAATTTTGATCAGCCAAGTTAAGGGAAATCATCCGCGTAATGACCTACCAGATCATCCAATAAGAAAACCAGTAAGTAAGTACTTACCTACTTCTTGTCAGTACTTCACGCTAAAGACAGGATGTTCATGATCATGGACATAACCAAAACGTAAATACACATTCAGAATTAAGAACACAGGCTGAGACACTAATGCAATACTTTGTACGTTATAATTTACTTAAGAAAATGGTTACACGCGCGAAGGATGCAAGTCATAATAAAAACATGCAACTATCCAAGATGGTTGATATAATGTCCAGTTCCAGCGCAGCGTACTGACACGACCAGCTAGCCCATGGATGTATTTATAGAATGATTCTTTAATTCCTCTGCATCGGTCCGCATCCGCGACTCAACGAATATTTATGGATGAATGACGTATAAGACAGGACGGCCCCCTAGAGAATCAAGGGCGTGTCGTATAAAAACAAGGTTTTTCCTAGCTGGTTAGACAGAACACGCGATTTACAAACCAAATAATTTGTTTTTCCTGACAGCGCAAAAATTTAAACTCCATTCGACACGCGCTTTGCGCAAAAACAAACATAAAAACATCGTGTATCGTTACCCTTAACTCGTGAATTGACCATGACTGTTAATTAAAAATCTTGAAACTTAGATGATTTATTTGAGAAAACTAAAAGGCCGGTACTGCCGGTAGTCACCGGGCGCCCGCGCGCAAATAGAATGGATCTATTTTCTATTTACCTACGCCACACGCCCACGAATTAAATGATAAAGATAACGTATACTACGCGTATCTGTGTTTTATAAGAGAGCTATATCAGAAAGAGCTAAGCTTTTTTGACAGACGAATGTGATTTAAGGAAAATTTCCGGGTGTGCCTGAATTTAAGTGAAAGGTAAAAGTTCCCGATAGGTATTCTAGCTTAGGGTGGTATTCCTTCTGTCCAATTTCCTAGTCCAATATGCGTAGGAGAGTGGCGTCACTGCGTAGGAGTAAATGTTGCTGGGTGCAGGCAAGGGAGCACTGCTGACCACCCTAATTTTATTTCTTCCCATTTAATCAAATAGTGTATGGAGAATTTAAAGAAAAACAAACAAACTACCAAAACCAACACCGCGCAAGCGGCGAAGCGACCCGTCAGGGTAGAAGAATGTGAGGGCGGGAGATCAGCTGGTGGACCTCCGACCGTAGCACGGGAGGGGGAGAAACCAGAGGATGGACCCCCAAACATTGAAGAGGGTGGAACTCTGAGCTCCGACGAGGAGACCGGAGGAGCACGACGAGAAGCAAGGGAGGGTACTCCAGATGTCCTACAGCTGGGGGGCCTCACGCTGCAAGAAGAGGAGCTGCTGCGTTCGCCAAAGGGAAGGGAAACCGAAAGGGAAGCTACACCGGTGGTGAACGAGCCGTTCCACAAGTATGAGTCCAAGGCGCAGAAGAGGAAAGCCAAGGAACTAAGGAGAAAGGCTGCCATTGCTGGGGAAAGGGGTGGCGTTCCAGGGGGTAACACCAAAGGGGATGCCAAACCTGGCCCGAGCAAACGTGGCCTGAAGATGAAAAGGCAGAGTACTGATGAGGGTCGCTCAGAGCGTCCTCCGGCGAAGCGACAGAATCAAGGCAAGGCTGCTGCAGAGGGACCACGGAACGTCGCGAAGGCGAACCGTGGTCTGGCTGTGGCAGTGTGTCGCGAGGATGGCGTTTCGGTGGACGAGGCTCTAGCGAAGCTCATCAGGAAGAAGCTTACGCAGCTGATCGAGGTGGTCGTCCTCAAGGTTGTAAGGGGGGAGCCTGGCTTAGTAGCACCTAGATTCGCTACGTCGGGGTTGGTGTCGGAAGGATTCTTCCTTGTGACACCAAAATCGACGGAGTCGAGGGAGTGGCTGCTAAGTCAGGACTTCGGAGAGCTGGACGGGCACAAGATCAGCGTGCGCAAGCTGGAGCAGACCAGGGTGCAGGTCTGGGTTCCGGGCGATGCGGAGACGGAGTATGTAAAGGAGTTCCTTTACGCTCAGAACCCGGATCGACCAGAGCTCAGGATCCTGGAATGGAAGGCGGCTGGAAGGGACGCTTTGGAGCTAGGAACCCGACTAACCTTTTTGGTTCCGGAAGGAGTTGAGGAGAACTGGGGTGAGGAGAAGACCAAAGTGCTGGATTTCTCAGCTACCAGCGTAAGAGTTAGGATCTTGAGGGCAAACACAAATCAACAACCCTCAGAACCTAAAAACGAAGAACCCGAGCTGAAGCAGGAGAGTGCTGTACCGGGCGATATCCATACGGAGGGGATGGAGAGTATGGATGTCGTCGACGGAAGTGAACTCTCCGGGTAGCAGCTAGGGGACAGCGACACTATACACCAAACAACACAATGAACACACAAAGAACACTACACAAACACCAACACACAAAAACACACATAAACATATGCCAAGTAAACCTCCAACACTGCAAGGATGCAATGTCCGAGCTAGGACAATTCGTTAGGAGGGCCGAAGTTGATATAGCACTGCTGCAAGAACCTTATGCATGGAAGAATCAGGTGGCAGGCCTGGGACATCTGGGGGGTGCTCTCCACTACGAAGGGAATGGTGAGCTGCCTCCAAGAGCATGCATATATGTGAGCAATGATATAAGAAACATGGGTTGTGTCATGACCATATGTTACAGAGACCTTGTGGTGGTGGAGTCACACTTCACGACGAAAGAAGGGAGAAGATACAAGGTGGCGCTGGCGTCCTGTTACATGCCGGGCGACGGAGCGGCACCGACAAAAGAACTAGAAGAAACGGTACTTAGGTACACAGGTAAGGGAATACCCCTGATTGTTGGTGGCGATGCTAACGCACATCACGAGGTGTGGGGTAGCACCGACACCAATGACAGGGGAGAATCATTAATAGAATTTATAATTAGCAACGACCTAGAAATTATGAACACAGGTAATACACCAACGTTTGTAACGAGGGCAAGGAGAGAAGTGCTTGATATCACTATAGTAACGAAAGAGATGGGCGACAAGGTTAAGAGCTGGAGGGTGGATGAGGGGGATAGCATGTCTGACCACCGCAGGATACTCTACAGCATCGATTGTCGCTTAGAAAAGATGAAGGTAAGAAATCCACGTAAAGCAGACTGGATGAAGTACGAAGAGGAGCTAAGGGAAGCAACTGCTTCGGGAGTCAGGTATGAGAATGTGAATGACCTAGAACATGGGGCACTCAGACTGAATGAGATCATAATAGGAGCATACCACAAGGCATGCCCGGAGAAACTGGTGCAAACAGGGAAAGGGCAACCTTGGTGGAATAGAGAAATGCAGAAGGTAAGGAAAAAGGTGCGCCGGGCAATGAGATTAGCAACCAAAAGGGATGACTCTCAGAGCTGGGACGCGTACAGAGAGATCAGGAACAAATACACCAGACTGAGAGAGAAAGCTAGACTAGAGGGCTGGAGGAGGTTTACGGGAGACATAAACAGCTATTCAGAGGGGGCGCGAGTGGTAAAACTGCTAGCAGGAGACCGAGCGTGCCAACTGGGTAGTTTGAGAATAAATGGAGACCTGGTTACGGAACCGGAAGAGATATTAAGCGTCATGCTGAAATCACATTTTCCGAACTGTGTAGAGGTGACAGAAATAAGTAAACAGGAAGGACAGGAGGAGTCCGACTGGGCGGCGGCATTGGAGGTGGTGGAGGAGGAGAGGGTTGAATGGGCGATCAACTCCTTTGCGTCCTTCAAGGCTGCGGGCCCTGACGGAATCCTACCGGCACTACTGCAGAAAGGATATAGATACATAAAGGAGAATCTGGTGGAATTATACAGGGCAAGTATAGCCCTAAGCTATATTCCAAGGGTATGGAGAGAGGTAAGGGCGGTCTTCCTGCCTAAACCGGGGAAGAAATCGTACCAAGAGGCGAAATCATTTAGAAGCATAAGCCTGTCGTCGTTTGTGCTAAAGGCTTTAGAGAAGGTAATAGATAAGCACATAAGAGAGAAAGTGGAAAGCAGCGGATGCCCCCTACACGGGAATCAGCACGCTTACATGGCAGGAAAATCAACGGAGACAGCCCTACACAACCTAACGGTAAGGGTGGAAAGAGCATTAGACACAAAACAATATGCACTAGGCTGCTTCTTCGACGTAGAGGGGGCCTTTGACAAGGCTACTTTCGACGCCGTAGAAGAAAGCCTGAGGAGAGAGGGCATCCGACCGACAATAGCAAAATGGATAGGAAAAATGCTAAAAGGCAGATCCATAACGGCGGAGCTAGGAGGAGTATCAAAGAAGATTAGTCCAAGAAGAGGCTTCCCACAAGGTGGATGTCTGTCCCCCATGATGTGGTGCCTACTTCTTGACTCAATGGTGAAGGAGCTCAACAGAGGGGGTATGTATATGCAGGCCTACTCTGATGACGGAGTGCTACTAGTGAGAGGGGCGGTTCTTAGCGTCATAAGAGATATAATGGCAAAAGGCCTCAGACAGGTACTGAGGTGGTGTAGAGAGAGAGGACTGGATCTCAATCCGTCGAAAACAAAGCTAGTGCTATTCACTAATAAGAGAATAAAGGAGATGAGACCCTTAGAGATACAAGGCATAGAAATAGAAATGGTGAACGAGCTGAAGTATCTGGGAGTGACTCTAGACAGTACACTCAGATACAAAACTCACATCAAAGAACAGACGGCAAAAGCCATAAGAACACTGTGTCAATGCAAAAGGGCAGTGGGGAAGAACTGGGGACTGAAGCCAGGTATGATCCACTGGATCTACAAGGCGGTGATACTTCCCAGGGTGCTATACGGGGCAGTGATATGGTGGCACAGGGCCCGTATTAAAGAATACCAAAAAGACCTAACCAAAGTACAGAGATTAGCGTGCCTCATGATGACAGGGGCCATGAGAACGACCCCGACACATGCATTGGAGGTAATGCTAGGCCTGAAGCCACTCTGGATAGAGGTAGAGAAAAGAGCCACCGAACAGTGGTATAGGATGAAAGCATGCAAGGAATGGAGAGGAAGCTGTGTGGACAAGAGACACGCGCTGATACAAAAAGAGGCGCTATCAAAATTTGAGATGCTGATGGCCAATAACGACCTTATAAAAAGGCAGGAGATATTTGACAAGAAGTATAGGATACATATAGGAGAGAGAGACAACTGGAAGGTAGAAGTCAGTCACCCGACGACTATCTGTTTTACGGATGGCTCTAGAAGAAGCTCAACGAAACTAGCAGGAGCAGGCATAGTAATCCCTAAACTGGGAGAGAAGGTATCAATACCGTTGGGTAGGTATGCTAGCGTATTTCAAGCAGAGGTATGTGCAATAGCGCGCTGTGCACACATAATTAAAGAGAGTGTGCAGCAAGAAGGTGCTGTTGTAATATATACCGATAGCCAAGCAGCACTGAAGGCACTAAAGAAAACATCGGTTACCTCCTCCCTTGTGAGAGAATGTCGGGAGGAGCTCAACTCGATAGGCAAACGAAGAAGCGTCACGGTGGCATGGGTACCAGGACACCAAGGAGTGACGGGTAACGAGAAAGCGGACGAGATGGCAAGGATGGGGGCGGAAACGGAACACATTGGTCCGGAACCGGCTCTACCTATGTCAGCGGACGTCACGAAGGGAGTCATAGAGAAGGTAAAAGAGATGGAAGCACAAAGAGAATGGGAAGAAGAAACTGGATGTAGACAGTCGAAGATGATGATCAAAGGCATAGATCACAGGAGAACCAGGTATCTTCTGAAACTAGGTAAGAGCAGTCTGAGACTTCTGACAGGTATCATTACAGGTCATAACACTCTCAATAGACACCTTAAGATAATGGAGATAAGCAGAGATGCCTCCTGTCCACACTGTGGTAAGGAGGAGACTAGCTTACACCTACTAGCGGAATGTATTATGTATGCGGCACCGCGATATAATACATTCGGCAAAGACACACTAAAAGAGAACGAACTAAAGGACGTCGAACTCAAAGATGTCCTTCTGTTCTGCAGGAAAACAAGAAGATTTGAGGAGAATGGTGAGGGAATGCCGCCGGGACAGTAACCTGAAGCTCCGACTCCAGGGAATCGGGCTGAATGAACGCGGCACGCGATCGACAGCCCGCCTGCTTCCGGCCAGGCGTCCCTACACTACATCTACATCTAGTCCAATATGTATTTTGTCTCACATTTCGCTTAATGAGAGAGTGCAGAGACGCAATGACAATGACATAGGACTGGGGCCAAATTCGACATGTGCAACTGTCAGATTTCGCATCCACGTCAAATCAACAGTTGATTTTATTGCATACTGAGTGTTGATTCCATCAACGGTGGATAATATCATTTGGTACAACCAAAACTCAACTCTCTCTAAGGGTGGTTCGGTTTGATTTCCTTGTCACCCTAACTGTGGATTGTTAATGTCAAATTTTGACATTGTACGTATTCGAGAACTTATGATTTTTCCCACATCAACGGGAGATCAACACGATTCGTCAAACGTCGCTTGTCGAATAGGGGTCCAGATGGAATACCACCCTTGGAATATTATTACGATTGTAAATCGCTGTATGATACTTTAGTCAAACTGCGCGAAATCATAATACGTAAATGTGTTTGCATTCGACATTCCTACCATCATTACCACGGTTTGACTGACAACATTCTCAATTCCCGCGATTTCATTAACCTCATCAATATTTTATTAGCAATCAACGCGGACCGGATTACCATCAATGACTTCATTGTAAATAACACTAAGTTAAACAAAAACCAATGTTTCTCGTAAATAAAAGATTTTCGGCGGCAAAAAAACTTCTTAAGCTACTTTGCCTTTTGCGCGCTTTCTTTTCTTCACCCTAGTCCTAGACCATCGTTCATACAGAGAGTACTCACATGTTTGTGTTGTGGTCGTGAGGTGTCGCACCGGATCGAACGCTACGTGCGTGTTCGGAGACGTCGCGGCGCACACTGCCGCCGGCGGCGCCCGACACTGACCCCAGGCCTTCACGAGGACACTGATAGCGCAAAACAAAATATCTAATCAAACTTGACCCGAACCTCTGTAAGCAATGCACGCAAACTGAGATCACATTATACTGGTTATTCTACGTTTCTGAATAACATACCATAGTTTACGCATAAGAGATACGTAGTATCTCTATAGTTTATGTGGGAAAATGTACGGTAAAAGCTTGGGAGATATTCTTTAACTATAACGACAGGTCACGGCTATATCTCTTTAACTGAAGATCGCAAGACCTTTTCATAAAAAAGAAAATCGTTATAAATCCAGGAAAATCGGCGCCATGACGGCCGACGACGAACCATTGATATCCACCCTTGCTCTTGATGACATTTGGTAAACAGTGAAAACAGTAGACAGCAGGTATGTTTCATAGGACATGATTTAGGGCCACCCCACATCTGGCGTCTTTCGAGCGTCGGCGTCTACAATTCTATGGCCGTTGCTCGACGCAACGTCGACGCAACTGCGCAGCGACGTCATTTTCCATAGCGCTGAGTGGCGCTGACCAGACGCCGACGCTCGAGGGACGCTAGATGTGGGGTGGCCCTTATAAATGAAAATGATCAACAAAAATCCATCAAAAATCTATCAATAGAATTTAAACTTTCTGTTAAAAAATAAAAAACAATTTAAATAGGTACCTAAATGAGCTCAGGCGGTTTTCGCGGAGTTTGTCTTCGATTTTAGCGATAAATCCTAGAAACTCCGTGAGCCCAGCGGAGCATTTTCATCTCTGTATTATGTAGTTTCTGTTCATCTGTCTGTCTCAAAATCTGGAAATAACTGGAATATTAAAGGAAGTTTCCTTATATTAATAGACAATAATCAAGCGTACCTATTGTGAAATTATAAAACTCCGTTCCCCATAATTGCAAGAATTTGATAAAAGTCCGTTTTTTTCCATAGCGTATATAAAAATTGTTTATTTATCTAACAAAATATTTCCTTAATATAGTTATTGAACATGATCGCCGGCAAAATCTAGCAGTTTCGCTGCAATGAAGAATGAATAAGTTTTTGAACTTTGACACTTTTATCTGGAGTTGTTTTGTACATAACAGAGTAATAATGTTTGATAACGAGAAGATACCTACTGGCGCTGTGAATGCTGTGATGCTGCTCAAAGGTCTGATACAGTTCGCTTTAATTATACATTATTTACCTACAGATTTAATTAACCAGGAGTTGAGAGAGAGATGACTCTAATTAATTTCGACACAGCACCGCAAGCCTCGCCGTTGCTTTACTATTTATTATTTTGTAAAAATATTAACTATCCGTATAGAAAAAAAAGTAGGTACAGTTACGTACAATAATATGTTACACAATATCTGACACCATTTTTTGGTCCAAGGAGACCAAGGAATGGATTCAAATGCCTCTGTCATACAATCATTAGCGTATTAATTCGTATAGGTAAGTATGTATTTTCAGTATTTTCTCATTATTTCAAAAGTTGCAATATTTTAAGAAGATTTACAAAGGTTTTACCATAATAGGTACAGATCTCATCCAAAAGTAAATAAAACACATTTGTAGGTGAAAGTTATAATTATTTACGTGATAGAACATATCACAACATGAGGCACTTGACGGTGTTCACACTACGCCCGTATTTACAAACTATACCATTTACAAACAAACTTAACACAGTTTTTAAGTATTTAATTCTTAAATAGGTAAGTGATATTATTAACTTAAGGGTCCGTCACACAGGCGCGTTTTGCGGGCGGCGCGTGAGCGGGGGGCGCGCCGTTTTTACATATAAAACGCTCACGCCCCGCCCATAAAACGCGCCTGTGTGACGGAACCTTTATTATTGACTTCGAACATCCGAACATACGCTATATGAGAGATCGCTCTTTAGCGATAAGACCGCCTGTTTTTGGTCTTCATGTAATACATATGTAGGTATTATATGTGTCTCTCTGTAAATGTTTTTGATGTTGAGCAATTTGTATTGTATCGTATAAATTATTAATTTGTATTGTACGAGTATGTTTCTGCTGCTGATTGTTTTTAAACTTATTTCAACAGCTTAAATTGTTGATAGTTATTTGTACCAGAAGAAACGTCAAACACTAATCACAAAATAAATAGACTGACCACGCTAACTTTGCACACACTTGGCAGTAGGAATGCACACACGTCGCTGAAAGCTTGACGTAGCACTTGGCATGAAAACTTATCGTGGCCCCACTCTATGTGTGACGTTGTCGATCTAAAGGAACCACAATGTCCACTTTATCAGATATATTATCGATGTTTCGTTGTGTCACATGGACTTATGTAAAAAGACGGGCACTAAGAATGGTGCTAGTTCAGCGGTGTCACTCAGGAATTCGAGCCAATCGTGCAGTCTAAAGTCTAACGCAACTAGTTGCGATAAATCGCGCGCGTGATGCGTATTCATCAACCAATTCCACTATTAGTGCCCGTAAAGCCCGTCTTTACGAAGTAATATATAAGTCAATGTTTTGTCAAGTATTATACTTTTACCAGAAAAATCTAGTTCTAATCATAGCCCTTCCATCCGAGCGCGGCGTAAAATATTCACACATAAATTATACATCTATTGACACTGTTGCTTATAATTTCGATAACGACTGGGTCACACTGTTGTGGACCTTATCTAGTTGCGATAAGGCTGTATTTTCAGTGACGTGATATAATAAAATGGCAAGTACGCATATTTAACTCGTGGAGGTCGTACGATTACAAGTTACATAACTGTCTTTAGTGCGTTTATTGTGTCTAGAAAACAAACATACGTACTCGTCTTTAGGATACACGCAATCAGTAAAGGGGCCCACTGATTAACAGTCCGCCGGACGGTATCGGCCTGTCAGTTAGAACAAAATTTTGACAGTTCCGAACAACTGACAGGGCGATACCGTACGGCGGACTGTTAATCAGTGGGCCCCTCAACAAATTAAAATTACGGTATTTTTCGTATACAAACTAAATCATTATTAAAGTCGGTAAAAAAGGTAGCCTATATGCTATGTATCACACAGGTCATAAAACAAATCGATTTATCTTACTCATCATAATCAACTCAGTAGTTTCAACAGAAGAGGTCACCTAAATTATAAAACCATGATAGTATTTGTCAATAAATGAAAAATACCCGTCCTAAAAGGAAGCAATAATTTGTACAATAGAATAGTATAAACTATGTTCTGATTTTGACAAAGTAGTAGAGTTAGAATTGCTATTTTAGATCTATTTAAAATAAATATAACTTTATAATTTAGGCGATCAATTCTCCCCTAGGACCAAGTCTCCCCAGTCTACCCTACGGTGGATGACACAACATAAGCATACACAGTACAATAATACATGCATACATTCAATGTACATACATATAATGGATAAAACTTCCAAATAAAAGGCCTCTGGCACAATACAAATTACAGTAAAAGGAAAAGTACCAAACCGTAAAATTATAATTCATTTATCTAAAATAAGAATGCTGCATGAACATGAGCAAGAGAAGTGAAACATCACTTTTGATGGTAAATAATTCATTAGGCCCTTTCCTGGACAAGTCAGGAAAGGGCCTAATGAATTATTTATTTTTTATTATTATTTTTTATTTTTATATTATTTTAGAACGCAGCAGTTTCTTGTGACTAAGTCAGGAAAGTCCTTAAACACCTAATTAGTTAAAAAAAATACTTAAATTAACATAAGTTCATTATATTTGTATTTAGCTGCTCCTGGAGTGAGCCTTTAATTATATTGATATCACACATAAAAATAGTAATATCACAATTATTTTTTACAGTATTTACAAAACCATATTTAGCTTTAGTTGTATGTATTATCATTTCTTCATCAATAATTTATATTCAAACGTGTAGTTTTCTAGTTATTTTTCTTATCGTGTGAAAATAGACGCACACGATAAGCCAGACTAGGGTTCACTTTTGGACCGTTAGATATTTTTTTTTTCATCTTACCTAAGTACAACAAATGGTTGCGATAATTAAACGAACCTACAGACTCAACAGACTGTCGATTTAAAACACTCCCTTCTGTCGTGAAAATTTTCTATTATTCGCTCTCGTATCGTAATGTACTATTACAGTACATATGGTCCTATTTCCCGCACTTGTGCGTGAAATAGCACTTTTCGTGCAATGTCAAAAGTTTAAAGGGCCATATGTACTGTAAAACGTTGTACGATACACGTGCGAATAGGTAATTAATAAGAATTTCCTCTTTTCCGCACTTGTATCGTAAATAACTATTATGATTACTCCAACAAGTTGCTCTGTCTGTAGGTTCCATAGTTTGTGGGTACTTTTATCTAAGTACCTCAAGGAACATTGTCAGAATTGTGTCAACACATATCGAAACTCCTATACTGTTAAAATTGGGTATATACATTATACATTTGACTTTCATTCCGTGTGAAAGGCCCGGGTTTATTAACTTTATTTTTAACGTCTAGTCACAGAATAAGTAATAGTATTATCATACAGAACGGACACGCACCGCCCCGCCCCGACTCGGATTACCTCGCCCCGCGACTGAGTTCTGACGGACTCCTGACATACTCTCAGTTCGGCTACCAACGCCGCGGCGCGATGACGCAACGTTCATAATGCCGGTGTATTGTGCGATGTATGGTTGTTTTTCAAATTCACGAAATAAAGAACATTTATTTTTATTATATACAGTGAAACCTGGTTAAGTGGGACCTGGATAAGTGAGAAACCTCTATAGCTGGGACTCATGGTGCGGTCCCGACACTTTAGCACTGAATTACCTCTGTTACTGAGAAAAAACGAACCTCTATAACTGGGATTCGTTGTTGTGATTTTATAGTCACATTTACCTCTATAATTGAACCAGAGAGTGTATTTTACTTCTTTTACTGAGACTATATATTTATAAAATTACATTTTCCTAATTGTTTTTTAGTATTTTATAGGGAATTGACTTCTGTATCTGAGATAACGTCAATCTATGACCTCTCTAACTTGGACTTCATTGAACAATTTCCGTATTCTTACTAACTCTTAGTCTATCCACAAATTTCGCATTTGCCTAATTGTGTCAAAACAACTTCAAGTTTGATTTAGTTAATTTATGTAAGTAGTTAACACTATCGAAACGAAAGCTGAAATTTTGATAAGTAACACGTAAAAATAAATATTCATTTATTAAATTTCTAATACGCAATGAAGTCCGTATCCAATTTAATTTAATTTTGAAATATCTATCCTTTGGAGAATCATTCAAAATAACTACAAATAAATATTTAAACAGACTTAAAAAATATTTAGGGACAAGGATTATTTTACCTTATTTATTTTTAAAGATAATTACTTAATACCTTATTAACCACCTCTATAACTGAAATATACTCTATTATCACCTCTATTAATGGAGCCCTCTGTAAATGAGACAGAAATTTATTTGTACCTGGCTAACTGGGAGCCTGGGTAAGTGGAAAACCTCTTTAAGTGAGACAAATTTGCTCGTCCCTTGAGATCTCACTTATCCAGGTTTCACTGTATATATTAAAAAGTGGCGTTTTGTAATTATTTATATTTAGTCCACGCTAATCGTGTATCGACATGACATTTTTGATAATTTATTGCCGCACCATACTTCACGTAATATTTTACGGCCTTTACGGGTTACGGGTGAGTTCGCATGTACGTTCAAATAATATTAGCCGTCACAGATCACAGCTAATATTATTTTCTAATAGAACAGTTTATTAAAGCAAGGATCTAGGAGAAAATACCATCTTGTAAATTATGTTTGTTTCTTTAATTTTAGGAACAAAAATGTTTGATATTTACGTTTAGAGTACAACGATAACGCTCCGTGAATTCAAAAACATGTAAATAGTAGCCCTAAGCCACTTACTCACACAATGACGCGCGTACAGACGTGCCGTTCACACATATACACGCAAACGAGTTTTGATGTATGGCGTGTCCGCCCTGTGGTCTAGTTAAATGAATACACGATTGATATGCATTGACACATTTATACATTACATCACTATTAATATTAAAATATCATAATAGCCGCATACAGCTTTGGAACCATCATACTAAATAACCACGAAAATATTATAAAAATTGAGATATAACAGTCACATGGGAGACCCACGCCTAAACTCAGTACTATTATTTTAATCAAAGGAAAAGCGGTCAGTATTCACCTCTTCGGGCAAGACTTGAACTTGCGACATTTTGGGACACCGGTCCAATCGGTCAACCAACTGAAGCTTGCCAGATGCCTGAGAATACTTCCATTGCTTCCTTTTTGTTTACCCACCTTAGCAAATACATAAAATAGAGACGAAATAGCTGTTTTATATCTTATATCCGAGATATTCGAATGACGGTCAGATTGATGACTCTATATAATGTGTCTAGCAAAGAGAATTGATTGTAATAGAGAGGTAAAGTCTAAGAAAGAAACGTCCCCTTAGTTTGACATCCAAAACAGATGGCGCTGTATTGCGCCATGTTTTGCGGTCATTGAATTGTCAAACGTCAACTTTAGACAGTCAGACTTACCTACATCTTACCTACCACAAAATGTATGGAGCTGTACAGCGCCATCTCGTTTACCTATCAAATTCGAAGCACGAAATCGTGTCAGATTTTACTCATCTTTCTCATTAAATGTATCTTTGGTGTCTAGTTTTGTTCAGTCAGCTGGTTATGTAGGAGGTATCGCCGTCAGACGGCGTGGCGTGTGGCGTGTGGCAGGTGACGTGCGGCGTGCGGCGTGCGGCGTGTGGCGTGTGGCGTGTGGCGTGTAGTGGTGGTGCTAGATGCAGGTGGTCTTGAGATGCATGGAGAGCAGCCCCTTGGCCACGAACCCGCGGCCGCACAGCGCGCACACGTACGGCCGCGCGCCGCTGCAAACAACACATACATTAAGCATATAGGCACTTTATCTTTATTGTTGTGTTTTGTTATACACTCGCGTGCAAAAGTATTGCATCACTTTGCATTTTTTCAACTGCACCCAATAATTTTGTAAGCCGGTTATTTTCGATTAATTATTTTAATGGGATCATGTCCCTTGAAGTTTTAGTTTTACGAAAAGTTAAAAAACATGGAAAACGGCCCAGTATTTTTGAAATTATCGGCATTTTCCCGATTTGTGAGCGGTTTCGCGTTATCACGCGCACGAGTTGCGCTACCCTTGACCCCTATAAAACTGGGGGTAGGGGAGGGGTTGTTATCAGTCACTTATCAAAAGTTGACCGGTACACATCTCCGCATATTTTCCCGTGAAGAAGACCTGTGAAAAATGGAAACCACTGAAGCTGAAGTCCGCCAAGTCGTCCAGCTCCTGCAAGAGGGGCGTAGCCAACGTTCAGTAGCTGTCACGCTGAATTGAACTCAATCTACAGTTTGCAGAGTTTACCAGAGGTTCCAACGGACTGGATCCTTTACTTCAAGACCAAGAAGCGGCCGCAAAAAGTGTACATCAGAGAGGGACGACCGCTTCATTGTCACAACATCTCTCCGATCGACACCTGACAAGCGTTGCCATCCAGCAGCGTCTGCGTGAGATACGAGGAGTGGCTGCCAGTGAGTGGACAATAAGAAGAAGACAAGAAAGCGAACTTGACACCCAGGAGGCCTGCAACGGGGCCCAGATTGCTGGCACGACACCGTACAGCCCGAAGAGAGTTTGCAGAAAATCATATGGACTGGACCATTGAGCAATGGACCCCAGTTCTCTTCTCGGACGAGTGCAGAATATGTTTGAATGGATGTGACCGAAGAGGAAGAGCCTACAGAAGGCCAGAAGAACGGTTCGCCCGCTGTTGCTTCTCCGAAAGGGTCGCCTATGGCGGTGGATCCGTGATGTTCTGGGGCGGCGTTTCCTACGACGCGCGAACAGAGCTGGTTTTCGTTCCTGGCGGGGGCCGTGGCGGTGGATTGACCGCTGCAATAGTTATTTGTTTTACAAGGGGGCAAAGTTGTTGTTTAACCGCTCGTGCTAATATTGATACCCGAGCAAGCGAAAGATTCCAAAATTGAACCACGAGCGTAGCGAGTGGTTCGAAAAATGGAATCTTGAGCGTTGCGAGGGTTTCAAAGCACAAGGGTTAAACAAAATTTGCCCCCGAGTGAAACACAAAATTTTTCACCACACCAACCCGAAGCAAATATGTAAAATATCAAACAAAATCAAATCCAAATGAATGTTAATAAATATTTATCATCCAAAATCATCATTTAAAAGTCAATTCTACCAGCAAACATAAGAAAACAACTCAAAATTTGCATTTGATTACTTTGCCTCACATGTGGATAAAATGCAATTTTGCTATTCGTTTTTGAAGTGCAAAGTAATTCTTTCCGAGCTGGTGTGGTGAAAAATACATTACTGACATCCTGGAGGAACATGTTGTTCCTTATGCCGGTATTTTTGATGAGGGGTTCATCCTAATGCAGGATAATGCCCCGTGTCATACCGCTAGGGTAACCGCAGCCTACCTTCTCGAAGTGGGCATCGACACCATGGACTGGCCAGCGATGAGCTCGGACCTTAACCCCATTGAACACGTGTGGGACTACCTGAAAAGGAGGATTCGGAAGCGGAATCCTGCCCCGGCCAATGTTGAGGAGCTGAAGGGAGCCTTGCTGGAGGAGTGGGACGCTATTCCACAAGATTTCATTAGAAAATTAATTAGGTCTATGAAAAACCGCTTGATTTGTGTGAGGAGGGCTAGGGGTGGCAACACCAGGTATTACTTAATTTAATAATAATAATTTATTTTGTATTAAATAAATGACTTTTATTCTTAACTTTCCTAAATTTATTTCTCGACCATTATGTCGCTACTTTCAGTTTCTGATTTTTTTTAGTCTTCAGATTTGAAATTTCATTAAATTTCCCAATTTTCTAATGCGTTAGATTATTTATAAGCTTTCAGTTGATACCAAAATTTTCAGAATCGGCTCTAGAATTACAAAGACGAAACGGACGAAAAAATGCAAAGTGATGCAATACTTTTGCACGCGAGTGTATTGTTACTAACCATGATATGGATAATATGTCTGAATCAATTTCAATTTGCGCGTCTGTTCTTCAACTCACGGAAGTGAGTGAGGGAAAAAAACAACGGGTTGCACTCCGGGAGTGCTGGCAGAAGTGAAAACTCAATGACATTATAACAGTTTTTCGATCAGGTCACGTATCCGTCTTACGTCTTACAAATCTTACGGTCACGTGACCTGTCGCTGTCGCGAGTTGACTTTTTCCCCATCATAAAAAGTGCACAGCGCCGCTAAAGAAGTTTTCACTTCAAAAACTTCTGCCTAATTTCGTACGTGTAACATACGTGTAGCTAGTGTGATGAAAACGATTAATTAGGGTGCAGCCGAGCGTGAAGCGTGGTGTTACCTGTGCTACCGCTCGTTAAGCGTGGTGTTACCTGTGGTATCGCTCGTGTATGACGAGCGTGGACCGCTGGCTGAACGCCTTCCCGCAGTGGCTGCACACGTGGGGCTTCTCCCCGGAGTGCACGCGCTCGTGTAGAGCGTGGTGTTACCTGTGGTATCGTTCATGTATGACGAGGTAGAGCGTGGTGTTACCTGTGGTATCGTTCATGTATGACGAGGTAGAGCGTGGTGTTACCTGTGGTATCGTTCATGTATGACGAGGTAGAGCGTGGTGTTACCTGTATTATCGTTCATGTATGACGAGGTATAGAGCGTGGTGTTACCTGTGGTATCGTTCATGTATGACGAGGTAGAGCGTGGTGTTACCTGTGGTATCGTTCATGTATGACGAGGTAGAGCGTGGTGTTACCTGTGGTATCGTTCATGTATGACGAGGTAGAGCGTGGTGTTACCTGTGGTATCGTTCATGTATGACGAGCGTGGAGCGTGGTGTTACCTGTGGTATCGTTCATGACGAGGTAGAGCGTGGTGTTACCTTTGGTATCGCTCGTGTATGACGAGCGTGGAGCGCTGGCTGAACGCCTTCCCGCAGTGGCTGCACACGTGGGGCTTCTCCCTGGAGTGCACGCGCTCGTGTAGAGCGTGGTGTTACCTGTGGTATCGTTCATGTATGACGAGGTAGAGCGTGGTGTTACCTGTGGTATCGTTCATGTATGACGAGGTAGAGCGTGGTGTTACCTGTAGTATCGTTCATGTATGACGAGGTATAGAGCGTGGTGTTACCTGTGGTATCGTTCATGTATGACGAGGTAGAGCGTGGTGTTACCTGTGGTATCGTTCGTGTATGACGAGCGTGGAGCGCTGGCTGAACGCCTTCCCGCAGTGGCTGCACACGTGGGGCTTCTCCCCGGAGTGCACGCGCTCGTGTAGAGTCAAGTTGCATTTCTTCACGAATCCCTGGAACGAGCAATCATGTATTTTGTAAAACGCCAGTGTTTGGTTTTGTAGAATGAGATTTCATTCATTCGCATTCTAGATTTTTTGTTCGTTGTTGAAAATTTATAAAAAAGATTCCGTCACTGTTCATAATTCATGCAGAGAGTTGAAATGGGGTGTTCTTTTTATAATTAGGTTTTTATAGGTAAGTTTACTTTTGAGAAAGCGAGGGGAGGCCTTTGCCCAGCAGTGGGACACTCCAGGCTATAAAAAAAAGTTTACTTTTATGTTATTATAAATTATTTATAGTTTTAGTTTATTTAATAACTTAATTTGTACTTATCTTATTTAGAGAATTGTTATATATGGTTAAAGTTGTTCGTTATGTATGTTTTATACATATTGTTTACAAGCAGTACGTATTCTAAGATAAAACTTCAAATGCTCTCTTGACAGTAACTCCTTCTCCCGCACTAGAACGTACCAAGTTTCGGCCTTCGCTATGCGCAAGTAAATGTCTTCGTAAAGAAATCGACACGCGGACTTTCATACATAGTACTTAGTTAAAATTCGCCCAAAACTAGTGTCTACGTCAAAAACTAGTGTCTACGTCAAATCATGGGATCAGTGGTCAAGCGGACCGCAGGCTCCCCCATGAGCCGTGGCAAAATGTCGGGTAAAGCCGTATTTACATTTGTCTGTCGTGTTGTGTTGTGATGCATCAGAACGGTATCGGTTTCATATATTTAATATGGTTGCATTCACATTTCTTTGATGCCGTGTGTTGTGACGGCTCGTGTTGTGTCGCATCACAAGCGATGCCGGTCCGCGTCAGGAGGGGTGAGGTGCGGGGGGCGGTGCAGCGACACAGCGCATCAGATTAGTACACGCGCCAGTGTTGTGTTGTGACGCGTCAGAGCCGCATCAAGTATGGACGAGGAGTGTGAACTCTCCGAGAGCCAAGAAGGAACTGATAAAAAATGAGCCATAATGCGTCATACACGTCATATAGATGTGAAGAGTATGCCATCACGATAGAGAGCATCACAACACAACACGATAGACAAATGTAAATGCCGGGTCACGCGAGGAGGAAGAGGAAGCGGTTGAAACCGACCTTGCCACAGGTCCCGCACACGTTCGGCTTGTACCCGGCGTGTATGCGCAGGTGGAACTTGAGGTGCTCCCGGGAGGAGAGCGCCTTCCCGCACACGGAGCAGAGGAAGTTCCGCTCGCCGCTGTGCGCGCGCAGGTGCCTCCGCAGCGAGTTGAGGTGCGCGAACTCGCGCGCGCACGTGGCGCAGCGCAGCGCCAGCGCGCGCGCCGCCGCCTCGGGGTGCGCGCGGGTGCGGTGCGCCAGCAGGTACCTGCAGTGTATACGTATATATATATATAACTCGCGCGCGCACGTGGCGCAGCGCAGCGCCAGCGCGCGCGCCGCCGCCTCGGGGTGCGCGCGGGTGCGGTGCGCCAGCAGGTACCTGCAGTATATACGTATATATATATATAACTCGCGCGCGCACGTGGCGCAGCGCAGCGCCAGCGCGCGCGCCGCCGCCTCGGGGTGCGCGCGGGTGCGGTGCGCCAGCAGGTACCTGCAGTGTATACGTATATATATATATAACTCGCGCGCGCACGTGGCGCAGCGCAGCGCCAGCGCGCGCGCCGCCGCCTCGGGGTGCGCGCGGGTGCGGTGCGCCAGCAGGTACCTGCAGTGTATACGTATATATATATATAACTCGCGCGCGCACGTGGCGCAGCGCAGCGCCAGCGCGCGCGCCGCCGCCTCGGGGTGCGCGCGGGTGCGGTGCGCCAGCAGGTACCTGCAGTGTATACGTATATATATATATAACTCGCGCGCGCACGTGGCGCAGCGCAGCGCCAGCGCGCGCGCCGCCGCCTCGGGGTGCGCGCGGGTGCGGTGCGCCAGCAGGTACCTGCAGTGTATACGTATATATATATATAACTCGCGCGCGCACGTGGCGCAGCGCAGCGCCAGCGCGCGCGCCGCCGCCTCGGGGTGCGCGCGGGTGCGGTGCGCCAGCAGGTACCTGCAGTGTATACGTATATATATATATAACTCGCGCGCGCACGTGGCGCAGCGCAGCGCCAGCGCGCGCGCCGCCGCCTCGGGGTGCGCGCGGGTGCGGTGCGCCAGCAGGTACCTGCAGTGTATACGTATATATATATATAACTCGCGCGCGCACGTGGCGCAGCGCAGCGCCAGCGCGCGCGCCGCCGCCTCGGGGTGCGCGCGGGTGCGGTGCGCCAGCAGGTACCTGCAGTGTATACGTATATATATATATAACTCGCGCGCGCACGTGGCGCAGCGCAGCGCCAGCGCGCGCGCCGCCGCCTCGGGGTGCGCGCGGGTGCGGTGCGCCAGCAGGTACCTGCAGTGTATACGTATATATATATATAACTCGCGCGCGCACGTGGCGCAGCGCAGCGCCAGCGCGCGCGCCGCCGCCTCGGGGTGCGCGCGGGTGCGGTGCGCCAGCAGGTACCTGCAGTGTATACGTATATATATATATAACTCGCGCGCGCACGTGGCGCAGCGCAGCGCCAGCGCGCGCGCCGCCGCCTCGGGGTGCGCGCGGGTGCGGTGCGCCAGCAGGTACCTGCAGTGTATACGTATATATATATATAACTCGCGCGCGCACGTGGCGCAGCGCAGCGCCAGCGCGCGCGCCGCCGCCTCGGGGTGCGCGCGGGTGCGGTGCGCCAGCAGGTACCTGCAGTGTATACGTATATATATATATAACTCGCGCGCGCACGTGGCGCAGCGCAGCGCCAGCGCGCGCGCCGCCGCCTCGGGGTGCGCGCGGGTGCGGTGCGCCAGCAGGTACCTGCAGTGTATACGTATATATATATATAACTCGCGCGCGCACGTGGCGCAGCGCAGCGCCAGCGCGCGCGCCGCCGCCTCGGGGTGCGCGCGGGTGCGGTGCGCCAGCAGGTACCTGCAGTGTATACGTATATATATATATAACTCGCGCGCGCACGTGGCGCAGCGCAGCGCCAGCGCGCGCGCCGCCGCCTCGGGGTGCGCGCGGGTGCGGTGCGCCAGCAGGTACCTGCAGTGTATACGTATATATATATATAACTCGCGCGCGCACGTGGCGCAGCGCAGCGCCAGCGCGCGCGCCGCCGCCTCGGGGTGCGCGCGGGTGCGGTGCGCCAGCAGGTACCTGCAGTGTATACGTATATATATATATAACTCGCGCGCGCACGTGGCGCAGCGCAGCGCCAGCGCGCGCGCCGCCGCCTCGGGGTGCGCGCGGGTGCGGTGCGCCAGCAGGTACCTGCAGTGTATACGTATATATATATATAACTCGCGCGCGCACGTGGCGCAGCGCAGCGCCAGCGCGCGCGCCGCCGCCTCGGGGTGCGCGCGGGTGCGGTGCGCCAGCAGGTACCTGCAGTGTATACGTATATATATATATAACTCGCGCGCGCACGTGGCGCAGCGCAGCGCCAGCGCGCGCGCCGCCGCCTCGGGGTGCGCGCGGGTGCGGTGCGCCAGCAGGTACCTGCAGTGTATACGTATATATATATATAACTCGCGCGCGCACGTGGCGCAGCGCAGCGCCAGCGCGCGCGCCGCCGCCTCGGGGTGCGCGCGGGTGCGGTGCGCCAGCAGGTACCTGCAGTGTATACGTATATATATATATAACTCGCGCGCGCACGTGGCGCAGCGCAGCGCCAGCGCGCGCGCCGCCGCCTCGGGGTGCGCGCGGGTGCGGTGCGCCAGCAGGTACCTGCAGTGTATACGTATATATATATATAACTCGCGCGCGCACGTGGCGCAGCGCAGCGCCAGCGCGCGCGCCGCCGCCTCGGGGTGCGCGCGGGTGCGGTGCGCCAGCAGGTACCTGCAGTGTATACGTATATATATATATAACTCGCGCGCGCACGTGGCGCAGCGCAGCGCCAGCGCGCGCGCCGCCGCCTCGGGGTGCGCGCGGGTGCGGTGCGCCAGCAGGTACCTGCAGTGTATACGTATATATATATATAACTCGCGCGCGCACGTGGCGCAGCGCAGCGCCAGCGCGCGCGCCGCCGCCTCGGGGTGCGCGCGGGTGCGGTGCGCCAGCAGGTACCTGCAGTGTATACGTATATATATATATAACTCGCGCGCGCACGTGGCGCAGCGCAGCGCCAGCGCGCGCGCCGCCGCCTCGGGGTGCGCGCGGGTGCGGTGCGCCAGCAGGTACCTGCAGTGTATACGTATATATATATATAACTCGCGCGCGCACGTGGCGCAGCGCAGCGCCAGCGCGCGCGCCGCCGCCTCGGGGTGCGCGCGGGTGCGGTGCGCCAGCAGGTACCTGCAGTGTATACGTATATATATATATAACTCGCGCGCGCACGTGGCGCAGCGCAGCGCCAGCGCGCGCGCCGCCGCCTCGGGGTGCGCGCGGGTGCGGTGCGCCAGCAGGTACCTGCAGTGTATACGTATATATATATATATAACTCGCGCGCGCACGTGGCGCAGCGCAGCGCCAGCGCGCGCGCCGCCGCCTCGGGGTGCGCGCGGGTGCGGTGCGCCAGCAGGTACCTGCAGTGTATACGTATATATATATATAACTCGCGCGCGCACGTGGCGCAGCGCAGCGCCAGCGCGCGCGCCGCCGCCTCGGGGTGCGCGCGGGTGCGGTGCGCCAGCAGGTACCTGCAGTGTATACGTATATATATATATAACTCGCGCGCGCACGTGGCGCAGCGCAGCGCCAGCGCGCGCGCCGCCGCCTCGGGGTGCGCGCGGGTGCGGTGCGCCAGCAGGTACCTGCAGTGTATACGTATATATATATATAACTCGCGCGCGCACGTGGCGCAGCGCAGCGCCAGCGCGCGCGCCGCCGCCTCGGGGTGCGCGCGGGTGCGGTGCGCCAGCAGGTACCTGCAGTGTATACGTATATATATATATAACTCGCGCGCGCACGTGGCGCAGCGCAGCGCCAGCGCGCGCGCCGCCGCCTCGGGGTGCGCGCGGGTGCGGTGCGCCAGCAGGTACCTGCAGTGTATACGTATATATATATATAACTCGCGCGCGCACGTGGCGCAGCGCAGCGCCAGCGCGCGCGCCGCCGCCTCGGGGTGCGCGCGGGTGCGGTGCGCCAGCAGGTACCTGCAGTGTATACGTATATATATATATAACTCGCGCGCGCACGTGGCGCAGCGCAGCGCCAGCGCGCGCGCCGCCGCCTCGGGGTGCGCGCGGGTGCGGTGCGCCAGCAGGTACCTGCAGTGTATACGTATATATATATATAACTCGCGCGCGCACGTGGCGCAGCGCAGCGCCAGCGCGCGCGCCGCCGCCTCGGGGTGCGCGCGGGTGCGGTGCGCCAGCAGGTACCTGCAGTGTATACGTATATATATATATAACTCGCGCGCGCACGTGGCGCAGCGCAGCGCCAGCGCGCGCGCCGCCGCCTCGGGGTGCGCGCGGGTGCGGTGCGCCAGCAGGTACCTGCAGTGTATACGTATATATATATATAACTCGCGCGCGCACGTGGCGCAGCGCAGCGCCAGCGCGCGCGCCGCCGCCTCGGGGTGCGCGCGGGTGCGGTGCGCCAGCAGGTACCTGCAGTGTATACGTATATATATATATAACTCGCGCGCGCACGTGGCGCAGCGCAGCGCCAGCGCGCGCGCCGCCGCCTCGGGGTGCGCGCGGGTGCGGTGCGCCAGCAGGTACCTGCAGTGTATACGTATATATATATATAACTCGCGCGCGCACGTGGCGCAGCGCAGCGCCAGCGCGCGCGCCGCCGCCTCGGGGTGCGCGCGGGTGCGGTGCGCCAGCAGGTACCTGCAGTGTATACGTATATATATATATAACTCGCGCGCGCACGTGGCGCAGCGCAGCGCCAGCGCGCGCGCCGCCGCCTCGGGGTGCGCGCGGGTGCGGTGCGCCAGCAGGTACCTGCAGTGTATACGTATATATATATATAACTCGCGCGCGCACGTGGCGCAGCGCAGCGCCAGCGCGCGCGCCGCCGCCTCGGGGTGCGCGCGGGTGCGGTGCGCCAGCAGGTACCTGCAGTGTATACGTATATATATATATAACTCGCGCGCGCACGTGGCGCAGCGCAGCGCCAGCGCGCGCGCCGCCGCCTCGGGGTGCGCGCGGGTGCGGTGCGCCAGCAGGTACCTGCAGTGTATACGTATATATATATATAACTCGCGCGCGCACGTGGCGCAGCGCAGCGCCAGCGCGCGCGCCGCCGCCTCGGGGTGCGCGCGGGTGCGGTGCGCCAGCAGGTACCTGCAGTGTATACGTATATATATATATAACTCGCGCGCGCACGTGGCGCAGCGCAGCGCCAGCGCGCGCGCCGCCGCCTCGGGGTGCGCGCGGGTGCGGTGCGCCAGCAGGTACCTGCAGTGTATACGTATATATATATATAACTCGCGCGCGCACGTGGCGCAGCGCAGCGCCAGCGCGCGCGCCGCCGCCTCGGGGTGCGCGCGGGTGCGGTGCGCCAGCAGGTACCTGCAGTGTATACGTATATATATATATAACTCGCGCGCGCACGTGGCGCAGCGCAGCGCCAGCGCGCGCGCCGCCGCCTCGGGGTGCGCGCGGGTGCGGTGCGCCAGCAGGTACCTGCAGTGTATACGTATATATATATATAACTCGCGCGCGCACGTGGCGCAGCGCAGCGCCAGCGCGCGCGCCGCCGCCTCGGGGTGCGCGCGGGTGCGGTGCGCCAGCAGGTACCTGCAGTGTATACGTATATATATATATAACTCGCGCGCGCACGTGGCGCAGCGCAGCGCCAGCGCGCGCGCCGCCGCCTCGGGGTGCGCGCGGGTGCGGTGCGCCAGCAGGTACCTGCAGTGTATACGTATATATATATATAACTCGCGCGCGCACGTGGCGCAGCGCAGCGCCAGCGCGCGCGCCGCCGCCTCGGGGTGCGCGCGGGTGCGGTGCGCCAGCAGGTACCTGCAGTGTATACGTATATATATATATAACTCGCGCGCGCACGTGGCGCAGCGCAGCGCCAGCGCGCGCGCCGCCGCCTCGGGGTGCGCGCGGGTGCGGTGCGCCAGCAGGTACCTGCAGTGTATACGTATATATATATATAACTCGCGCGCGCACGTGGCGCAGCGCAGCGCCAGCGCGCGCGCCGCCGCCTCGGGGTGCGCGCGGGTGCGGTGCGCCAGCAGGTACCTGCAGTGTATACGTATATATATATATAACTCGCGCGCGCACGTGGCGCAGCGCAGCGCCAGCGCGCGCGCCGCCGCCTCGGGGTGCGCGCGGGTGCGGTGCGCCAGCAGGTACCTGCAGTGTATACGTATATATATATATAACTCGCGCGCGCACGTGGCGCAGCGCAGCGCCAGCGCGCGCGCCGCCGCCTCGGGGTGCGCGCGGGTGCGGTGCGCCAGCAGGTACCTGCAGTGTATACGTATATATATATATAACTCGCGCGCGCACGTGGCGCAGCGCAGCGCCAGCGCGCGCGCCGCCGCCTCGGGGTGCGCGCGGGTGCGGTGCGCCAGCAGGTACCTGCAGTGTATACGTATATATATATATAACTCGCGCGCGCACGTGGCGCAGCGCAGCGCCAGCGCGCGCGCCGCCGCCTCGGGGTGCGCGCGGGTGCGGTGCGCCAGCAGGTACCTGCAGTGTATACGTATATATATATATAACTCGCGCGCGCACGTGGCGCAGCGCAGCGCCAGCGCGCGCGCCGCCGCCTCGGGGTGCGCGCGGGTGCGGTGCGCCAGCAGGTACCTGCAGTGTATACGTATATATATATATAACTCGCGCGCGCACGTGGCGCAGCGCAGCGCCAGCGCGCGCGCCGCCGCCTCGGGGTGCGCGCGGGTGCGGTGCGCCAGCAGGTACCTGCAGTGTATACGTATATATATATATAACTCGCGCGCGCACGTGGCGCAGCGCAGCGCCAGCGCGCGCGCCGCCGCCTCGGGGTGCGCGCGGGTGCGGTGCGCCAGCAGGTACCTGCAGTGTATACGTATATATATATATAACTCGCGCGCGCACGTGGCGCAGCGCAGCGCCAGCGCGCGCGCCGCCGCCTCGGGGTGCGCGCGGGTGCGGTGCGCCAGCAGGTACCTGCAGTGTATACGTATATATATATATAACTCGCGCGCGCACGTGGCGCAGCGCAGCGCCAGCGCGCGCGCCGCCGCCTCGGGGTGCGCGCGGGTGCGGTGCGCCAGCAGGTACCTGCAGTGTATACGTATATATATATATAACTCGCGCGCGCACGTGGCGCAGCGCAGCGCCAGCGCGCGCGCCGCCGCCTCGGGGTGCGCGCGGGTGCGGTGCGCCAGCAGGTACCTGCAGTGTATACGTATATATATATATAACTCGCGCGCGCACGTGGCGCAGCGCAGCGCCAGCGCGCGCGCCGCCGCCTCGGGGTGCGCGCGGGTGCGGTGCGCCAGCAGGTACCTGCAGTGTATACGTATATATATATATAACTCGCGCGCGCACGTGGCGCAGCGCAGCGCCAGCGCGCGCGCCGCCGCCTCGGGGTGCGCGCGGGTGCGGTGCGCCAGCAGGTACCTGCAGTGTATACGTATATATATATATAACTCGCGCGCGCACGTGGCGCAGCGCAGCGCCAGCGCGCGCGCCGCCGCCTCGGGGTGCGCGCGGGTGCGGTGCGCCAGCAGGTACCTGCAGTGTATACGTATATATATATATAACTCGCGCGCGCACGTGGCGCAGCGCAGCGCCAGCGCGCGCGCCGCCGCCTCGGGGTGCGCGCGGGTGCGGTGCGCCAGCAGGTACCTGCAGTGTATACGTATATATATATATAACTCGCGCGCGCACGTGGCGCAGCGCAGCGCCAGCGCGCGCGCCGCCGCCTCGGGGTGCGCGCGGGTGCGGTGCGCCAGCAGGTACCTGCAGTGTATACGTATATATATATATAACTCGCGCGCGCACGTGGCGCAGCGCAGCGCCAGCGCGCGCGCCGCCGCCTCGGGGTGCGCGCGGGTGCGGTGCGCCAGCAGGTACCTGCAGTGTATACGTATATATATATATAACTCGCGCGCGCACGTGGCGCAGCGCAGCGCCAGCGCGCGCGCCGCCGCCTCGGGGTGCGCGCGGGTGCGGTGCGCCAGCAGGTACCTGCAGTGTATACGTATATATATATATAACTCGCGCGCGCACGTGGCGCAGCGCAGCGCCAGCGCGCGCGCCGCCGCCTCGGGGTGCGCGCGGGTGCGGTGCGCCAGCAGGTACCTGCAGTGTATACGTATATATATATATAACTCGCGCGCGCACGTGGCGCAGCGCAGCGCCAGCGCGCGCGCCGCCGCCTCGGGGTGCGCGCGGGTGCGGTGCGCCAGCAGGTACCTGCAGTGTATACGTATATATATATATAACTCGCGCGCGCACGTGGCGCAGCGCAGCGCCAGCGCGCGCGCCGCCGCCTCGGGGTGCGCGCGGGTGCGGTGCGCCAGCAGGTACCTGCAGTGTATACGTATATATATATATAACTCGCGCGCGCACGTGGCGCAGCGCAGCGCCAGCGCGCGCGCCGCCGCCTCGGGGTGCGCGCGGGTGCGGTGCGCCAGCAGGTACCTGCAGTGTATACGTATATATATATATAACTCGCGCGCGCACGTGGCGCAGCGCAGCGCCAGCGCGCGCGCCGCCGCCTCGGGGTGCGCGCGGGTGCGGTGCGCCAGCAGGTACCTGCAGTGTATACGTATATATATATATAACTCGCGCGCGCACGTGGCGCAGCGCAGCGCCAGCGCGCGCGCCGCCGCCTCGGGGTGCGCGCGGGTGCGGTGCGCCAGCAGGTACCTGCAGTGTATACGTATATATATATATAACTCGCGCGCGCACGTGGCGCAGCGCAGCGCCAGCGCGCGCGCCGCCGCCTCGGGGTGCGCGCGGGTGCGGTGCGCCAGCAGGTACCTGCAGTGTATACGTATATATATATATAACTCGCGCGCGCACGTGGCGCAGCGCAGCGCCAGCGCGCGCGCCGCCGCCTCGGGGTGCGCGCGGGTGCGGTGCGCCAGCAGGTACCTGCACGTACACAATATAAACTTATGCATCATTTATTTAGGGCCAGTTGCGACAGCCACATTTGACAGACTGATCGACGTCAGCCGGCGCGCCCCGACGCGCCCCTATGAAACTTTCCATACATACAAATTTAGCCAACTGTTTAACGATACGAACGGTTTGGTGCGACCGACTCTTTATTACACAAACGGGTCTACCGCGATATAATTTCATTGTTTTTTTTAAATATAATTTTCCATGTTTGTACAAAACGCGAAGTGTTATTATGAATCATTTTTTCACTTGTCCCACGACACTGTCCGCCTCCCTCTTTCTAAACTAAATTTAACACATTTTTTTTAAACACGCGCAAAAACTAAACCGTTATCAAATGCTCTAAATATGTATGCACAGACATATAGTTCGTAGCTTTGTAAGAAAACCCGGCGGCTAATCCCATTGTCTATTATTAATTAAAACCACACGTACTACTTACCTGCAAAAAAGGGTCATACTTATTGTATCTGGCACCTGAGCGCGGGCTAGTCCAACGCTCAAAAAACCAGTGTAGGTGCGCGCTCCGATAAAGCCCCTTTGTTACGCATCGCGACGACACATTTTAGACTGGTTCTGTAGCGTTCGACTCACCGGCACTCAGTAACCGAAGTACGCAAGAGCAGTTTTACTTAAAAATAGACAATAGGATTAGCTCGGGCTCTATTAAAAACCTACGAACTATACCTCAACTTTAGAAATGAATCAAATTATTATTGTGTTTTTAACTCTCCCTACAATATACAGGTATATAAATTGTACCTCATATAAACGAAGCCTTCAGGACACAGGTCGCACACGAAGCGCTTGCCCGGCGTAGCGACCTCCGCCTCGCCCTTGTGCGTCAGTCCTGAAATCACACAAACATCGAATTACCCTCAGTTACCCCGTTTTTTTTATAATCAGAAATTATATAACCTCAAAAACAATGCCACTTTTCTAAAATGCTCGGGTTCCTATAATATCTAACAATGCTGCACAGTGTTTAATATGTATATATCACTATAATTGAGTGCACTCATGGTATAATAATATACTCCGCCTGGTACTCTCTTCCCGTCTTTTCTAGGTCACCTGACTGACACAAGCCTACGTCATCGTGCGACAGCGCTATGTGATAATATGCGATAGCGCTATATATAGCGGCCATGTTATTGTGACGTAGGCTTGTGTCACTCCGGGAAGAGAAGACCATGTTTTATTAGACTATGAGTGCACTGTTACTCAAATTTTATTTTGGACGAAAAGTTAGCACTACTTTTGAAGTTATAAAAATTCTAGGTTAATCTTGGCATTTACTGAGCTACTGCTTTCGAGTTTATGGCAGTTATAGATACTGCAAGAACTTGGTGTTGCCATATAATAAAGAAGTAAAGATTGTGAAGTGTTACCATGTTTCAGTATCTGGTGATGATCGCGGAAGGTCTTCTCACATCTTGCACAGCGATAAGGTCGGCGGTCTCTCTCCCAGTGCCGCAGCCAGTGTGCCGCCCAAGCGTCCGCCTCCATTATCTAATTAGGTGTAAATGAAATGAAAGAAATTTGTGTTAAATCTAGATTTATGTATCTATAGCACTGAAGCTTAGTAGTATTGGACATAGTACTAGGGAATATGGAATAAATATGTATTGAATTTACTCGATAAGTACTAACAAGAAATATAAATAAATATCCTATTCAATTTTTCATATAGTGCTTATAGGTCAGGAAATGAATGCTCAAAAAACGTTGTAGAGGGAAATGCTAGGAGCACAATTTTTGACTCCGTAACTTCGTTTGGACTAGTTAGGAGGTGAATATATCAAAAGTCCCCGGCTGTAGCCCCGGTGCTGCGGGGAGAGGGGGGTAAGAAGGTCGAATTTTTCGGTTTTTCATTGATATCTTGGAAACTTTGTGTCTTAGCGACATGACTACTAAGACAAACCGAAAGCTGATAAAATTACATCAAACATCAAACATCAACATTTATTCAGCAAATAGGCCACAAGGGCACTTTTACACGTCAACATTGAATTTACATAAAAGCAAAAATAATAACATCAACAATTTTATAAAATAAAACTAACAATTCAATCTAACGTATTACAATTACAAAGAGATGTATATGGTCTCTTAATGTCGAATTACATACAAAATACAGATAAAAAAACACACACAAAAAAAATCTATAATATTTAGAGGTGTAAATGTCTCTAGGTGTCAGAACTATAAGATTATATAGTTTATCAAGTTATCCTTAGAGATGTATAAGGTCTCCAAGAGTCAATATCCTGTATAATTAATACATTCATTAAAAGAAAAGAAACATACGAGAACAGAATGAGGCGTCTCACTGTAATTAATTAATAAAAGTTACTAAGTATAATAGCTCGTGTTAGCTTAACAGACCAGTCTCCACAAACAGCACCCGTTCACGAGTATGACGCGTATCTCAGCCATCGCCTCCCTCAACCTTCATTCGGGAAAGTGGCGACCCGATCAACAACGCCACCGTAAGCAAAGACTTTTAAGCGAGCATGACATGTTCAAGCTACCGGCCTATATTAATATTAAAATAGTAATAACATGTAGCTGTAAGACACGGCATTTTGTGCTCATATGTTACATAAAAAGACAGTAATATAGCTTCACATAATTACTAGCCTAAGTTGACTTAGAGATGTAAAGGTCTCTAAGTGTCAGAAACATTAAAAATATAGGTAAGTATGTACAATCAAAAATTAAAATCAAATAAATAAATATGTACTTAGAGATGTATAAGGTCTCCAAGTGTCCAAAACTAAAATTAAATTAAACAATATAATCAAGCGAGAACATCATTGTCTCATGTGTCAATTCTACTGGACACTAGCATATTTAATTCACAATGTAAAAAAAAAAACAATATTTAATTCTTATTATACTAATGAAATCAAGCTACCGGCTTAAAAGCATCTCTATCGTTTATAAAATCATTTACAGTGTAGTACGCCTTACGTAACAAGGAGTGCTTAATGTGCGACTTAAATTTATGAAGTGGTAAATTCACTACATCAGTGGGGACTTTGTTATAAAAACGTGTACAGTTCCCGACGAAAGACGTACTAACCTTACGGAGGCGGTGGGCGGGCACAGCAAGTTTATGTTTGTTTCTAGTGTTATAGTTATGGATATCACTGTTAACCTTGAATTCGTGGATGTTTTTCCGAACATACATAATATTCTCTAGTATGTATTGAGATGCAACGGTAAGAATGTTAACTTCTTTGAATTTCTCTCTTAGGGATATTCGAGCGCCCAGTCCATAGATGGAAAGTACAGCTCGTTTTTGCAGCACAAATATTGTCTGAATATCTGCCGCTTTTCCCCACAACAGAATTCCATAAGACATAACACTATGGAAGTAACTAAAGTATACCAGCCTGGCCGTCTCTACGTTTGTCAGTTGTTTGATTCTCCTCACTGCATAGGCTGCTGAACTAAGTTTTCCGGCTAGAGTGCCTATATGTGCATGCCATTGCAGTTTGGAGTCTAGAGTGACTCCCAGGAAAACAGTTCGGTCCTCAAATTCCAGCGTATCACCTTTTATTTTAATCTTGCTGTTATTTACCTGCTTGACGTTAGGTAGCGTAAACTTGATGCATTTGGTTTTCTTGGCGTTCAAAAGCAAATTGTTTGCCGTAAACCAGTTTACAATGGTAGATAGCGCGTCATTAATGCTCTCGAAGCTATTTTCCTTTCTGTCCACTTTAAATATAAGGGAAGTGTCATCTGCAAATAACACTATATCATGTCTATCTTGCACAACTTTTGGTAAGTCATTAATGTATACCAAAAACAGGAAGGGACCAAGAATTGAACCTTGAGGCACTCCGAGGGCTACCGGGGACCCCGCCGATTGAGTTCCATTAATAACTACTCGCTGAGTTCTATCCGAAAGGTACGATGAGACCAGGTCAAGGGCACTAGCTTTTATCCCATAGCGGCTTAATTTTCTCTTTAAATTTTCGTGATCAACGCAATCAAATGCCTTTGACAGATCACAGAAAATTCCAACAGCATCTTGAGCTTTTTCCCAAGCATCAAAGATGTGTTTTAGAAGTACCGCACCGGCGTCAGTAGTTGATCGACCTTTGGTGAAACCAAATTGATTGCTGTCAAGCAGTTTGTTTCTGTTGAAATGTGACAATAGTTGATTCAGAATAAGTTTCTCGAACACTTTGCTTAATGCCGGTAGTATTGAAATCGGTCTAAAGTTCGTGGGATCTGTTCTCGTTCCTGATTTAAACAGAGGGATAATTTTGCTATGTTTCATAATATCTGGAAAAATTCCAGCATCAATGCATCTGTTGAAAATCTCAGCTAAGTATGGTGTAATTGACTCAATGATGGAATCTAATACTTTGACAGACAGGCCCCAAAGATCTTCTGTTTTCTTTAAATTTAAAGACCTAAAAGGCTTAAGAACTATATTCGATGAGACATACGAAAATTTGAAGATTTCTGTACATTCTGCCACATTTGTCTTCAAAATTTCTTCAGCGACGTCTGGCGATGAATTAAGGGATCTTGTTGTTTCTACCGGGATATTCGAGAAAAACCGCTCAAAATGATCTGCCACTTCACGGTCGGAACTTACTAAAGTGTCAGCAATTCGTAGGTTGTAGTGCGGATCCTTCAGTTTACGTTTTCCAGTTTCATTACTGATAACTTGCCATACAGTTTTGACTTTATCGCTGGAATTTAGGGGGTGTGTGTGTGTCGCTAGTGCAAGTCAGACGTCAGTAAGATGTGTCTACGCAAAATAAATATGAAATCGTGGTTAAAATGACAATTCCGATCTCTAAATACTTTAATAAATCAGTATAACGATCAATGTGTCTAATGGTGCTATAAACAATAAAAATAACGTGTAATATACGTGAAAAATCGACAAAAACTTACAAGTGTTAAACGTTATAATTCTTTAAAGTGAACCCACACATGTAAACAACAAGTGCTTACGCAAAGTTCGGTAGTGCTTCGTTATAACTCGGCAGCCAATTAGCAATCAGAACGTTAACAGTAAGAACTGCAAACTAGTGATGGCTTATTTCGCGCCGGCGAGCCTCGTATGAATGGTCTAATGGATACAGCGTGCGCTTGCTAAGCAGAGTGTCGGAGTTCAAATCCTGCATGAAGATTTTTTTGCTTTTTATTTTTTTTTGCTTTCTTCTTTTTATTTTATTATTATTTTGACGATACGCGAAACATCTGGCAAAACGGAAAATGGCGCCATTATGTGCGAAGTGCAAAAAGAGCGTACCAAGTCAAACATTTCTAAAATGTTTTGAATGTAAAAAAATATTCGATTTAAAATGTGCAAGAAGATCCTCAAACCTCTTCAATTTAATGACAAAGGAAAGGAAAAAATTATGGGTATGCTTACCATGTCGATCCAGCTCTACTACGCCGAAACAAACATGTGATAAAAATCCCACTAGCGCTTCACCGGCCGCTATCGCTAGCACCGCATCCGTGCTGAAAGAAATTCAAACCAATACCTCTACAAGTACAGAACATTGCTCCGAGTCTGAAGACAGTGAAGACCCACAGAATAATGCTCCTCAGACACCGAAAGCATCCTTGGACGAGGCCCGCGAAGTTCAGATATCGGAAAACGACTCTCATGAATTACATATAGATACTATTCGTTCGGAGCTTAATATATTGATAAGTGACTCTCCCAAACCTCAAATTGATAACGTTCTAAGTAGCAGACCACATTATCCTTCCAACAATATTAATTCAAAGCAAATATATACCGAAAATAAACAAAGTACTCCCTCAGAGTCTTCAGAGGAACAATATTTAAACACATCGCCCGGACCGGATGCATGTTACCACAGCTCCATAAATGAAAAAAATTGCTCCGAGTCCGAAGACGTTCAAAATGCTGTCCCTCAGATACCAGAACCATCATCCTTGGGAAATAATAACCCTGAATTCGAGACATCAAGAAGAGATTCTCCTGAAATCGATAACATAACCAGGAGAAAACCAATTATGACAAAATATGTTTCAACAGAAAATCTGTCAAACACAGGAATTAATGAAGGCTCTTGGAAATATGATAGCTTGTCGTCTCCAAACAGCTTACCGAATTTCTCTGTACTTGAGACCACAGAAACGCAGCAAATGAAATTTGCGGTGGATGCATTATCTGTCCAACTTTTAAGTGCTCATGACGAAATATCCAGATTAAACCAAGAAGTCTGCGAATTAAAAAAAGTTATAGAGATATGCCAAAAAAAGATACAATCCTATAAAAAAATTCTAGGTAACACAACTGCTAGCAAAAGTGGATTGGTATCTAACAGAAAATCAAAAAGAGGCAAAAATAGAGACCAGCAAAACTCCTCAAATGTCCAATTCACGCCGAGATCAGAACGTTTTCACGTAAGTAGCACTCCGGTACAATCTACTTCACCTACCGGCTGTAATATAGCCCCTGGAAATAGCCTTCATCCAGATGGCATTAAGGACCAAACGATTCGAAAACAAGCAGCAAAGAACTCACTGGGAAAATTAGACTCCGTTTCCAATATGAATCAGCCGTCTTCTACCGACCATGCGAAACAACAAAACAGCTCAAAAAGTATACTCCAGTCAAGTTACACGAACGATCAAATGAATCGCACGTCGGAGAAGAAATCTTCCTCAAATATAATTAATAATAAACTGCAAAAAGTAGTTATTTTGAGTACTAATAATAAAAACAAAATATATCAAATCTCACGTAAAATTCTCCCAGATAATTTACAGATCTGTCATTACATTATGGCAAATGCTGATATTAAGGGAATGTTGCGGAACATTCAGATAAAAACAAAAACTCTAACCCCTGATGATTACTGCGTTATACTTATGGGACAAGATGATTTTGAATCTACAAAAGACTACCATAATCTTATCCATTACATACGTGAAATACTTCAACCGTTGCAACACACCAACTTCATCATCTGTTCACCAACGTATAAGTGCAATAACAGAAGCAACCTATACAATGGACGTATTGAACATTTTAACAATCTACTATATCTGGACATCGAAACACATCAGCATGCATTTCTTATTGACTCAAATCAAAACCTAACATATGACCAGAACATGTTCAACATGAAAACGGGAGAGTTAAAAAACCAAGGTATTAGGCAAATTATGAAAGACATTCACAAAGCTATTGAACACATCAGAAGTTTCATCGAAAACGAACACAGAGTTACAAATGACCCTGAATGCCTATATGAAACAGAAACAGCCTCTGGCATACCCGAGACAAACAATGTATGTGATGTGGAATCGCCGAAAGTAGACACGGGAAACCTATTTTCACAAAAAGTAATCCCTGACGTCGCTTTTTTAGACCCAACTCTCCAAGGTCATCCATCGTTACAGACTCTAAGTTAAATATTTTCTATCAGAATGTTTGTGGGATTTCTAATAAAAAATATGAGTTGGAACTTTACCTACAAAATCTCTCTAATGTGCAACACTATATTTGTATAACTGAGCATTTTCTGAACGCAACATCTGCACCTCTTTTTAGTTTGGCGGAACATAAACTTGCCACATTTAACGTTAGGTCTAAAAAAATTAGGGGTGGCTCTCTTATTTTGAGCCATGGAAATAGGAAATTTGAGGAACTTTCCGTTTGTAAAGAGTGGTACAAAGTTGAATGCTTTGAAGTTTGTGGTATCACCGATAAGGAAACAAATGTAAACATAATATGTTTGTATCGTACTCCAAATGTTGCAAACTTGGACATATTTTTTAAACAACTCGAACTGCTTTTTCAGCACTTCTTTAACAAGAAATGTGTAATATGTGGTGACTTTAACATTAACTTGTTAAAGGAGGATAATAGGACTGAAGAATTCTTGTCATTGCTCACATCCTACAACTTCAAATGTCTCATTAAATCAGTTACCTTTAAAAGAAATAACTCAGAGTCCTGTCTGGATAACATTATTACAAATGTCCCTGAAAATGATATAATTGATCCTTTGGTCGATCATAACGGCCTAGCTGACGGCCATGCAGCCCTTCTTGTTGCTGTAAACGGAGGAGACAAAACAAATAAGGTGGCAAAGAAATATATTTGGAAGGAGGTAAGAAAATTCAGTCACTCAGAGAATATGGAATTTAGACAAAGAATATTGACTGAAAATTGGACACTCCTTGGTGTGAATACATTTATTGCAAAGTTCAACTTAATATTTGAAGAATGTTTTAAAAAGAAAAAGAAAAGAGTAGACATATCAAAAGGGAATCATATTAAGTGGATCACCAAAGGGATTAAGGTTTCAAGCTGCATGAAACGCGTCTTGATGGCTGGTAAAAAATGTGGCTCTGAAACAATAGGACACTACACAAAGAATTACCTAAATATTTATAGGCGGGTAATCAGGCATGCCAGGAAATTGGCGGTTCAGACTCAAATAAAAAAAGCAGAGAACTCATCAAAACAGATTTGGAAAGTGGTAAACAGACACCGCAATAAAAGTAGCGTTAGATCAGCTGAAAATATGCAAATAAAAAATGAAGATCCAAATGGGCAATCCTCAATTGTTAACGACCCCGGCGCTATTTGTACAATGTTCCTTGAGCAATTCTGTCAAGAAAGTGATTCAGGTTACACCGGTAACCTTGCTCTGTCAATACTTCGTTCACATGTTAAAAGAGTAGAACATGACATGGTGTTTGAGCAAGTGAACTCACAGGAAATTAGCGTGATGGTTAAGAAACTAAAATCCAAGACATCGAGCGGGTATGATGATATCCCAATCACGATTATCAAAGATAATATTGATATCCTAGCGGGTCCACTAGCATATCTTTTTAATCAGTGCATTGATAATTTTGTTTTTCCAGACCAGTTCAAGATAGCAAAAATTTTTCCTGTGCATAAAAAGGGTTCGAAAACTGATAAGAAAAACTATAGGCCCATCTCACTTTTACCTACACTATCCAAGCTGCTTGAAAGAGTTATGAAAGACAGGCTCACCAGGCATCTGTATCTGAATAAAATCATAAATGAGAGACAGTTCGGGTATCAGAAGTGTAGAGGCACAAACGACGCTATTAGTACTCTCGTTGCGGATGTAGTTAGCCAACTTAACGACAAAAAAAAAGTGGCAGGAGTTTTGCTGGATCTTAGCTCCGCTTTTGATATGGTCAGCCACAACATACTGCTATCGAAACTGGAGCACTATGGAGTCAGAGGCAACTCGCTGGCCCTTTTTCACGCGTATTTAACAAATAGAAAGCTCTTTGTAGAGATACGGTGGACCCAAGACCAACACGAAAAAGCCTACAGATCACGCATTGCTGACGCATACAGAGGGGTTCCACAGGGCTCTATATTAGGCCCTACTTTCTTCATTGTTTTTACCAATGATCTAATTAAGTACATTGAAAATAATGTCCCCGACACCTCCTTAGTTGTTTTTGCAGATGATACGAATGCAGTTATATCAGGAAGCAATATATCAGAATTAAACGTGAAGGTGAATTATGCTCTGGGAACTTTCACGAGGTGGTTCCAGGCTAATAATTTGAAACTAAATGCCAAAAAGACCAATGTCATGTTATTTAGAACCACAGCCAAAAATAAAGATTCATTGCAGATTTCCCTTGCGGGTGATACAATAGAGCAGGTTGAGGCTGCCAAATTTTTAGGGGTGTATATTGATTCCTATTTAAACTGGAAGCCAGAATTATCCGCTGTGATAAACGCAGTAAACTGCGCATGCTATGCCCTCAGAAGTCTTAGGGATGAGTTGCGTCAGACTCAACTTAAAATGGTTTACCATGCACTGATCGAATCCAAATTGCGTTACAGTATCCAACTTTGGGGAAACAGTTACAAATATAATGTGCAGGCTGCTCTCATTGCGCAGAAAAGAGCTATTAGAATAATGGCAAGGGTACCACAGGAGACTCCATGTAAACCTTATTTTTTAGAATTCAGAATCTTAACTGTTCCCAGCCTATACATATTGATTGTTCTCGCGGACTTGGTTAAAAATCTGCACTTGATTGAAACCACAGAACAGAGGGATAGACGTATAGCTTCTAGACGTAAAGATTTACCTCAGACCATGAGTGCCAAGCTTAAAGTAGTCAAGCACGCGGCTGGTTACCAGGCTATTGGACTATTTAATAAGTTACCTGTTGAGTTAAAGTCACACACGAATAGCCTCATTTTCAGAAACAAGTTGAAGTCTTTCTTGCTAGAGAAGTGCTACTATTCCATAGAGGAATTTGAGAATGAACGAATTTTTGACATATAAAATTAAATTACAATGCAGTATTATTAATGGCTAAACTTACAATTTGACATCCTATGTTTATAATTCAATCCTAATAGGGTATTTGACTGTATTTAAAATAAATTATTTTACACCATGCATGAAATAAAGCACAAGAAGATTAATAGAGTAGATAGCAGTTACTTTTAGATACAATTTCTATTTTTAAACCCGTATAAGACTGTAAAGAGTGGGTAATTTTGATTGTGACGTCACGTGCTAGTGTTTCATATAAGTAATTTCCATAGTAGCAAAATTGATTTGACGGTTCGAGGGAAACTGATCTGACTAGTGGTCAAATACCCTATTCCCATTCCCATTTTATTAATTTTGTGTGTTTTTATGTTTTAATTTTAATATTAGCTGCATGTTTGTTTGTTGTTGTTGTTCTTGTAGTTTTAAGTTATTTATAACATAATTCAAACACAATGTAAAATTGTTTTATGAATAAATGAATAAGAATAAGAATCTTTTTCGACAAATAATCGGCTTTAGCGGCGACACACAACATTTTAAAAGATTTAGAATAATTTTTGACGTACTCCAGAAATTCCGGTCTTTTATCAGTTGCCTTTAAATCATATAAGTCGTAGAGCCGGCGTCTTTTCTCGTGAATATCCGGTGTAGCCCAGTCGCTAAATTTAGTCTTAGCCTTGCCTTGCACCTTTTTCTGAATGAAACAGGCATCAAATTCCTTTTTAATACAATTAAACAACTCGGAACTCAAACAGTCAGGGTTTTCCTGGGTACATGAAAGACAACATAATTGTTTAGTAATATTACGATTGAATAAACCTAGGCGACTTTCGGAAATCGGCCTACACAAAGTGTCTTGAGGAATTTCTTCAGTTTTCCCGCTGAAAGAAGCTTTTAGTCCACAGTGGTCAGAACTTAGGTTGTTAATAACAGATTTACTAATCGCGTCATTATTACTAAAGATGTTATCTATACATGTAGCACTGGTTGCTGTGACTCGAGTGGGTTCACAAAATAAATTGACTAAATTGAAGGATTTAAAAGTATTTAGTAACCTTCCACATAATGGCGAATTTTCTAGCAAATTAATATTGAAATCACCACATACAATTATATTTTTGTGACTTCCAAAAACACTACTAAGTACTTCATCTATGACCGATTCGAATAAGTTATAGTCTGCCGATGGGGGCCTGTACACGCATATAATTATAAATTGTTCCAATTCAACACAAGAAAGTTCTATAAGGCGTTCCACAGACATGTCAACAATGTCTTTACGCTCCTTACTTTTTAAATTATGTTTTACCATTATCAATGACCCGCCGCGATTGCAAGATCTCCTAAAAAATGAACTTACTATACTATGATTATTGAAATTAAACATAAATTCATGACCTTTAAGCCAGTGCTCAGTTATACAGAGAATGTCAATATTCGAGTACTGTATAAACAAATCAATTTCGTGTTCCTTACAGGTAAATCCTTGGATATTTTGATGAACTAAGTTCAATAAATTGGTTTTACCAAACATACTAGCATCACAGTGATCAATATGAACGGAGCCGGCTGGTGCACACGTTGTCGTAGCGATTAGTTTAAATTCAAATCACCAGGCGGCTCCATCTCAAACCCTACGCTACCAAGGCGCAAAATACTACGCGACTTAAGGTTATTAGACGCCGTGCTAGCCACGACGGGGTCTTCAATATTATATGCTAACAGGTTAGCACACTCTACAAGACATCTTCGCCGTAGGTAGGTCCTCTTATGGGGCATAACAAAATCTTCTATAAATTTATTCGTATCAAAATACGAAATCGTACTACTGTACAAGGAAAGGTTATACAATAAAGAATTGTAATGAAATACCCTCTTATTTACCTTGCTCGACATTCTATAAGGGAGCGCACAGATAATTATTTTAGCAACCTCTCCCCGGTCAATCGCCGACAGCGTAGCGGATAATTTTAAGATATCTCGCTTAGTACAGTCTAAACTATTTCCTAATAAAACTACAAGCGTCGAGTCGCGGTCAAACTCGCCCGCAGAAATAGATTCGATCAAACGATCGACAGAGGCGCCCGGGTGACAGTGGTTGACGACGCCCTGCGACAAGCGCTGCGCCAGCAACACGCCCAGGCCGGCGCCCACCTCGTCCGAGTACAGCAGCGTGCGGCGGCCGGCGGCGCGCGGGCGGCGCGGCGGCCGCGGCGGGGCCGCCCCGGACCCGAGGCGGGGCGGCGCCGGTGCTGGCGAGGGGAGGCCTGGCGGCGATGGAGCTGGCGAGACAGGGCTCGGCGGGGATGGCGCAGGCTCGACGTAGGTCAGCAGCGACAGAGCCAGCTTGACAAGGATTAGTTACAAGTTTTATCCAGTCAAGTGTTTCGATATCTTGAATAGTTTTTGAGATACCCGCTCTTGAAAGTTTATTTAGGGATTTTAATTTTATCTTGATATCTACATCAGTGAAGCTGTTAGGCCATGTTTGGTATCATTTTCGTATAAATCGGGGGTGCTAAATTCATTTATGGTATCACATTGACACTATTTCGAAGTAGAACTAAAATTTTAAAAAATATATATTTTTAAATCCATCTTCACGCTTAAACCGCTGAACCAATTTCGTTGAAATTTGGTATAGAAATAGTTTCAGTCTCGACACAGGACATCGGATAGTTTTTATAACCAAAAGCATCTTTTGAGGGTGTGAAAAGTGGTGTGGAAGTTTGTATGGGGAATCAATAACCGCTGTACCGGTTTTGATGAAATTTAGGATGGTATACATCGGTGATTTAGATGAAAATGATACCAAACATGACTTCAAACCTTACCTTAAGCAGTATTAACCTCAGGAATTCAGTTTCGTCGACGAAGTTGAATTCCCCCCATACTCCATTTCACAACTTTAAAGGATGATTATTGAGATAAAAAGTATCTTATGTCCTGTCTTGGGACTCGAAATATCGGTATACCAAATTTCAATTAAATTAGTTGAGCGGTTTAAGCGTGAAGAGGAATTAAAAAAAAAAGGTATTTGTTTAAAGTTTATATGTTTTTTCTTAGGAATGGTGTCAATGTGATACTAAAAGTGAATTCAGCACCCCCGATTTATACGAAAATGATACCAAACTCGGCCTAGCAGCTTCACTAATGTAGATATCAAGATAAAATTAAAAGCCCTAAATAAACTTTCAAGACCGGATATCTCAAAAATTATTCAAGAGCCACACGCATGTAGGCGGTGCGCCCAACCGGTGGATGCGTTGGGACGGCACGGTCTGTACTGCCAAATGAGTGCAGGGCGACTTTACCGGCATGGCACTCTGAATGACCTGATCCGCCGCGCTCTTAGCACCGCTTCCTTACCCGCGACTTTGGAGCCGTCAGGCCTCTCTGCCACCGACGGCAAGAGACCGGATGGCTGCACTCTGGTCCCTTGGAGCCTTGGCCGTCCTTTGGCGTGGGACGCTACCTGCGTCGATACACTGGCCCCGTCCCACGTCGAAGGGTCTGCTCGGAAGCCCGGGACCGCCGCGGACCAGGCCCAGACTCTCAAGCGCCGCAAATACGCTTTCCTAATGAACGAGTACGAGTTTGCGGCGCTTGCAATGGAAACGCTGGGCCCATGGTCGACTGACACAAAAAAATTCATAAAAGAAGTGTCGGTCCGGCTAATAGGTGTCTCGGGCGACCACAGAGCAGGCTCCTTCTTTGCCCAGCGTTTAAGTCTGGCGGTGCAAAGGGGCAACGCCGCCAGCATCCTTGGCACCATTCCAGAGGCAGGAGACTTTGGTGAGGTTTTTTATATTTAATTCGTGGTTTAGTTTAGTTTTAGTATAAGTTAGTCAGTAAGCTAGATTAGTTAGTAGTTTTATGTTCATATTGTATTGAAAATTATAATTTATTTGTTATTTAGATTGTTATTGTTCAAGATATCGAAAAACTTGACTGAATAAAACTTGTAACAAATTTTATCAGCTTTTGGTTTGTCTTAGTAGTCATGCCGCTCAGACGCAAAGTTTCCAAGATATAAGTGAAAAACCGAAAAATGAGACCTTCTTTCCCCCCTCTACCCCCCAGCACCGGGGCTACGGCCGGGGACTTTTGATATGTTCACCTCCTAACTAGTCCAAACAAAGTTACGGAGTCAAAAATTCTGTTCCTAGCTTTTCCCTCTATAACTTTTTATTGCTCGGCCTTATATCTTAAGTTTATTATCCCAATAATAACCGGGTACGATACGCCCCCGGAGGTGGGTAAAATAATAAGGAACATTGTAACAAGACTCGGTGTTGTAATAAATAGTGTGGGCGTGGCTTGTACCTTGGAGCACCTCGGGCAGCGCAGCGGGCCGCCGCCGGGCTGGGGCGCCGCCGGGGCCGCCGGCGCCGGCGCCGCCTCGCGCGCCGCCGCCGCGCCGTGCTGCCTGCGCACGAGCACGAGAGGAAACATCACGATGCATGCACAACATCACTACTCCGGGTCTCCCAAGAAAAACTAAAATTTCGTTATCTATCTCTGTCTCTCTATCGCTCGATAGAAAAGCTTGTAATATAACGAAATTTAGAGGTTCGTTTTTCGCAGTAGGGCTTCTGAACCTCTATAATGTACCGCTAATAGTTACCGAAACTACGATATTTCTACAAAGGAAAATATAAAAAACTTCTCATATTTTATATGAAAATTGAAACTTTCCATTTCCAAAATACAACTTTCGTTAAAGTTATCCGTAAATTCAGAAGATGTTTCACCATCACCGGCTCTGGAAACACTTCACGTGGCCGCTGACCCACCAGCAGGTTCCACTCCCGGGTGAGATCATATACAGTGGAAAGTGGATAAGTGGAACCTGGGTTAGTGGAAAACCTCTTTAAGTGGACCGAAGTTCTCGGTTCCAGTCCCTTGGCAACGAATTACCTCTATAAATGGAATTTTGGGACCTCTATAAGCGGAATCCATTTTTTCGAAAATTTCTTATTTTTACCTCTGTAACTGGAAGCAGCCGTCTTCGAAACCTCTATGAGTGGAATAGCTCTGTATTTTTAATAAACCGTCACACGGAGGGTAGTTTGTTTCGTTAACATTATGGTTCGTGTTTTAACTACGTATTTTGTATGAGTACATACTGGTTGCTCATGCATAAATAAATATTAGGAGTGATTTTGTTTTTGAAATTTTGAAAATTGTATACGAGTACTGTGGAATATTAACAATATTTCTTTTTTTAAAGTCAGGATTTCATACCAATTTTTTGTTAATACATATATGTATTACCAACTTACATATTTAATAAAAGATGATTATTTAAGTATAGATCTTTTATTTGACCATACTATACGTGACCTCTATAAGCGACATTACTAGTATCCAGAACCTCTATTAGCGAGAGCCTCTGTAAGTGAGAAAACGTTTTATTTAAACCTGGTTAAGTGGAAAACTGGATAAATGGAAAACCTGGATAAGTGGAACTAAACAGCCGGTCCCTTGCGATTCCACTTATCCAGTTTCCACTGTAGTAACATACCTGTAGTGCTGCAGCATCTCCCCGCGACTGCAGCACTGCGCGAAGCAGATGCAGCAGTCGAACTTGTCGTCGCCCGGCTCGCGCTTGACCAGCACGTCCCCCGCTATGTCCCCCGGCTCCTGTTTCACCACCACCGGCTCCAGGGACAGCTCGGGTGGTTCCACTCCCGGGTGAGATCATATAGTAACGCACCTGTAGTGCTGCAGCATCTCCCCGCGGCTGCAGCACTGCGCGAAGCAGATGCAGCAGTCGAACTTGTCGTCGCCCGGCTCACGCTTGACCAGTACGTCCCCCGGCTCCTGTTTCACCACCACCGGCTCCAGGGACAGCTCGGGTGGCTGCTGGCCCACCAGCAGGTTCCACTCCCGGGTGAGATCATATAGTAACGCACCTGTAATGCTGCAGCATCTCCCCGCGACTGCAGCACTGCGCGAAGCAGATGCAGCAGTCGAACTTGTCGTCGCCCGGCTCACGCTTGACCAGCACCTCCCCCGCGATGTCCCCCGGCTCCTGTTTCACCACCACCGGCTCCAGGGACAGCTCGGGTGGTTCCACTCCCGGGTGAGATCATATAGTAACGCACCTGTAGTGCTGCAGCATCTCCCCGCGGCTGCAGCACTGCGCGAAGCAGATGCAGCAGTCGAACTTGTCGTCGCCCGGCTCACGCTTGACCAGCACCTCCCCCGCTATGTCCCCCGGCTCCTGTTTCACCACCACCGGCTCCAGGGACAGCTCGGGCGGCAGCTGACCCATCAGCAGGTTCCACTCCTGGAGAAAATATCATATTTTGTTGTAAAAAACACAGAACCTATTATTGCACACAAGTTTTTTAGAGCTCCGTAACCATAATGGCAGATATAGAGTAACAAACATTAAAAAAAATAACAGAAAAAAAACAAAAAACATCCAACCGAATTGATAACCTCCACCCTTTGAGCTTTGGAAGTCAGTTGAAAATAAAACTGGCCACAATCGCAATTAAGCTAGAATTACTAAATAATAGTATGTATGTATGTATGTATGTACTTTATTGTACATAGAAATATAAACACGAGAAACACAGTTACAGAGTCAATTAAATACAACAAAGGCGAACTTATCCCTGAATGGGATCTCTTCCAGTTAACCTTTGAGGAAATGAGGAGGACAGAAGTAACGATGAGAATAGTACCAGGTACAGAAGACTCACTCTCTAACAAAACGTGTTTGTTACGATCAGCACAGATATGGCCGCTAGGTGGCGACAGCGCCACGCGCGGCTTATGGCAAACTCCAAAATTGGGGTCCAACGGATGTACTTTTAGCTACCTATAGCAAAGCGACGAAATCGCAGAGTGAGCCACGCCTGCTGTTGCAAAGCGACGAAATCGCGAAGTGAGCCACGCCTGTCTTTGTATAATATGTGATAGACTCCAAAGGCCATTGATGATACCTTCAGTTGTTTCTTCCGTTTCCGCCCCCGTTTCTCTGCGCCGTGCAGCTCCTGCTTGACCTTCTTCTTCTTCTTCAGGTTGACCAGCGACAGGTCGTCGCTGTTGTCCGAGGGCACGCAGGCGCCGTCCTCGTACAAGTGCTCGTCTGCTTCCACCTTCACTTGCGGTTCCAGCTCTGGCTCCTGTTACAATAACAATATTATAGAAATATCATAAATCAACCTAGGGAAATGGCAAAGCAATATTATGGTACCATCGAATTGATCTGATAATGGAGACAGGAGGTGGCCACAGGAACTCTGTGATAAAACAACGCAAACCTGTGTTTGGGTTTAGGCTACGTGGAGTCATTTTAGGTCGTCCACCAGCAGGCTTATCGATAAAGGCGGTCTCTTACCTGTTTGACAGGGGGATTGGGGGGTATCTGCGGCGGCGGGGGAAGGGGCTCGGTCTGCGTGGACGCCTCGCAGCGAGAGCTGTCCTTGACGAGCGTCAGGTCGATGTCGTCCACCGGTAGACCAGACGATTGCAAGATGGCGCGTAGCCTGAAACACGAGTTACATGTTTCTAACTTTTATTTATGTAACTTGCGTTCGTTTAAAACTATTTATTGTATAAATTCGATGTACTTATGTAGGACCCTTAAGCTTGAGAATGCAATATTCTGATACCATCAAACGAAAATAACTATGGAGACCTGAAAACAGGATTTCAAACTATGGGACCCACCAAGCGGTGGGTCGCGAGTGAATATTGAGTGGACCTTGAAACATAAGATGACATTATCAATAATATTTTCTGCCCCCTTTTTAAGACGACGAAAAAGTATTTGTTATATAGGTCGGAGCCCAGTCAACTTTGGGATTCACTGCCTTAAAAACAATGCAATTATAGTTCTAAAGCAAACACGCCCGCCATTTAGTTGAATGACTATATTGACTTATTGACTATCGGTTAATTAGGCATTATAAATACAGACAATTTACATTCCAGACAGTTACCAGTACCTACTTACTAGCTAATACTAATTTTAAATTATACAGTTATTCAAACCTGCCTGCTTATTGTTGAAACCCTCTGTTATTTATCAGTTATATTATAAATAAGTTTTCCTACATGTACCTATGTAAAAGGAGGTTTGTCTATTCTCATTATCGCAATGTGGATGTTTATGTTTGTTTCTTCATCATTCAACAACAACTTTTTAACTAATTTGGCGTGTGGCTTCGCATACAGACCGGTTATAATATAACATGGAGTAGCATCTATTACCCCGGAGTTATCAATGCTTGAGAAAAAGAAAGTTCAAAATACAATGGAATGTAAGGCCTTATTATGTTACGTCTCTGGCTAGAGGACAAACAATACAACTCTTTGAATTAGGCTTTTTACAATTCGTGTAAAACAGATAAAATAAAATAAGTAAATAAAATATTATACAGATAATCTTACTTGTACATGTCAGTTGTAACCCAGTCCCACTGTAAGCTCAATAAGGCTTGTGTTTTGGGTACTAGACAACAATAGATATAATATACAGATGTAGTGCATAATTGTTTTCCATTGTATTTTCTGGGAAACATTCATATTTGTCGTGCTACTTCAGCCAACCTCAGAACTGTTTGTACCGAAGCTGCCTGCAATAGCAAGACATGTTCATACGTTTACATGAAAATACAATGGGAAATAATTATGCACTACATTTTTGTATATCTATATAGAAATCAATTCTCACCTACTCGAAGGTTAACTGGAAGAAATCCCTTAAAGGGATAAGATTCGCCGTTGTACTGCCTATACTGTGCCATAAAACAAACAATTAAAGGCACTATCAAGAGTAATCGGCAAGGTGACATAAAACATTCTTCACAGAAACATGTTATGATTTCTCATGACTATAATGAGAACAGTAATAATAATAGCAAGATCAATAACTATAAATAATGAGACGTACAGACCAAAACAATAGTGTAGGCTAATAAGTTTAAATTTAAATACGCAAGCAACAGTTTTACTGCTGTATTTATAATTTTAGCCAGAGGTTCTCGAAGGACATAAAGTTGTTATTGCAGTACATAGTAGGGAACTGCTATGCTTCATTCTACAAGGAGTTGCAAATAAAAACAGAAATTAAAGAAACATAAAAACATATTGAGAACTGCTGGGAAGCTATGAATGGACATTTTAGTCTTGGCCTTTTTTTCAATTGCAAATATTACAAAAAATATATGGGACAATTTTATTATTACACTAACCAAACTACTCCCACAGTTAACTCAATAAAGCTTGTGTTGTTGGTACATAATATATAGACTAACTCATCTATAAGTCAGGAACAAATATGTATGCCCGCTGGACAAATAAATTCTCTTACCAGAATTCACTCCAACTTATGCTACTATGCTACAAGTGTTAAAATAATGTTTTTAGGTTTCATGCTCTAAAATCATTAAATTAAAATCACTTAAACCTTAAGACCAATAATTAGTATTCTTAATGCAATTTGGACAATGAAAAAGCTAATAAAGAATGGCTTTTTACAAAAAATATAAGGTATGTGATTGTGTCAGATAAAGAACTGTCCCAACATTAAGTTACTAGTTCCTGAGGGATATGGCTCATATGGCTGTACCTGAAGAAGTGTCAGTAATATAACATGAGCAATCAGTAGCAGAACTGCACTTACCTATGCTGCACCTCGATGGTTTCATTGCAGAACTGGTACAGGTCGTTGACCCTGCAGCTGCAGCGGTCGCACACGCGCTGCGGCAGCCGGTCGCTCCGCACCACCTGCACATCACACCTCGCAGGTTAAACATTAACATACACATAAAAATAACACGAACCGACCCAAACTATTTACCTTAATCGGCAAGAAAAGAGACATTTTTAAGTACAAAGCGTTCTCTTCGTCAAATAAATGATTGTTTACGAATTTTGTAGAGCAGCATAATCTACATATTTCTTCCATTGTTTTTTAATATAAAAATATAAACGGCTCGCAATGTTTATTCCTTCGAAAAGAAAGTGACAGATTGTCTTGCACGGCCATTTGTCAAATATTGACCTTCAAAGGCCGATGTTGCCATCGTACGTAGGAGTATTAATCGAGACCCACACTTCTAACGAGCGTACCTATTCATATTTTATTGATGCTATAGTTAGATATATATAGTAGAGATGGCGGCGCGACGATGGGACGCTGCGCCAAACTTTTGATTAATGAACAGAATGTTTGTGAAGTTCAACTTGGATAACAAAATATTGAAGACATTATTTCTTTTTTCGCTTATAAATCTAACACAAATAAATTTCAAACTTATTTAGAGCACGATGTATGAATAACGAACCAGATATAATTATAATATCAAATTAATTTAGAGGTCTGAAATAAAGTTAAACACATGTTTGATAGTCAAACAATTCTTTTTTGTTAATCCTAAATAAATACTTATCAATTTCAAATTTTTTAAAAATCAGTTCCATGCTACTTATTCTCTGTATCTTACATTTTCGGGTAGTTATAACATTTATTGATTAACCAACCACCTGGATCTGTCACCGAATGACACTTGACTTTAACCTACATTATTTGATCATGTAATAATGTTTTCATCTACCCTCAACTGGCTTAAGAAGCCATTTGAGAGTAGATTTTGTTTACGTTTTTTTTTAAATACCTAAAGATACAGACTTACTCGTATCGATAAAGATATAGACTAATGTCTTATTTATAATAATTGACTAATTATAAGTTGTGACCTGTAATTTATCATTAGGTATCATGAGATAGAGTTAGACCAAGAAAAATCTGCAGCGATTTCGATAGCCCGCGCAGTACAAGTGTTATTTTAAACGTCGAATTAGGTTTTTATTTACTAATGTTACTATACTACATAATAATGTTAGTAATGTTGTATGTAAATATATTTATTTCATTTGTTTTACGGTTTGTGTATTAACATATACGGTTACCATACCATTGAACATCTTTTTTGTTTTTTATTTATTGAATGTGTTCGTTTTCGCATCAAACTGAGTACAAAGGTAGATTAGATAAGATTATTTTTTATCATCTGTATTACAATACATAGGTATTCCTATGCGTGATAAGTAGGTATATGTATGTATAGTAACAAAAAAATGTCTTACTTTTTTTCCCAAAAGATGACAAAGCTGTGTAAAATTTGTAGAAACGTTTAGATCGTTAGTTTCTTACAGCGTTCTAAAAGTCATAATTTTATTCCAAAGTACCAGAGTAAATACAGCACTTTAATACGGCTTAAAATTGGTAAGAATAAACCTATGAATTACTAAATTATCACCATCATTGGGATTATTATTACTTTAGCCTTCACATGGACCTGTGCAATCGTCATTATTAGAACAAAATAGGTACTTATAGTAGTTATGGTTTAAGTTCTTGAAGCAAGCATTTTGCACGATAGTCGGCGATAAAGGCGTCGACTACCACTTATCTTTATCTTTATCGTGCGCCTTCAACAAATAAAGTGTAAAACGAGATAAGGGCAAGGTACCTCTGTGACTGATGTGATACCAGCTCGATTCTCATAATTTTAGCCACCTACATAGGCTTCATAGGTATTCGAAATATCGATAAATAAAAGTTAGAATGTGGACCAAATTTTGTTGGTTTTCATAGTTAAGGGGCCCACAGATTACTAGTTCGCCGGACAATAACAGCCTGTTAGTTGTTCGGAACTGTCACCTTTTGCGGGATGATAACTGGCAGGCTGATATCGTCCGGTGAACTGGTAATGCGTAGGCCCCTTTACACCTAATTTTTAGAAAGTTTGTAATCAATGTATGAAATTTTGTATCGGGGGGCACGGCAGTGCCCCCGCCAAGTCGAGCGCGAAGCAAACACTGCCGTACCATCCTTTACTGGAACCATTTCGCCGCATTTTCAGGCCCCTATTTGAGAACCTCTGGATAAGACCAGAACGCAGAAATTTTGGTCATCCAGTAAGCTATAATCACATACTTAAAATCCAAAATTTCAAGTCTGTAGGTCATTTAGTTCCGAAGTTAAGCGAAAGCAAAGTTTCGCATTTATGAAACTCACTCATGATCATCAGAATAGAACTAGTACTTCCCATAAACTCAGAGAGCTGAAATTTGGTACAGAGTTAGGGTTTAATGGCCACATAAAGGGAAAACCTAAAAATATTGCAATATCAGTCACGTTTTAAAGATCTGAGAACTCCATAAGTAAGTTTGTAATCCCATATAAATATATGATATTACAAAGTTACTGTTGCAGTTCCTACAAATAGTAGGTAGGTAAAGTAAAGGTACACTACGATGTACGATGTGAGTATGAATGAAGATATGTGTATACATAGTATGGGTATGAGTACCCGAAAAGAAGGACTACCTACAAAAAGAGATGAGATCCCATCAAAAACATTACCTACATGTAAAAAGGTGCAAGTCTCGCAACGCTTTTACTACAAAAAAGTTTTGAGATGTAATGTGAAACCAAGTCGGTTATTTTAATCAGTGCCAGGGGGTGTTAAAACCGTATCAATAAGATATCTTTAATTTGTAATACGTATAATGACTTGGCCATCGCACGGCTGCATAATGACAAAAGGATCATCGTCACCTATTAAAAATAATTCTAATTGAACATAACGCTAGCGCTAATTGCAGTTTGAGCATTACACATATTTACGAGTACGGTACGAGTAAAGCATTATGTGCGATTGCCAAGTCATTATATGATGATTAGTGACGGATTACTGATTATTATTTAATTATTAGATTTAATGAATGGGCAATACGAAAAACTGTTGCTACTGTACAAGAATCAGAACCGGAAAAAAAGAAAAGAAAGATTTGTAATAATAAAAAAACTACTCCTAAAAAGAAAAAAAATGTGTTAAATAAGAAAATCTAATAAAATAAATCAATATGCCCACGTTTCTACAAAAAGAAGTGAAATCCCACCAAAAACATTCTGTAAAAAACTAGCCAAGTCTCGATGGAGCTGCTTGTTTATCTCTAAAAAGTAATGAAATCTAGACAAAGTCGTGCCAAGTCTAAGGTTCCTTACTGCGATTTCTTTATTATTATAGTTAATGTTGTGTGACTTGGCCGTTGAAGGGTACACAAGGGTACAAAACCAGGTGCTCCATGACACCATTGCACCAATCTGCCATTGCACCTGCATTTGCAAAAGAAGTGTTTGTTTCAGGCTCGCCCATACATAAGTATTATTGAAATACGCAGCTTTATCAAGCCTACAATTGACTGGTTATTGAATCAACGTTTTCCAAGTGGCAATTTTCCATCGTCAATGGGTAGCGGTTCTGGCGACAGATTGGTGCAATGGTGTCATGGAGCACCTGGTTTTGTACCCTTGTGTACCCTTCAACGGCCAAGTCACACAACATTAACTATAATAATAAAGAAATCGCAGTAAGGAACCTTAGACTTGGCACGACTTTGTCTAGATTTCATTACTTTTTAGAGATAAACAAGCAGCTCCATCGAGACTTGGCTAGTTTTTTACAGAATGTTTTTGGTGGGATTTGTATTTACACCATCCATTCATTTCAGACTAGGCTGGTGATGATTGGTATGATGTCACATATTTCGCAATTTTATTTGCAACGTAATCAAAAATTTCATTTAGTTTTTATTATTTTAACCAAAAAAACATTTTCATTAAAAACATTGTTAGAAAATAACATGAATAACATGAATTAGGAAATATAATAAAAACTATTATCATTCCAAAAACTAGTTATTTAACTGTTAACGGTGAATAAAAACGTCAAAACCATTTTCGATTACAGATGTAGTTAAAGTGACGTCACAAAGTTTGTAACTCCCCCCTCTCCCTTGTCACATTTTCTACCCCCTCCCACCCCTAAACGTGTGACTTAATTAATGGATGAGCCCTTATGTTATGACTATTTCGAACACACACGATTGTTGTATCGAATCATCGTATGTAAGAACATATAACACATTATAACTACCTTACGTAGAGTCTGTGTGGAAAGAGAAGTCGTGAAATACATGGGATACATTCTACGACTCTTCTCTTTCCGCACAGTCTAAGACGAATATTGGTCCATATGTTGCATCTGATTACAACAAAACCAAGTATATACTTGGATTAATTTAAAATAAATCTTTATTACTTCTATGTCATTCAAATCCATTCTTGCTATTTTTGTGTGATAAAATATCAGGACCTGTTCATGTGATAAGGAAACTGAAATATAGGTTCAGGTGTGGTGAGTATCACTGATAGCGCGGGTCATCGATACTTGAGCCGCACCTAGGTACTCCTGATATTTCGTGGGTTTAGGCGGTGATTCATTTTAAACATAAAATTATTATTAAGTACTTTAGCATTGTCAAAATTTCTAAAACCATATCGGATAGTCGACGAGCCTGTCTTTTTACCTCGATGCCTCGAACGGCCCCTGAAGCAGGTCAAAGCAGGAAACCTTGAAACATTTGATAAACACAAGATGGAAATCGATTTTCCGAACTTGCGAGTCAACTTTGCAATTGAGCAAAACGAGCGGCACATACGCTCACTTCACGCCGGTGAACTCTGGCTTAACTTTAACCCACATAACAAAGTTGAATGTAAACACAATACGGCAGAAGTTTCCGAAGTTCCAGTTCACGGCCGCGAGGCGCCGCGGCCCCCGGCGGCCCCTGCCCCGGCTCCAGCCTGCGCCGCGCTCCGCGCACCGTGCACCCCCACACCACCCGTGGTCGCGCTGTCCACCCCCAAGACTCGCGCATCGCTCGTCACCCCCGCGGTGAACTTGCAAACTCGTTACTTCTGCCACCCTTTTCTTCAGCACAGTCAAAGCTTAATTGAATAATATTTTTAATTGATTACGATTAAGGATAAATCAATGAAATTTGTTTAACCGTTTGAATATTTCAGTCACGTACATTAGCATTGTAATGGCTGCATTTAACCCTTTAATCCAAGATTTTAGAGTGCCTAGAAAAGTAGGTTAGTCGAATTTGCATACGGAATACGAAACATAGTCTCCTTAGTCCCTGAGGCCCTTATATTATAAATAAAATAAATATTATAGGACAATTTTACACAGATCGACCTAGTCCCACAGTAAGCCCAATAAGGCTTGTGTTGTGGGTTCTAGACGACGATATATATAATATACACGTATATATAAATACTTATATACATAGAAAACATCCATAACTCAGGAACAAATATTTGTGATGAACACACAAATAAATGCCCTTATACCAGGATTCGAACCCGGACCTCCTGCTTCGTAGGCAGGGTCACTACCGACTAGGCTAGGAGGCCGTTATAAAGGATTTAATCCAAATCGAATTTATACAATAAGGTTACAAATTCAAAACTGTAATAATGACAAGGGGGACTCAGGAGGATAGGCAGGGGGCAGGGATTTTGCCAAGATCTAGATTAGAAAAGCAAGGAGATGTTTGTTGCATGGAAAGTCTTTGCTTTGACACAAAAAAAAAATACATTCATCCCAAACAAGTTCTTGAAAATGTACCGAGTCGTAGTTTTACCTAATAATTCATCGTCATCTTTATCGCGTTGTCCTGGCCTGGCATTTAATAATTTAAGTACTGGTTAATACATATCTAAAAAGTAATTAAACTTTGAAAAACTAAGTTAGTATACAAGGAGAAGTTAAGTGTGTTAATTCCTAAATATTCCTAATGCTAGTTGACAAATAATTCTCGCATAAATATTTCTTAAAAATGTGCTGCAAATGAGCACACCTGTCTAATGCGTCCCAGAAAGCGCGCACCGCGTGCCTTATCAAATGACACCGTTTGATACGCGTCTTGCTACCTTATCTAACATGTCGAAATTCTTCCACCTACCACACATCCTAGTAACAAGGCTAAATTTCGGTTAGCACGACAATTTTGAATATATTTAGAACCCAGCACTTAATACGGAATATATTGATAAAAGTACAGTACCTACAAAAAGCATGACTCATAGCTGCCAAATTTATTGATAGGTCATATTTTTAGATAAGGCTCTTATTATATGATACGTATTCAACGTTGCCCAGGGATTACTTTTGGAAGTACTGCGTGTAACTTTGTGACTAGGAAAGTAAGCAAATTATCTGTTGACTGTTAGATATAACGTAATAAACGTATATCTCCAGCGTAAACACGGCACTAGTCATTGCGATGAAGCCGCCGTGAGCAGATAGCGGGCTCTCGGCTCTGGTCCCGGACGCTGCTTGCTACAGCTTCCCACTCGGGCCTGGACAACAGCGCCACCGCCGGCGCCGCTCACGGACCCGGCTATAGCGTGCGCAGTCCTGATCGTCGCTAGATAGATATCGTATAGCTATTGCAACGAAGCTTATCATCGATACCTTACTTATTGGTGGACTGAAGTGTTTGCGCGACTGATACGGCGGGCGAGGACCAATCGATTCCCTCGATTCATCGAATCTTATCACGATCATGGCGAACATTCATACCTCGTGTCAATTCCCCGATATCGTATCAAAGATATCGTAAAAGTATAAATATGAGCCCATCGATCGATCCGGTCTCTGTCCAAGTACAAGCTGTGTAACGTCTGCCTGTCAGGAATAGCTAAGTGTAGTGTCACGGGTTGGAGTCCTGCGCGTCTCCTGGTAACAGTGCTTCCGTAATAAGTGTCGTTTCAAATTTCTTAACTTAGTTATATTTGTCTATGGTGGGATTGGTGGGCAATATACTTTATTACCACGTTAAATATATTATCTCCACCCTCGTGGCCGCGGTTCAAATTTGTACAACATTTGGTCGTTCCCGGTTATTCTACACGGCGAGTAGGTACTCATAAAATGATCATTGAAATGGTAGTCAAATAATTAAGCTCTGAATTAGTGTCAATGTAAAACAAAACGATTACGTAACAACATATGGTGGTCCAATGGCACATGTGTTTGCTCATTCCGCACATCTTGTCGTGCTGGAAATGGTGTATGTATGTATTATTAATAATATTTTACAATTTAAATGCCTCAATTATCAAATTGCGATTACATTCACTATGGAGCTACGTAGGACCGCTGACGCGACAGGAAAAAAATAGGTGTTCTTATCAGAGAACGTTAGCCGCACCTTTTCAAGCGGTGATAGCGGGCGCGCGCTTCGAATCGAGCGCTCACTCCGATTGTCACATCAGTCTAACACGCTGCATAGTGCCAAGGTCTAATAATTTCTCATGTTTGCAGTTTCAAGCAGAACCGCTGGCTTCACGTCTGAGTTGGACAGGGGATCTAGACAGTTTGACGTGGAATGCTGCCAGATCTATCTTTCCAGCTCACGCGTGGAGCCGCGAGAAGTCTGCTGCGTCTCTCCGCACTAAACTCTGAGGACACCGCGCAAAGAAGTTGAGCGAGTGAAGGGTTAAGTGGAGGTGTGATCTCTTCACTTTTTTTGGTTAAAGTGAGATTCAACTCCTCCAACTTAACCCTGACTTGCATGACCTACACAGACGAGGCGGACCGAGTTACGAAGACCAATTTTATTTTTCTTGACCGTTTTTACATGGATTTTGCTATTTTTGTTTTATGAGTGATTTGAAATGTGTTTGTAAAAAAACTATTTAATACGGATTTTTTCTTCTATGAAGAAACTTCACGATAACAAACCGCACCACATTATTATAATTGCATATCATTAATAAAAAATCTTATTACAATTGTTATTAAAATATCCTTATTTATTTTAAACATGACATGACATTTAATTTACACTTGTTTTATTTTAACTATAAGATACAACACTAATAAAAAAAGAAGTCCATTTTACTGGTAGTAGCACATTATTGAAACTTTGGCGCCACTGTGCGCGCTTGAGTATTATTCGAGACCCAACGCCCTGCAGACTAGTCTGAAGTGTGTTACAAATCACTAGAAAAAAATCACAACACCCAAAACAAAAAATGGGCAAAAAAACGTTGGTAACACCGGTGCGCTAAAAAAGCTTGCAAACTTCACGCACCTAACCTGCGCTGGACATCGACTCGTCCGTATTCTCTAAACTCTGGGAAAATGTATATTGATTTTTCAAAGAAAAGTCAACCGATGTAACAAAACACCGTTCGCGGAGTGTTTATACGCGTTTAGAAGCGTCGCGGTCGATGTGCTGTGTCGTCGAGATGGTGCGACGGTGTATCTCGGCGCGTTCCCAGTGAGATCGGAGAGTGTTGCGTCGCGCGGCCGACGGCCCGACGGCCCGGAGCCCGGCCGCGGCCAGGGCCTGGGCGCGCCATGGACGCCGGCGCTGCGGACCCGCTGCGAGCGGCCAGGCCGTGAGTATCAGAGCCGTGTGCCCAGTGCTGAGGCGCTTGTGCCGATGTTGCGAACCACACCGCCGCGCGGATTATTTCGGTCGCCGCGAGCCCATCCGAGGTTGCGAAACGTCCCGTGCGCTTTCCGCGGTCCGCGCTCGCCTCTCGACTCTCGTCGCAGCGAGCGGCGGAGTCGCGGGGCTACATTCTCTCGCCCGGAGTGCGTCGTCACGGCCTCCGTGGCGTTGCGCCATTTCGAAACGCTCGCGTCTGTCCTCCGTCCTCCGCCGCGGCCGCGTTCCGAGGAGCGAGGACACGGAGCCGCAGGGCTGATAGCGATCGGGCGGCGCGGCAACCGAGCGTGACCGCGCGCGCTCATGCCCGGCGCCCGACATGAATGAGCGGCCCAGCGGCCCGCCACCGCTGGGTAAACATCGTAAATCAGAGCCGTGTTTACAGTTTTTGCTCGCCCCGTCTTTGTCCGGTGCGGGCGGCGCCGCGCGGCGAGCTAGTGCGCGCTAGCCCGCCGAGCGCCCGTGTCGCCCGCGGCACGTCCGAGTGAATTATGGCTAGGTGCATATACGCCGTGCACTACACTACACTACACATACCTACACCGCACGCATAGCTATAGCTGTGTGCAGCGAAGGCTGTACCTACCTACTCAAACAAAGCATTTCGCCCACAAATCCATAGTGCGGGGCTCCCGCGCCGGACCTCGCCAGTCGCACGATCGCGCGCCGCTCCCGACCCCGGTCCCGGTGATGTCACGCGATATTACTGAGTTTTCCAAACATCTGTGACTGTCAATTGTTAATTTTAGTCTGCATTTTGAGGTTAGGTTGTGATTTGTGCCATTAATGCGAGTCTCGCTCGTGTCGAGGCCGTGAACCGGGGCCAGGGCCGCGTGCGGAGCCCTGTCGGCTCGGGGGCGCAGCCTCGCGGCGCGCGGGCGTGGAGTGTGCAGTGTTGGTGCATTGTTTAGTGTGCAGTGATGGCAGTGAGAACACAGTGCAGTGACAAGTGCTTTTAGTGCCGGATACCACAACATCAGTGTGGAGACTTTGCCGGCCCATGTTATACAGGCCGTCCTAATGCTCAGGTGAAGTTGTAGCTTGTGTGTAAGCGGTCCCCGACTCAGGCCACTCCCTGCTAATACAGCTAAGTTGCAATACTAACCAAAAAAAAAGCTCATAAACACAGTTGCAAAGTGATTACATCACTTAGATCTTCCTAAAATCCATTCTTTCTCTATCAGCTAAATCCAGATTTACCCTACAAAATCCTAATCTCATGTTAGTCATGATAAAGCTTGAATAGAAAAAACAAAAACACAAATATTTACCCAAACTGTCAGCACAGCAGTGTGTGTGTGTTACTGGTTCAAACAATATCCACAAGGAAAACATTATCTACCCTAGTTTATGATGAGGCATGGTGGTTTAACTAATGCCTTTTATAATAAAATTTCTTGTATTTAATTCCTTCACAAGGTTATGATGACATAATGTGAAACAAGTAAGAAACTAATATGACAGGACTTTACTTGCGAACAAACAGGATTGCTCTAAATATATTTATTGTACAAATTACACATTTAATTTCCTATAATCATTTATATTCAGCATTCACCAGTGATTTTGGTTAAATTGTTCATACATTCAAGCCATTAGCAATGTTGAGTATACACCCAGTTGCCTTCAGTAATTGTGGGAACACTGTCATTTTCATTTGGCAGCATAGGCATGTGTGCATTGTTATGTCACACTCACACATAAATGATGCTTTTATTGACCCAGGAGATTAAAGTTTGTTGCGATTTTTATTTAAACAATTAAGTTACACACATTTAGTTTCTTAAAATTGCATATTTATAATAAGTTTTGCCTGAATATCATCCAGAAATCTATCCATTAGATTCTTTTTATCCATTTTACCTCCCGTATTTTGTTACTTTACTAACAATGTTGATTATTTATCAGAATTGAAATGTACTGCTTTAAGGCCCAGTTGCACCAACCACATTCAACACATTGATCAACGTCAAACACAGTGAAGTATGAAATTTCCCATACAAATAAATTTAGCAAACTCTTTAACGGTGACAGACGGTTTGGTCCAACGGACCCTAAGTATTCCGTTCTTAGTTTAGGTTATCTAGCAAGATTCTCTATTTACTAAGTATAAACTCTGTTTTTAAAGCCCAGATACAATTTAAATTGGCTGATTATCAGAGATTGGCGGGGGTGAGCTATTTACCTTATAATTTTGACATGTCTTACGTCATATTATAAGGCAAATAGCTCACCCCTGTCAAGCTCTGGTATTTACCCTAGGGCCAAGGAGGCCATGACCCCGGGGCGGCAGTATGCATGTATGCAATATGTATGTTCCAACATACACAAGTGATAAAAATATGAGCAGGTAGCATGTCATATGACCCAGTAAAAGTTTTCAATTGTGTGTAACCGAACACTATTCAAAACAGTCATGAATGTAACATCACTTAAGCCAATTACTTGGGCGTAAAATGGTTGTTTACAAACATTGATTAAACCACTTTGGACTGTCTGGCGAGTGTCTGTGGACTATTATCTTTTTTTATCAGTGTTGCCGTGCTTTGGAGCAGGTTATGTATGGACTGAGTTGTTTGTTGTATGTTGTTTAGTGCTTATGTTCATTTGTGTTTTTGGGACCCTCCTCAGGGGTCTTAAATAATTAATTTACTGATTATTTCCTATAGCTGGCAAACTTATTTTGTCAGTAATAGTGAAAAAAAAAACTGATCTCCTCCCTATGTTTTGGGTTATTAATGATGCTTAGAAATAAAGGATATGTGTGAAAACTGACTGTCTTGGGGGAACTGGTAGCACTACAATATCTTGTTTCCACTTTGATTGATTTTTTACATCATGTTACCTACTTAATGATATTTATTTATTTATTTGGTTATTTCATTTTGTGGGGTTAAGGTTCATTGAACTTTACCCCCCCTTTTTATTTTAGTGACTTGTTTAATCTTGATAAGTTTAAGATAGTTGCAATATAATGATTATTGATACTGACAGACAACACATAACATAGCCTAAACCATTGAAAACAAGACCTTTAAATTTGAAATATAGATTCCTCAAAGTCAAATACCTATTGTAGAGCTCAGAAAAAGATTTTTTTTAGAAAATCGTCACATATCGGGGAAAAATGTAGTGGAAAGTTTTAAACAATTTCTACATGGACGAAGTCGCGAACGAAGGCTAGTATAATAAAGTAAGCAAACATGAAGCTCCTATTGCCACATGAAGCACATTACTCATAAGCATAACAATAAAAATAAACAATGAGGCCATACACAAACAATCACACTTATCTCTCAGAGATAAGGCTCTATTGATAATACTCATTTATGTGTACCATGTTGCTCAGCTTTTGCTTTGTCCAAGAGTTGTCAGCTTCATGTGAGCAAAACACTTACAATATGGACTTGCTTTGAACTTAATTAGGAAATTAGGTTTCTGTACAAATACAATTGACATATAGTTAACCAAATGTAACCTGGGTGACCAGTGACCATAGAACTATGAAACACACAAATAAATGGCTTACCAGGATTCAATCCCAAGCGCAGATGAAAAAAAATAGAACTAAATACTGTACAGAAAGGACACTTCCCACAAACCCGAAGTTTGACAGCGATTCAGGGTCGAATCATACTATCCCTTTCTAATATATAGCACTATCCCTTTCGGCTATTTAGGGTTGTCAAAATTCAAGTGATTATCTTATGTGTGGTTGTACACGCACTAGGAAGTCAAGTGGTGCCAACCCTAATAATTGCTCGGAGCAATGCTGAGCCGAACGGTGCCGAGTTCGACCGAAGTCAGGAGTGTCTCCTCACTGTCCCAAGCCCTCACAGGCAGGGCCACTACCAACTAGGCTAATAGGCCATTTCAGGTGAACCTGAAAACTGACAAAAAACTAAGAGTACTAGAAAACTAACAAGAATTACAAGACAAGAACTGACAAGAAGTCTAGGAAGACTGACATCAAATGTCTCTCTGTTTTAATCAAAATTCTATTCATCTGTTTCTTGGGATATTTCTTATTTTGGAGCTTTGGGGCTTCACGGCTTATTTAAGACCTCAATATTTTTGTGAGGAAAATAGTGATATCATTAATATTCTGCTCTTGCATGCCGTAATGAGGACTGTAAGTAGGTTCTAGGTTTAACTTATTCTTGCTAAATGCACTACCTAAAGACCAAACACCACACATTGATATTCATTTATTCAACTTGCAACATGCATGACATGGTGAGTTGGAATAACAATAATACAAATTATTTAGGTACAATAAGTTTGTTTTCACAATATTATAATAACAAAGACATTGTTCAATTTAAGGAGTTGGTTTTACATGAGATTTTACAAATGTTCAACATGATGTAACGAAAGCTGTTGCATTATGCATGTATATGTGACGTCCTACGGGAAAAGGTACCTTATGGCGGTTGGCGCTTACGCTATTATTAACGCCGCTTCAATATTATTGCGGCGCTATGCGACGTAAGCGCCAGCCGCCATAAGGTACCTTTTGCCGTCGAACGTCACATATTTGTACAAGTTCCCAGTTCCAATGGATTTTACGGAAAATTAATATCTTGTGAAGCTGAAGTAAACTCAACCTCAAAGATATACAGTCAGCAGCAAAAGTTGCTAAGCGGGCGAGGTGTTCAAAATGATCTTGACGCGACTTTATTGTTAAGAGAATAAGAGCGTGTCAAGGTAATTTTGAACACCTCGCCCGCTTAGCAAGTTCTGCTGCTGACTGTACATACATAATATTTAAACTTAGTGTCATACTCTTTTATCCTACATAAAGTATTTTTCAAACTCGATGGGGTGCTGACAGATGTCATCTCAATACATAGAGGTACAATCATATGGGTCATTCTAAGTTAAGAGGTCATGGCTTGTATGAAAAAGTGGCACAACATAAATATTATAATTTTGATCTAATTATACAATATTTTTATTGAAACAACTCTTTTATGTATATTTGTAAGCTAATCAGTCATTTTTTTAATATTTGACCATTTTAGAAGACACCAGGGGAGAGACCGTACTTTTTCTATGTAATAAAGAGAGAAGGGTCTCTCCCCTGATCTCTTTAAAAACATAAACAAAATCGAAATCTTGACCAGCCGTCTTACAAATTCCAGCAAATTAAAGTGTAATGATTCATTTAAACAAGAATTCATACCTCCACTGTACATTTTGTAAAATTATGCGCCAGGGGAAAGACACCAGGGGAGTGACTTTTTCATGTCAAAACACATATAATTGTGAAAGTATTTATTGTAAATAATTAAAATAAGTATTTATACAATCTATGCATAAACTATAGTAAACATACAAATACAATTAAGTATTTATATCAATAATTTTGAAATAAAACTGACCAGGGGAGATACCACTTTCATAAAACAACATTGTCAAGTAAAGGGGTCAATGGTCAAAATGACTGACAATTGGAACCAAAAGATGACTGTCGCAGGGTTGGTTGTTAGTGTTGAATCAAAAGCATTGTTATTGGGATTAAAATCTCAATAATTAAAATTATAAACCCAATATTTTTACATTTACATAATAGCCAGGGTAGGAGACATAGAATTTGGGGGACAAACTTTAACATAAATAATTTTTATGAAAAAGAAAACTTTAAAGAATTTTATGAATAACATTACAATAAATATTTGTTTTAATTTATGAAGTATACCAAATTTAACGGATTTATGGGAATTATATCTGGATAAAATTACTGATTTATTGTAAAACCTGCAAAGGGACAGGCCAGGGGAGGAGACTTTTGCATGTTTGAGGGGCAATTGTGACAGAACTGAATGAATTAATTAATTGAAATTGACTGTATATAGAGGAAATGCAATCTTTTAAGGGAAATTACCATAATTTATTTAAATTGTTTAAGATAAGTACGAATATGTATCATGGACACCGTTAATACCTCTTAACTTAGAATGACCCATATAGAGATGACACGGGGGAGGGGCAGAACGACCGAACGAGATGCACTTATGGAAATTTCAGTAGGAGTAGCAGAGAAAGCGGTATTATTGCTTGTCCTTGTCACAGTCTCACTTTTTGTTTGTTCCCCACCAAAAATTTAGTATGGTTTATGGTGGGCAACAAATAAGCCGACCGAATTAAGTAGATTGTTTTTGGTATGTCGTCAGGAATGTTAAAACGTGAATATTGTCGCTTTGCGTATGTTTTCTCCCTCACGGAGGCACGCGTATAGCTCATCTATGTAATACTAGGTCTATGTCTCAATACTATTTTGTGAGATTTTGGCGTTTTTAGGTTATAAATTACAATATGGAGATAACACCTGTCACCAGTGGCGTGCAGTGCATACAAAAAAGGGTAGGCACTAGGGTAGGCAGTCCATACAAAATGACCAAAAAAAAAGTTGCCGATTTTTATAGTTTGCGTTACATTCCTTCAAGAATGACTCTTCTAGAGCCCGATTTAAGTCTTATCTCCACTGCACGCCACTGCCTGTCACCCTACTCACAGAGTTAAAAAAACCGGGCAAGTGCGAGTCGGACTCGCGCACGAAGGGTTCCGTACCATAATGCAAAAAAAAAGAAAGCAAAAAAAAACGGTCACCCATCCAAGTACTGACCACTCCCGACGTTGCTTAACTTTGGTCAAAAATCACGTTTGTTGTATGGGAGCCCCATTTAAATCTTTATTTTATTCTGGTTTTAGTATTTGTTGTTATAGCGGCAACAGAAATACATCATCTGTGAAAATTTCAACTGTCTAGCTATCACGGTTCGTGAGATACAGCCTGGTGACAGACGGACGGACGGACAGCGAAGTCTTAGTAATAGGGTCCCGTTTGACCCTTTGGATACGGAACCCTAAAAATACATGTCTCATGCAACATGTCACATGTTTTCCCACGGCGTGCGCTGTTGTCGCACCATGCATTTGGCACGTAAATAAAGAACGCTATAACCACGAAGAAATTCGTACAGTCGCCTTCAGATGTATCGGAGCGGCCAGGGTGCTCACAAATATCTGAACACGCGTCTATTGTCAAGGCGTTCAAATCAGGGATGTTGCGAATCAACATATGCATAAAATCGATGCGGAGCATCCTCATGTTGCGGATGTCGACCAAGTCGGTAACAGGAACGTATTAGCGGCGGCGCCGGCGGCGTAGGTGCTAGGTAATTTCGTCATTATATATAACGAAATCGTTTAGATCCCGAAAAGTCGGCCAAGTTACTGTTTATTAAATAAAATGCACCTATATTCTTGCTCAAATGTCTATGTAGTGTTAGTAAATTAACAATTGTATTTAGTACCTTAAGAGTAGTTAAGTGTAGTATATTTCTGTTATATATGTTTTAGTGAGAGCTGTTAAGGAAATAAGTGAATGTCCTTAGTTTGTCTCTGTAAACTTATCTCCTGCTCACTTATTTCTGTTTGCTTTCCAAATAAATAAAATAAAATAAAATAAAATACTAAACGTTTCGTTTCTTTTTTAATAAAAAATACTAAAAAATTTGTACTTGATGTTTTTTAAGAACCAAATCGTGACATCCGCATCCGCGGCTGTCAAAAAATCTGCATCCGCAACATCCCTGGTTCAGATTATTTTTGAGCACCTCGGCCGCTCCGATACAGCTGATGGCTCGATCGACTCGCCTGTTCCTGTCTCTATCGCACTCGCGTAATTATATAGCCGTCCTGCCGATGATGTCTGTCACTGTGCGAGCGGGACAGCAATAACTACAAAATTCTTCGTGCTTACAGCGTCCTTACTTTAGGTAATATCAATGTACCCCGCGACGCGTTCCCTTGCGCCGTGACCCCGACCCCGAGTAGGTATGGCTCACAATGTTACATGTATACCTATTCCATAACGTATTTACATATGACATTTGTTTAACAAAATACTCAAAATACACAATGCGATTAAAATGTAAATTGAAAACGTTGATTTTTGTAGGTACCTTACAAAAATAGAGTCTAGATAACTCTGCACTGACATTGACAGAATAGTGTGGAGAGTCATTATAAAACTCTGATTTTAACTTTGTCACTGTGAAATTATATATTCTTTGGTATCGTCTTGGGTCGTCCCATTCGTTTTTCGTCAAGTTCTTAAATTAGTCCTATTCTGCTTTCGTCACTCATTCTACATTGAAAGCCACCAACGATTGTGACGAATGTAGAATGGGTGACGAAAGCAGAATAGGACTAATTTAAGAACTTGACGAAAAATGAATGGGACGACCCAAGACGATACCTATTCTTTGACTGAACTATATTTTCTATGATCACAACTCTTTTAACGCATTCACTGCCAGGGGGCGTGGCCTAGGAACAAACTTGTATGACGGTGAACGCACATGTGCGTTGGGGGCAGTGAATGTGTTATGACTAGGTCAGGGGTCGGCAAAGTGCGGCTCCTTGCAGGAACAGTCACCTGTAATAATAATGTTACTCCTTGAAGGCAGCAAATATATGCGACACGCTCTTATCTTATGGTCGTGTCAGATATTTATATCAAAGAGTAATATATTATTGCAGGTGACTGTACGATTGTGGTTCTTCAAGTTTGAAGTGGAGTTCTGAGACCGCGGAATACAGCATTTTGTTGCACTTTGAACTTCTTAAAATTGGTGATTTCAACTTTGGTTCCGTCTTCTTCTGAAAAGTTTGCCAACCCGCGGACCGGGTCATTGACAAAATTGACTTACAATATTGTAGTGAGATATAGAATATAGATAATATCTAAAGTATAAAATATGTAGCTGTAGCATAGTGAAACTAAGAGTCCTTAAGAAATAACCTGATACCAAATTATATGACGTTCCATGGATAAAGGTACCTTATGGCAGTTAACGCTTAGCTTAGGCTATTATTAACGACGCTCCAATACTAATGCGGTGCTATTATACGCCGTAAGGTACCTTTACCCGTGGAACGTCACATATAAATAAACATAACCACAGGATAAATAATAGTACTACTGTACAGAAAGGACACATCCTGCAAAACCGATGTTTGACAGCGATTCAGGGACGAATCTAACTATCCCTTTCGGCTATTTAGGGTTGTCAAAATTCGAGTCATTATCTGTGGTCGTGCACGCAAAAGGATGTCAAGTGGTGCCAATCCTAATAATTCCTCGGAGAAGTGTTGAGCCGAACGGAGCCGAGTTTGCCCGAAGTCAGGAGTAACATAACTTTCATAATACCGATTGATCGCGCATTTACTCGAATAGCAAATCTAATCGCTGACAGCGCCGCGAAACATCTGCCCTTGACATTTCTCACGTGACATGTGACGTATTAGTATAGATGACTGACGTAGGTACTGTCGGTGTAGTATAGCAATTGATCGATAGGTTGATATTTCGGACCTATTGTGCAGATTTCAAAAGAACTTTTTTATTACGTTAGTGGCAAAGTTGACAAACATATGGTCCGCCTTAATCGTAAGCGGTAACCGTAGCCCATGGACTGCAATTTCATAGATGTCACATGGGCGTTGCCGATCTTTTAATAACCTTTGTTCCTTTTGAAAAACTCCGTACTGTAGCACCATGAGGAAATCTCGGTTGTATTATTGGTTGGTTGTCACTCCCATAAAGATTCAATTAGGAATCAGAAGTTTTGGTTTGGTCGATAATGCCTGTATGGCTTCGAGGAAAGAGGGTACGGCTGTTCCTATTTTATGTGTTTTGGGAGGGCAGAGCTATAAGGGCACCCCCAGATCTCTTACATCCAGTTTCCTTGGGTCTCTAAAGTTTCCCATAAAGTTTTAAGTCCTAATGTATTGTTTGTCCACATTTTCGTTAGTCATAATTTGGTTTTTCTCAGAAACGCGTAACTTTTCAGGATTGCCATAAAACAAACCTAACCTAACCTATCTATGTATAGGATAACCTTACGAAAATCCTGAAAAGTTAACGGTTTCAGAATTAGGACAAATGATAATCTGACATTATGACTTTCAATAATTATGTCAAACAAAGGGACCCCAGTTTCCTTACATATATTTGCAACGACTTTTCTCTTGTTTGTGGCTGTCTTTTGCCTCACTAAATGTTGCTGTCATAAATACTCTTCAAGTGTTTACATGCCTTTACCATACACCTCACACACAGGAAATTGAACCTTATCTCGTAGCGATAGAACACACGATCGGTCGACGGTAGCGGGCCGAAGTTTGTAACACCTAACAATGTTAACTCCCGTAATGTCTAAGGAGTTTGACCTAGTTGTTGCAGGACTTTATACTTGCATTGCCCTAACAGAACCTCTTTCGCTTTAGAAGAAAATCATATAAAACTATTTTAATATAAGTTTTTTGTCACAAAATTTTTGATACTAGCGTTTTTTTCAGCAGGCAACTAATTGTCGTAATATACTCACTCATCGAGAGTATCGAGACTATTCTAATAAACCCAAACATAATCGCAGAGTTCCCTTGACCACTTCCTGTTTCCATCATCAGATCAGCTCTATGTCATCATTAGGGTTCCGTACCCAAAGGGTAAAACGGGACCCTATTACTAAGACTCTGCTGTCCGTCCGTCCGTCCATCCGTCCGTCTGTCACCAGGCTGTATCTCACGAACCGTGATAGCTAGACAGTTGAAATTTTCACAGATGATGTATTTCTGTTGCCGCTATAACAACAAATACTAAAAACAATAAAATAAAGATTTAAGTGGGCCTCCCATACAACAAACGTGATTTTTGACCGAAGTTAAGTAACGTCGGGCGGGGTCAGTACTTGGATGGGTGACCGTTTTTTTTTTTGCATTATGGCACGGAACCCTTCGTGCGCGAGTCCGACTCGCACTTGCCCGGTTTTTTTATTGCAATGTCATCGGCCGATTAACATATGTATGCAAAATTTCAGGTCAATCGGAAATCGGGAAGCGAGTCAAATTTAGCTGCCAAGATTTGATCCACACTAACTAACATGCATACTAAATAAAACTTTGTAGTCAGCCAGTAGTTGTAAAGCTGGAGCAAGTCCTTTGTGCAGATAATCCTTAAGCCCAGTCAACTCACGCGCAGGTTATCAGTGTGTCCGCGCCGTTATCTGCGCAAGTGGGTCGCCCGCTTGCGACACTGCAGCGGGTCGCTGTGGTATGCTTGGTGCTTGCAGCGAGGCGTGGGATCGATGGACCTTAATGCTAATTCGTGGTGTGTCTATGACCTCATTGTGAAATTCAAATAAGTCCATGAAAAAACCAATCAAAGCGGAAGCTTTTGCTTATATGTAGCTTTTACTGTATTTGCAAGAGCCGACTCCAACCAAAACCTTTAAAGATTAAAGTTACAAAAACATGACTAATTATCATTCGTTTTTAGTGGTACATCGTTACCCTGTATATCATAAAAGTACACAGAGTCGCACCAAGAAAAGTCTGCAGCGGATTTGATAACCCACGCAGTGTAAGTGTTATTTATACGTAATAATTTCATAGAAGTTTGACGTTTAAAATGACACTTGCACTGCGTGGGCTATCAACATCGCTGCAGACTTTTCACGGTCTGACTCTGCCTATAGCTTTTTTACAAATTTTAAACAGGAATATATTTTTAGAGTAATTGAGATAAAAGGTAGAAGCGTGCCATATCTTCCGTTTGAAGTTTCGCGCGGTGCGCCATATCTTTTGTTCCCTTCTAATCTGGTTGTATGCCCTCTCAAACGTGTTGCTTTTAGTAGTTGCACGCTAACAGGCCCCGAGCCCTAGGCAAGGGTTTGTTTCGTTCTTGCGGCGAGGTTCGAGCCTGGGCGGGCGTAGGGTTACCATACCACGTCAACAATTTTGTAGGTTTTGTCTAAATACTAGTAGCAGTAAAGAGAATAAGCATTATTGTGTTAGGTTAGGTTAAAGGGCTCCACATCAGACTCGGGTCTCTTAACAAGTTGAAAAGAACTCGAGTTTCTTATTTAACTATTAATTATTTAAGAGTCTGATAAACCAAGTCCTATCTTGTTTTTAATTTTACAACATTTTTTTTGGTATTTTCGAACGAGTTTATTTAAAAACACTTTAAATTGTGACTTTTAGGTAAGCCATCTAATTATCACCATTTAATTATTTACTTATCAAAGATCCTGACTTTATCATATATCGCCGCATCTTTAGCCCTATGTACAATTGTATTTACCTAGGTAGGTACGTACGTAGCGTACGTACCCTACGTAGCGAGCGCACGCACGCGAGTGCCATTGTACCTAGGTAGCATCCGTCGCACACTTCCGCGCCAGTTAGCGCTTTTCATACAATTTTTCGCATAACTTCTTGCAACCACGTCAACTGGCGCCCATAAACTTTGGTTTGGTTTAACCGATGAGGACAAGTCCTGAAATCCTGACCAGTTATGGACACCCTACTGGACGGCTACATCGATCGATGCTAGGTTTTCCCTCTAGCTTTTGTTTTGCTTTGACGGATGAGGACAAGTCCTGAAACCCTGACGAGTGATGGACACCCTACTGGACGGCTGCATGGATCGATGCTAGGTTTTCCCTCTAGCTTTTGTTTTGCTTTGACGGATGAGGACAAGTCCTGAAACCCTGACCAGTTATGGACACCCTACTGGACTGGACGGCTGCATGGATCGATGCTAGGTTTTCCCTCTAGCTTTTGTTTTGCTTGACGGATGAGGACAAGTCCTGAAACCCTGACCAGTTATGGACGCCGTACTGGACGGCTGCCTGGATCTATGCTAGGTTTTCCCTCTAGCTTCTGTTTTGCTTTGACGGATGAGGACAAGTCCTGAAACCCTGACGAGTTATGGACACCCTACTGGACGGCTGCCTGGATCGATGCTAGGTTTTCTCTCCAGCTTTTGGTTTGCTTTGACGGATGACGACAAGTCCTCAAACCCTGACGAGTGATGGACACCCTACTGGACGGCTGCATCGATCGATGCTAGGTTTTCCCCCCATACAGCTAGCCGTCACTTTATGTTTGTTCTTGTACGTGCTTTCTTGTAGTTAACTCATGCAAGCCATAAAGACAATATAGGATACTTCTATAATTGGGAGTATATTACTGCAATCTGCCGCCAGAGTGCAGCACTTGCACAAACCGTAAACCGTAAAGTAACTTATACAACTGTACCGTAGTAACACACACGTGTGTTTTTTCACAAATATGACATACATGCATCAATCAAGGCTGTTTGTTCACTGTTTGTGCTAAAGATTTGTTTCAATCAGGTTTAAATACATTATTTATTTGCTCATTCCTATTGTTTTTGGAAAGTAAAATACATATGTACGGTATTCACGTGTTAGTAATATTGAAAATCGATCTCATATTAGGGCAGAGATTAAAAAAAGCTAATGATGTAGGTACAGTCTGCAATAATATGTTACACAACGAAGGCCGCAAAAATATCTGACAATCGTATTTGTAGAGCCATAAGAGCGTGTCACATATTTATGCGGCCTTCGAGGAGTAACATATTATTGCAGGTGACTGTACGCTGTGTTGTGTTACTTGTGTTGTCGCACATCGAAAAGCTTGTTTATTCGCGAAATGCAGTTCTTGTGGCATTTTAATTGCATATAACTCCAACAATGTTCTTTACATTGTCTTATTTGTAATACATTATCATTACTAGAATCTATTGTTGTCTTTGAAAGTGCTTATTTGCATATTTGTTATAAAAAAATACGAAAGTTGGTATTCGATTGGAATTTTAGAACCAGCTTATCTAAGAACACTCGCGAAAATGTAAGTACATACTCTTAACCTTTTGGACGCCCAATTACCGATATATCCGCACCGCAGGTTCAACGCCAAAGACCGATTAATCGGTCACAGACCACAGAGCAACATAAACCTACATGCAAATGCATAAAGTTCAATTTCAATTTTGACACTTGGGTGACGTGGCGTCCGAGTGACTCTTTTGTGTTTGACACGGCGTCGAAAAGGTTAACTCAAGAATGAGTGTAATTATTTATAGGACATTCTTTCTAACGTAAAAAGAATTAAAAGAAAATCGATCATCGTCATATCCAGAGACATTCGAAATTCCAGTACAATCGGATATTGAGTACCGGTCAACAAACTAACGTACACTTTATTTTAAATACAAGCAAAAAGTTTGAAATACTGACCCAACCCAACCGACTACGTGTAGTCGTAAAAAAACTCATTTTTTCATAGTCGGTTGAAAATTATCATCCCCGTAATAAGTTTTTATTAAAATTTAATTTTTGATACAGTCAGCAGCAGAAGTCGCTATACACTCCAGGTGCTCAAAGAGAGGTAAACGTTTAAACTGTCAAAAAGTTGTTGACTGTCATGGTAGTATTTACTTGTGAGCGCTCAACGTGTCACAAATATGTTAACAGTCGCTATTCATTAATTTCTACACTTACAACAAGTCATTGATACCTTAGCTGTCAAAAAACCAGTGGTATCTAAGCGGTCAACGTGTCAAATATATCTGAACAATATGGAAAAATAGACTTTAAAGCATACAAGTATGGTCGAATATTGAATGAAAGATAGCCATGCTAATTTCAGGTAAAGCGTTTTGACAATCATCGAAAGCAGTACAGTCTTGTCATCACATACATCTAGACACGCGGTAGCGTGTCAAGCCAAGTTCAAGCAAAGGAACTGGCTAGCCAGCGCCGAGTGTAATATTACACGAACCACTTGGTGCCACTTTTGACCCTTCTATAACTCAAAACATCTTTGACGTAAACACATAAAACTACGTGTGTTTAATTATATCCATAAGGATATCTAGAAGCCCAAATTTCATGAAGCTAGCTCAAACGGTTATAAAGGTATGAAGGTCAAAAAGTCGTAAATTTTAAGACTGACTTATGACTTATAGTACCTAAACCTAACCTACTTCCAGATGACCTAGAAGGATGAAATTTGGAATCCATCTCGGTTATTGTGTGTAACCGTAGGAAAAAATCTAAAATTAAAATAAAGTTTAAAAATAGGGGGGGTCCCCATACAAAAAAAACATTTTTTATTGGGACTGACATATAAGTACCTAAACCTAACCTACTTCCAGATGACCTAGAAGGATGAACTTTGGAATCCAGCTCGGTTATTGTGTGTAAGCGTAGGAAAAAATCTAAAAATAAAAAAAAGTTAAAAAATAGGGGGGGTCCCCATACAAAAATATATTTTTTTATTGTAGCGTTGGAACCGTTACAAGCAGATATTTGAAACTACCCCAATATATGTATTATTATATTTGCTATATTAAAATAAAGTTTAGTCAAAAAATAAGTGGTGTCCCCATACAAAAAACTTGTAATACGCTCTAAACAACCGGCCAACGGTGTGTCGTCGGCGGCGCGCGGCACCACATAATTATACAAAGAACAGAAGTAAAAACCATACAGCGGAAACACAAGAAAAAACATTAAATCTCAATACCTGCCTAGTTTTCTTTACAAAAAGTATTGATATCCCACCAAAAACATAAATGTAAAAAAGGAGAGCCAAGTTCAATACAAAAATTATGCTTGGCTGTGGGGCTCGCCGCAAAAAGAATGGAGATCTAAATGAGTGCCACTGCCAAGTTCTATGCAAAATCCAAATATGTATTTATAGGAACAAAATAACATTATAAACAAGTATTAAACTCTATTTCTTTGCTTTATTGGATACCTATAACAATTGCTGTTATTTAAAAAAATGAGAGATCTTAAAGTAGGTTAGATTTGGCTTGACCAGATTTTATCAGAATTACAATATATATAAAATGATTGATATAATGAAAACTGGCCAAGTCAAATCTAACCTACTTTAAGATCTCACATTTTTTTAAATAACAGCAATTGTTATAGGTATCCAATAAAGCAAAGACATAGAGTTTAATACTTGTTTATAATGTTATTTTGTTCCTATAAATACATATTTGGATTTTGCATAGAACTTGGCAGTGGCACTCATTTAGATCTCCATTCTTTTTGCGGCGAGCCCCACAGCCAAGCATAATTTTTGTATTGAACTTGGCTCTCCTTTTTTACATTTATGTTTTTGGTGGGATCTATCTCACGTTTTGCCCTTCAACCATTTGACAGGAGCCTCTCGGTCAACTTACTGCAAACTATTTCTTTTAACAGAATCGTCAAGACGAATGACACATAGCAAACGCTAACTGAAGCCGAATTTAGAGCCAATTGTCAAGGCACGTTGTGATCTCAGTAACAGGCGTTTGCTTTTCAAAGCAGAGATCGCGGGTTCAAATCTCAGTCGTACGCACCTAAAGATTACAGCTTTTTATTTTTTTTGGGTTTCATTTCTATTATTAATTTGTGTCTTCTGGTTTTATGTTAATTTCGAATTAGTTTATATAATTTTTGAAGATATGTCAGATGTAGCGCAATATGTACGACTTTCTATCAGGACTTTGTAGGTTTGAACCCGCAGTAAGCGTTACTTAGATTACTCCTGTGCGGAATGCCATTTGATATTTACTGCTAGGTTGGATATGTTTAACACCTTTACCCGTGCTCCTCACGTGGGGCCACGGCTAGCCTCTATTACAAAGCCATAAAGTTTACATGTCAGATTGGGACAGTGAACGTGTTACGTTTCAATTCAATTATTTTCTCCTTCGTTCTTTGATCGATTCGGGCATCGTATTTTAGTACTACACAGGTTGGCCCATTTAGATCGGTCAGTATGGGAAAATCTAAAACTATAAAGGGACCCACTGATTAACAGTCCGCCGAACGGTATCGGCCTGTCAGTTAGAACAAAATTTTGACAGTTCCGAACAACTGTCAGGCCGATACCGTCCGGCGGACTGTTAATCAGTGGGCCCCTTAAGACATACACCGATCTCTTCTTAGGAACCATGTCATCGATTTTAGTAACAAGAAAAACTGCATTCATACATTTAAAATAAATGTATGTAAAATGTATTGAAAATAAAAACCGGGCAAGTGCGAGTCGGACTCGCGCACGAAGGGATCCGTACCATAATGCAAAAAAAGGCAAAAAAAAACAGTCACCCATCTAAGTACTGACCCCGCCCGACGTTGCTTAACTTCGGTCAAAAATCACGTTCGTTGTATGGGAGCCCCACTTAAATCTTTATTTTATTCTGTTTTTAGTATTTGTTGTTATAGCGGCAACAGAAAAACATCATCTGTTAAAATTTCAACTGTCTAGCTATCACGGTTCGTGAGATACAGCCTGGTGATAGACGGACGGACGGTCGGATGGATGGACGAACGGACGGACAGCAGACTCTTAGTAATAGATTCTTTTTGGTAATAGGGTCCCGTTTTACCCTTTGGGTACGGAACCCTAAAAATGCTGGTCTCTTCGAAAACTTACTAAATTAAATTAAAGGACATGAAAACAATGCATTTTATTGATTTCAGACATCATGTTTCATAGTAACATTTATTGCTTAAGACCTACACAATCGATAGAGTCTGTGCGGAAAGAGAAGAGTCGTGGCAGAAACGGGAACTAACATTTTAAATTTTATATGGCAATCAAACCTTTGACACCTGTCTTGTAAAAAGTAAACAAACTTCTGTCATTGTATATTTTTATTAACAAAAACCGCAAGTTTTATGTATAAAATATTTTCAAAACACGATGAAACCGTACATAAAACCACAAGAAAAATTATATTTAACATTGTTCGGTTTTTTCAGCGGGAAGAAAACGGCTAAAAGCCGACTATCGACTTACAAAAAGTCGCGGAACGTGTTTCCGCTATTCACGGGTATTGATGTTGTATTTAATATTAAATAATTACCTATTTAATAAGCCCCCTAAGTGACTTGTCTCCGGTACATAATCGGTAAGTATATTCATTCAAAATATATTAATTTTCATAAATATGCAGGTCATTCATGATCTTTAAAATAACTGACAAATAGTCTTGATACTTGCCATTTTATGCATATTTATATGGAATTTCTTTTTCTGGATTGTGTAAAAGTACCTACGGTATCTCGAATAAAAGACCGCTAAGTAGGTGATATGCAAGAATTCGTAATCTACGTGCCGGATTCAAGCACATCCAGTTGAGATGAAGATAGTTCTATGAGTGTCCCTGGTTGTTTTGAAGCTAGCTCAAACATAAGTGACATTGAATATTTTAATTCAGACTAGACGTGTGCGCCGATTAAAAAATGATCGGCGGCGGCGTTTGCCAAAAAATCGGCGGCGGCGGCGTGTTTTCGGCGTGAAATCGGCGTGACCTTGACTTTCAAGTTTCTTAACAAAAATCATTAATTTGTTGTATTTCTTGAAAATTTGATCAATGCAGGTTGCTCGTCAATGAACTACGTATAGTTTGAATATGCTGTGAGTAAAATAAGGTTTGTTAATGAATATAGTGAGGATAGGTATAATAACTTGATTGCCCTAGTAACTGGCTTTCATTAAGAGGTTTTCTGCTCCCAATGACCTTCGATCCAATCTGTAACTCTCCGTTTTCTCAAGCTTTCCATGGCTTATCATATTAAAATGACGTACTTTTTACTTTAACAAAACAGAACCTCATACATCCTTGACATTTGCTAGACATAGTAAACTGCTGTGGCTTCTTTTTAATGGTGTCGCACAAGCACCAGGCTTACTGAGACGTATCTTCTTTCTCGTTTTCTCATTGCCGAGGCTCGCGACCACATCTAATTTGTCTCCATTTCGTGCAGTCATAAGCCGTATGGACTGCACGGTGCAGACTGCTACAAGCCGACCTCTTCATAGCGTTCGACCATCTCACACATGTTCCATCTCGAGCACGTTTGCCATTCATTTGGCTTAAATTAATGTGTTTCTCCACATCATGCGTTAGATAATATGTCCGAAGAAGCTAAGGGCTCACCCATGGCATGCGCATGTTTGGAATAGATGAGTGGCGATATAGAGCTCTTTCAGAATGGAGAAGTTTGTTCTTCTAGCTGTCCAAGGTATAAGCAGCACTAGCAGCAGTCTTCTTTCGTTCGTTAACAGTTGACGATGACTACTTAAGGTTACTCAGTTACTTTAATTGGTGTATCTAATAGTTTCTGCAACTGGCTATTCAGGTTCATTTAATTAATGATTGATGTATATTTGACAACTGTAACATAAATAATACAAAAAAATCTATATTGTGATTCAAAAACCAACTTAGAATAGCTAATTAACAACACTCAAGGTCACGCCGATTTCACGCCGATCATTTATCGGCGGCGGCGGCGTGGTCAAAAAGCCCGGCGGCGGCGGCGCGCCGGCGCGGCGCACACGTCTAATTCAGACTTCGATTACAAAGAATGAAACTTTTTCTAATAAAATATTTCTTTATTTGTAGGTTCTGTTAGTTACGAAGTTATATTTCATATTTAGCAGTGACTTTTCGGCGAAGTAAAATATCGTGAGATGAGAGAACCGGACATATCCCAATAAGGCCTACCTTCTTATGCACTATTTTTATTCATATTCATATTTATTATTAATAAAGTACACATACATTACAAGTCAAGTTTACAATGGGTGAAATATATCCCAGATAAAATTACAGTTCTATTGCCCAATTTCTACCCGATCTACCCGGTTTTAATAACTGTTGGACTGCACAGATTAGGCAGTACATAAATGAGACTCTATCTTGTTTGGTACTAAAATTACAGTTGTATTGGGCAGATTCTTAACTAGTTTTAGCAGTTTTGTCAATCGCAGTCACTTTTTAGTACTTATCTGAGACATAAAAACAAGTGTGTTTTAAAAAGAAAACTAGTGCCTGCGCTAAATCAGAGGATTGAGTTGACGAGCCGACACCACCATCAGGCTCCGTTTAGTAAGCCGTGGTAAAAAACCGGAACAAAAGGGATTCAAGTATCATGACCTTTAGTGTCGTACTATAATCACGTGACCAGTGTTGTCAGCATAGCAAAAACCATAAAATAGCACTGGCGCGCCCTCAAATCCCACGACTCTTCTCTTTCCGCACAGACTCTATCTAAATAGAAATAGTCTTAGTTTTATATTTCAAAACGTTCGGGGTTCGATTCCCGAGCTGAGTACACATTTTTTTTAAATGTATGAATGCAGTGTTTCGTGTTACTAAAATCGATGACATGATTCCTAAGAAGAGATCGGTGTATATCTAATAGTATCAGATTTTCCCATACTGGCCGATCTAAATGTGCCACCCTGTATAGTATATTTTAGTACAATAAGCGGGCTAATAAATATATTATATTAACATAGGTATATAATATGCTCTACGGTTTGGAAGAACAGCCGCATATGACAGTTAAAATAAAAAAAACCGATCGTTCTCGTAGAACCTACTTATTTATTGTTTAAGTTTGACACTTAACGATAAAATACTTCTTTAAGAAAGGAGGTGTCAATTCGTAGTGCTACAGTATTTATTTTAAAGTTAAACAGATAAAATGTTGATGCTTAGTTACCATTGAAATAACAACTGCTTAGCAACTGGTGGCACCCTGGCTGCTGACGTACGTGATTGGCAGTGTGTGTAGGTATTAATGACAGCAGCTTGAATTTGAGTGCTTAGTTACCACTGACGTTTTAACCGTTATTGTCATTGTGATTAAATAAGGGTGTATGTGTTAAAGAAAAACTTAGAAGTTAAGGTATATGTGACGAACTGAAAGCCTACGTGAAAATGACAACTTAGATGTCCTTATTTTTGTGACGATTGAAGTGTATATGTTTTCTTGGACACCTTGCCCGCTCAGGTATATCTGCTGCTGACTGTACAAGCTTTTATCGCGGACTGTACTTTTCATTCAACAGGCAACTGATACTCATCTCGACAATCCTAACAAACCCCAAAGACAATTATGTCCCGTTGCGTAAAATAAAAGATTGTAAAAACTAGAAACTAGAGGCTCGAAGGCCCCGCGTCTGCCCTTGAAAAGCGACAAAGGCCCAGACCCTTGTCATGTTAATTTCTTGAAGGCGCCCTTAACCACGTGACAGCCGTTTGGACCTCCGTTGAAAACTATAATTATATGTGTACCATCGTCCACTGAGGACAGTTGAAAAGTCTTGTGGCTTGTCAGTTTTTTATACGTTTTCTATACTGGCCGCCTAGCCAAGGTTACAATCGCTATCGCTTCGACAACAAAAAGCATTATGTATCTCTATCACTCTTCCATATGAGTGTGACAGTGACAGTTGCGTTTCGATCGCTACGGAGCGATAGCGATTAGCATCTTGGCTACGCGGCCTGTTTATCTCACGTTTATCTACTTTGATTAGGGCTGCCGACTTTTTTTAAAGAAAACTATGATAAGGACGCTTACCACGAGGAATTTCGTACATTGTACCTCTTGATCCTACTAGTATCTCTATCAGTTCCTCGTGCTAAGCGTCCTTCCTTTAGTAGTAGCGTTGTTCCAACAATTTGCGATACTTTACCCCTTTCGCTTAACATACAGTCGGCAGCAGATACAGTAAAGCCGGTGAGGTTCAGTATATCATGTATGTAAGTCAGACGACGCAACGGAGCCACGCTGCTACGTCGTCGCCCAAATCGAATGTTTAATTTGTCTTTATTTGTTTTTATTTGTAGTTTCTTTGTATTGTTTTTTTTTTGTAGTTTCACAGTGCCTTGGTTTTACTGTAATGCTGTGTTACTTATTTGACTAATAAATAAATAAATAAATATTATGAACGCTTTATGCTGCTGACTTTACAGTAGTGTCTGACTGAATGTTTCGGTTTCGGCCGCGCCGAAACTGAGGGCCTACCGCAAGAAACCACGTTCGACGTGTTGCCTCTCTGTCGCACGTGTAAATTCGTACGTAAGTGTGATAGGGAGGCAGCATTTCGAACGTGGTTCGCGGTAGGCCCTCTGGACCTTCGGTTGTGTGTGGCAGGTTTCGGCATAAAAATAATGTTTCGGCCGAAACTAAAGCCAAATCGAATTCGGCAAAAAATCCGGTTTCACACACACACCGTACCGAAGCGCGCAGAAATATATATATCCCATCAAAAACATAAATGTAAAAAAGGAGAGCCAAGTTCAATACAAAAATTATGCTTGGCTGTGGGCTTTTTGCGGCGAAAAAAGAATGGAGATCTAAATGAGTGCCAAGTTCTATGCAAAATCCAAATGTGTATTTATAGGAACAAAATAACATTATAAACAAGTATTAAACTCTATTTCTTTGCTTTATTGGATACCTATAACAATTGCTGTTATTTAAAAAAAATGCGAGATCTTAAAGCAGGTTAGATTTGACTTGGCCAGTTTTCATTACATCAGTCATTTTATAAAGTTATTCAACATATATATTTTGTAATTCTGATAAAAACTGGCCAAGCCAAATCTAACCTACTTTAAGATCTCACATTTTTTTAAATAACAGCAATTGTTATAGGTATCCAATAAAGCAAAGAAATAGAGTTTAATACTTGTTTATAATGTTATTTTGTTCCTATAAATACACATTTGGATTTTGCATAGAACTTGGCACTCATTTAGATCTCCATTCTTTTTTCGCCGCAAAAAGCCCACAGCCAAGCATAATTTTTGTATTGAACTTGGCTCTCCTTTTTTACATTTATGTTTTTGATGGGATATCAATACTTTTTGTAAAGAAAACTAGGCAGGTATTGAGATTTAATGTTTTTTCTTGTGTTTCCGCTGCATGTTTTTTACTTCTGTTCTTTGTATTAATTATGTGGTGCCGCGCGCCGCCAACGACATACCGTTGGCCGGTTGTTTAGCGCGTATTACAGGTTCTTTGTATGGGGACCCCCCCTATTTTTTTTATTTTTTTTTGTTTTTAGATTTTTTCCTACGCTTACACATAATAACCGAGCTGGATTCCAAATTTCATCCTTCTAGGTCATCTGGAAGTAGGTTAGGTTTAGGTACTTATATGTCAGTCACAATAAAAAATGGTTTTTTTGTATGGGGACCCCCCCTATTTTATAACTTTTTTTTATTTTTAGATTTTTTCCTACGCTTTCACACAATAACTGAGCTGGATTCCAAATTTCATCCTTCTAAGTCATCTGGAAGTACATTAGGTTTAGGTACTTATATGTCAGTCACAATAAAAAATGGTTTTTTTTGTATGGGGACCCCCCCTATTTTATAACTTTTTTTTATTTTTAGATTTATTCCTACGCTTTCACACAATAACTGAGCTGGATTCCAAATTTCATCCTTCTAGGTCATCTGGAAGTAGGTTAGGTTTAGGTACTATAAGTCTGTCAGTCAGTCTTAAAATTTACGACTTTTTGACCTTCATATCTTTATAACCGTTTGAGCTAGCTTCATGAAATTTGGGCTTCTAGATGTCCTTATGGATATAATTAAACACACGTAGTTTTATGTGTTTACGTTAAAGATGTTTTGAGTTATAAAAGGGTCAAAAGTGGCACCAAGTGGTTCGTGTAATATTACACTTGGCGCTGGCTAGCCAGTTCCTTTGCTTGACCTTGGCTTGACACGCTGCCGCGTGTCTAGATATGGTCACGAGCTCATGAGTCATGAGTTACGTTGGTCGGAACAATATGAATAGTATGAGGATTCCCTATCCCAATGTTTCACTAAAGAAAAAAAAGAGGGGACCCACAAAGGGGCATAGCGCTAGGACGGCACTGGCGCGTTCATGGAGATCCCAGAGCCGTCCAAAATGCGCCAAGGAGGACTACTGGGAGGTTTTTAGTCGGTGAAAGTCCGACATAACCTCCGCGCTGTCCCTGCGGTGCGGAGGTATCCATAACGGATTTTCCTCCCAATTAGTCCTAATACCCTGTCTAATCTTAACACGTTCTTGTGACAGGTATTTTTGCGCGCTTTGTTTTGCAAGATATCGCAGGTGACTAAAGGTCGACTGTTCAGACTCAGACTAGACTGCATGCAAATTCCGACCTAGAAAAACTTATAAATTGAGTTATTACTTAATTGAATGATTGAATCACTTTCGCCCGGCGCGGCTCCGACGGCATCACTCGACTGACCCAAGTTGAACCTTGTAACTTGGTAATAAGGTCGAATTGTAAGCTAACAGTGGACGATGGTAGTTGGTAAGTGATTACTCAACCCCAAAGTTACGTGATTTACTCGCCATCCTTTCCGTAGGTAACTTGTCAGTTGCATTGCGGAATTTGCAGACTTGAGGAAATTTTCCAAAGCTTATTCTATCGTAATTATCATAATGATATATTATACTATTTATATTTCTCAAAACAATATTTTACTCTCTATCCATTCGCGTTGAATGATGGTCTCTATGACTGTTCCGTACCCAAAGAGTAAAACGGGACCCTATTACTAAGACTCTGCTGTCCGTCCGTCCGTCTGTCACCAGGCTGTATCTCACGAACCGTGATAGAAAGTTGAAATTTTCACAGATCATGTATTTCTGTTGCCGCTATAACAACAAATACTAAAAACAGAATAAAATAAAGATTTAAGTGGGGGCTCCCATACAACAAACGTGATTTTTGACCGAAGTTAAGCAACGTCGGGCGGGGTCAGTACTTGGATGGGTGACCGTTTTTTTTTGCCTTTTTTTTGCATTATGGTACGGAACCCTTCGTGCGCGAGTCCGACTCGCACTTGCCCGGTTTTTTTATATTATGGAGTAGCTGTCACGTACTTGCGATCCACCTATCAAAATGGGTAAAATGTCAGGGTTCCTGTTAATCTTTCCTTTTTAATATGTTTGAATATCCTGACTAAAATAATGGTGCGAGCACTGCAATGCACTGCCAAATGTTTATTAGTACACGCGAGCGGTGAGAGCGGCGGGGAGGAGGGGCAGGGAGGGGGGGTTTCAGCAGAAATCGACTTTCCCGCGCCCGTAGCCCCCACTGCACTCGGGCTGTACCATTCTGAACCTTATCACCGTCGAATAATGTTCTCTAGACCGCGCAAAAGTGTGGACTTATGCGTTTTGATAAGGAACTCTATGCTGTAGGTAGAATATTCTGAGAGTTGAAACTTCATTGCGTTGAAATAAAAATGAATTAGGACCTGAAGTAGCGATGGTACGTTTGGTAGTTATGGCACTAATGTACTCTGCAGAATGGAACCCAGGGCCATTTAGGAACCATGGCAAAATAAAAAGATGTGAAGATATGTCTAATGATAGTAATTATCTTATTTGGACGTCACATTGACGTAGTACGGTCACAGACTTTAATTGTTCACCCATCTAAGGTGCAAGCTCATTTGGTTGTCAATAATACTAATAACAATATGAAATGTCCAATGTAAAGTAAACCCTAACCCTAAGGCCCACTTGCACCATTCTTCTAACCCGGGATTGAGCGGTTAAACCTTTAACCTAGTGTCCATTTGTACTGGTAACCATGGTAATGCCAAGTTTAACCGGTTAACCCCGGGTTAGTGGAATGGTGCAAGTGGGCCTAAATGGCTCAATAATTATATATAAAGTTTGTACTGTGTAATCTCTCGGTACTGTGACTATATCGCTCAGACAGTCAGAAAGGAAGAGCTTCCCTCCTTCTGCTTCACCGACCTTCTGCAGGTGGAGGATGTGTACAGTCACCTGCAATAATATGTTACACAACGAAGGCCGCAAAAATATCTGACACGATCTTATTTATAGAGCCGTAAGGGCGTGTCACATATTTTTGCGGCCTTCGAAGAGTAACATATTATTGCAGGTGACTGTACAAACGCAAGAGTTAAAAGCGACGTAAGAGCAACTAGCCAGCATTACTTGATAGACGGTCTTCTCAACTCTTCTCCACACTGATCTTGACTTTATATATTAGATAATTATCACAATTCCATATTACATTTACTTTTAATAGGGGAGGTAGGGGATTGGCCAGTGGGACCTCCCCTACTATGGAGTAAGGTTAAAACTGATATGGGAAAAAACTACTCTGAACCAAATTTTATAAATTATAATGTCATATTAATCATACCCAATTTTTTTTTTAACTAAAGGCATTAAATATACGCTTAGGTAGAAGAAAAGAACGTAATGTATCCAGCAATAACGTAAAAAAAGTAAAAGTCACGCGCCAAAGGAGCACCACGCGCCACGCGGCAGCGGGCGGGCGCATTAGAATTAAATTAAATGGAGCGCTGAATGGAATCATTCAGCGCGGTTATTACTAACATTACATACATAGTACGATCAGCTGTTACTATTACTGGCATGGTTACATGTTTGTTTTATAATGTAATTCTGTGTAAACTGAGCTGAGGAAACAAATTCAAATACAATTCCATTCAATCGAGAGAGAAAGAATGGAATCTAAAAAAAAAGATTGACATGTAATGAAAAAGAGTCAAAGGAGCGTCTTGCAGCGGCCACATTAGTATTAATTGGAGCGCTTGAATAGAATAGAATAGAAATACATTTATTTATGACAAACAAACACAGATGACAAAAACATGTTGAAATGAAATCATTCAGCGCGATTATTTCTAGTATCACCTACTACCATTACATAGATCTGTTACACTTGCATGGCTATACCTGTTTGTTTTATACTGCTGCTGTTTTATGTAAACCGAGCATCGTTTACAACAGTTTTCACGGAAGAATGGATGGAGAAGCGAGTAGAGTCCGCCAAAGCTAAGTTTGCACCGACTTAAACAAAAGAAGGGAGTGTGGGAGCAAAACTAAGGCTACAAATATAATGACCACCAAAAAATACTTTGGTACCCTAAATAAAAAAATCATGCTTACCAAAAAAAATTACTGAACACCAAAAAAATAAGGCCTAAAATTACAAATGTACCACCATTTTAATTACGACTGCACTTCAAATTGTATTCGAATACCAAATATATTGAATGATTACCAAAAATCATTAATGATCACCAAATCTTGAAGACCAAATAAATGCGATATTTTCACCTAAATAAACCACTGTGATACCAAAAAATTTATACATATTACCAAATAAAGTAAAATGATGCCAAAATTACTAGCCCCTCCCGCTCAACCCCCGTACCCCATAACTTAGGTAGGCATACTTAAATGCTACTAGAAAAGTATGTTAGGTTAGGTTTGTACTGCTATCAGTTAAGTGGGCTAGGTTAACACTGCGACCCTTACAGAAACGAATTGCTACTAGAAAAGTGGGTTAGGTTAGGTTTGAACTGCGACCCTTACAGAAAGGAAATGCTACTAGAAAAGTGGGTTAGGTTAGGTTTGAACTGCGACCCTTACAGAAACGAAATGCTACTAGAAAAGTGGGTTAGGTTAGGTTTGAACTGTGACCCTTACAGAAACGAAATGCTACTAGAAAAGTGGGTTAGGTTAGGTTTGAACTCCGACCCACACAGAAACGAAATTCTACTAGAAAAGTGGGTTAGGTTAGGTTTGAACTGCGACCCTTCCAGATAAGAAATGCTACTAGAAAAGTGGGTTAGGTTAGGTTTGAACTGCGAACCTTACAGAAACGAAATGTTACTAGAAAAGTGGGTTAGGTTAGGTTTTGAACTGCAACCCATACAGAAACGAAATGCAACTAGAAAATTTTGCTTTGCTTTAATAGGATAGCAAGATTTAAAAATTTGGTTATAATTTTACATTAAAATGGAGTTCTAATTTTGGTGGTCATTTACTATTTTTGGGTTTACAATGATTATTTTGGTGTCATTTTATTTAATAGGATAGCACGATGTAAAAATTTGGTTATCAATTGACATTAAATTGGGGTTTGAAATTTGGTAATTATTTACAATTTTTGGGTTAATAATGATTAATTTGGTGTCATTTCCTTTAATAGGATAGTAAAATGTAATAAAATTGGTAATCATTTCACATTAAAATGGTGTTATAATTTTGGTGATCATTCATTATTTTAGGGTGGTAAAGTAGATTTTTTTGGTATTAAATTTTATTAAATCTGGTGATCAGTTAAATAGCAGCCCAAAACTAACCACATATTTAAATAACTAAAAAAACTGATCTAAGTAACAACAACAGTTATTTACATAAGAAGTATTTCTTTTGTTGCCACTATTTATATCCGTGTATCTTATTTGTTAAGAGGCCCACAGATTACCAGATCGCCGGACGATATCAGCCTGTCAGTTAATTGCAAAATGTGACAGTTCCGAACAACTGACAGACTGACTGACTGATATCGTCCGGCGAATTGGTAATTTGTGGGCCCCTTTATACATAATGTCAACCGCAAGTGGCAACAGCTCAATTATAAAACCCAGTATACAGGGTACCAACCCAGAACGGGACAATTTATTATTAACGGCGCAGCGCTTCGCTCCCACGCTGCTGGGGACGCCTAGCTAAGGGGGAGAAAAAGACGCTCACACTTTTGAAACTTGATAGGGTCTTTGCACTGAAATGTGTCGTGTAAAGTTTTAGTGTTATAACTTATAACTTATAAGGTAGGAGAAAAATGCCAATGGTAATTAAAGTGCCAAGACCGTGCTAATGGCTCTTGTTATTGTAAACGCTGAAAGGAGATCAAACTACGAGAAAGGATTTCAACAATTATTTGCTGAGGATGCACAGAGATTGAAGACTGAAACATATTTTAGATGAGGAGAAATTTCGAAAAATATTTGAATTTCGAATTCACCGCGGAAGATCGGCCCAAAAAGGTGAAGAAGAGAAAATGGGCTCGTCTCGTTTCGCCGTTCTCATATTAGGTCGGTTTTTTGCCGAGTCTCCCGACGAGTCAAGTACAGTCGGCATTATGGTGGATCTTGTCAATAAACAGCGCTGTCAGGTAATTGAAAAATGATACCGATAACATTTATAACAGAAATAAAGTGATCATAGTATGAATAAAACGACGATGAAACGCTCGAAGAATTACCCCTCTTATTAAAATTACGCTTCCATTCAACGAAAGTGATCACATGTTACTTCGTCATTATTGTTCATCAATATTCCATTCATACAATGTGTACCATCGTGTCGCTGCCACAATGTGACCATTTGTCAACCTTATTTGAAAGGCATACGGTCTACAGACGTTCAATTAATTGTTTCGATACTGCGGCATTAATGTCAGTAAAATTGCCCATTTCATCTTGAAACGTGTGAATGATAGTATTATTCAATAAGTGCAGGTACTCTTATCAATACTAAACGACGTGTATGTTTGTTTGTTTACATTAAAGGCTGTTCAACTCGTGTCGTGTTTTATTTTTAATCTTATTGATATTCCATAGGTGTAATACGGCGCTATATTTAGAGCCGAATGTGTGTCTGATTTTACGGGCTTAGAATCTGGGGCGGCTGTAAGCGAAAGTATGTCATCGATAGCTACATTAGCCAGCTACCTAACCTAGGATTCGGCAAACTTTGAAGAGAAATCAACTCAAGTAGATATCATCAATATACGCAAGGCAAGGAGCCACAAAAGTTCATTTGACGAATTCAAGTGAAAAGTGTTTTGTAGTGTCATCATTTTTAGAGGCGGAAATCATTGACATATTTTGAACACCTTGTTTAGCTATTTCTGCTGCTCACTGAACTGAAAGCGTCTTGTGAAGTATCTATACTAAAGCCTCAATGTTGTGTTTACAGGGAGGAGGGCTCAGAGAAGAAGGGCTCAGAGGGGCAGGACGATGGCTACGAGACGAGCAACAGCGGCGAGGCGCGCCGCAAGCCCTCCAGCGCCGAGGGCTCCCCCGCGCCCGTCGCCCCCGCGCCCCCTCCCGCGCCGCACGACCCCTCCCCCGCCCCGCCCACCCCGCACAACCCCTCCCCCGAGCAGGAGCTCGAGCCGGAGCCCGAGCACGAGCCTGAGCCTTACGAGCTGATGCAACGCCACTACCCTTACAGACATTTCGAGCAGCCCCAACCGCAGCCCGACTACCCGTTCTTCCCGAAGTACTCCGACCCGTACGGGTTCAAGCGCGAGCCCGACGCGCCGTACGACATGTCGCACCACGCGCACCACTACCAGCCCCAGCCGCACCCACACCAACACCCACACCAGCAACACCATAAAAGAGACGAGGACATGTATAACGGTGTTAAACGTGAATGTGACGACCCTTACTCGTTCGTGGAGGAGGACGCGATGTGCGCGATGCTGGGCGGCCCGCAGCACCACACGCTCGAGCCGCACCAGCACCACCAGCAGATGCACCAGCACCCGCACGCGATGCACCCGCAGCATCCGCAGCACCACATGCAGATGCATCCGCAGATGATGCTCAACCAGCCCAAGAAGAGAGGGCGGAAGAAGAAGATTAAGGACGAGAATGGGTGAGTTTGTAGTTTAAGTGTAGTAAACGACTCTGTCAGTCGCGGGGTGGCCATTAAACTCCATTCCCACTGGCTTGCCTAATTTTCAGGCGTTTGAGCGAATTTAAAAAACGAAAACCACATTACCTTCACTCCAGATTGCCCTTGTCTTACTAATGTTATTTCATTGACTCGCCCTCGCCCCAGCTAGAGTGTCCAGCAGGAGATTTCAGATTTCAATTTCAAATTTAGATCTGAATCCACGACGTGGTATTGTGAATGGTGAATTCGTGAAATGCACGTCGTTATACAGAGATTTCCACTGCACGATGTCGCATCGTACCACTATTCTCCAGGTGCGTCTAAACCCGGCGAATGCGCCGCGAGCGCGCACGCATGTTCGCTTCAGATTGCGCGCCTAATTAGCGCAACCCATGCAAGGTTCGCTAATCGCGTAATCTACGGCAAACATGCGTTGCGTGCGCACCGCACTCGTGACGCGTTCGATCGCTAGATCCGAATGTTCATATATTTTACTAGTATACCCAGGCCCGCATTTAGAGACCTTGGGCCCCTAGGCACATGGCATGGCACTTAGATTTCCATCTCAAAACCATTGCTAGGTTGCCTGATGCCCCCCCCCCAGGCTCGCTACTATGGTGTTGGTTGGTAGGAACTCGAGTCTATTGAGTCTGAAGAACGCGACTCTATAAAAAAACTTCCGATACTTGTTAGTCCCGAGTCGAGTCCTTTATTGAGCCTTTTAAAGCGCCTACGATAACGTCATATACTTACTCGTTAAATGGGTCTTTACAGTATTTTGCCAATACATTTTTTGTTTGTAACTTGTAAAGAACATAAATATAAATTATAATTACATCAATATTCCGTAGTTCTGTCGCGTTAGGTTCAGAAAGCGGAAGGATTATAGCCGGTTGTTATCTGTCGGCCTCGCCGCGTCACGTTCACACTTGACGTGTCATCTATCAACACTCAAACTTATGCCCTCGTCTCGCAGTAACAAGGTTCAATTTTGAGCAACACATCCTCAGACAATAGGGCGTTTTTCGTAAAGCCCTGCTTTGGTTTTCCTCGTCGCATCCTCGGTATCTGGGCTTGTTATTCGCGATGAGCGAGCATACGTCTCTGAACAGAGCTACCTAGAAATGCGAAGTTCTATCTTCGTCTCTATCGCTCTTGGGGTGTAGGAGTGAACAGAGATGAGATGGAGATAAAATGAAAAATAAATGAGACATTTAGGTCGTACGTACCTACTGTAGTAATATGTAGTCTATGTACTTGTACTGAACAACTTCTATTTCTACTACGCGTCTAAAGGCTTATCTAGATTCCAGACGGTGTGAGAACTCCCTTACGAGTTACATTGTGAATACCCATTTTCGGTATGGGAAATGGCATGTCAATGTACGAAATTCTTTGTACCTACTTAGCGTCCTTACTTTGACAACGAAGCTAAGCGGAGACCAATGGCTTATGGCTCCTCTACACGATGGGCCAACGCCGGGCACTCCAAAGGACGCAGCCATGCGGTAGAATGAGATAGGAATATCACTTGCTCCCTCTATTTTATTTATTTAAATGTCCCCGGCCCGGCGTTGGCCCATCGTGTAGAGAAGCCATTACGCTGTTTGATGAGCATTATGTTCGGGAAGCGATTGGAACACGTCTGTTGTTGCTCCGTAATACAATATAAGTATAGTACCTTATAGCAACGACTATGTACATGTACGTATATCATCTATTGTATTAGCAAAAAGGACTGAAGCCAGGATCGATAAACGTGCTCTAGCTCCTCTACTGTAGTCCTTATTTCAAAATGACTCAAGGTCTTTGGCCCTCTAAATATTTATGTTCGCGATAAACTCCAAAACTACTCAGTGGATTTTCATGCGGTTTTCACCAATCAATAGAGTGATTCTTGAGGAGTATACAGGGCGTCCCAAGACTATGGGACATTAAGGGAAAGTACCTTAAATATCGTAGATGGGATATTTTGCTGAAAGAAGACATTATTTTAATTTAAAAAAACAATTTAAACTGCATTCATAGATTTTTTAATAATTACATGGTTCAACCGGGTATCGAACCCGCTACACGAGAAAAATAATCATCCCTGTAGTTTTATCATACCGATCGAAAGGCTTCATCATAAGGATTATTTTTTGCTAATAACATAGTGTCAGAAATAAAAGGAAGACCATGAATTTTAACATTTTTAGTTCAAAATTAATCAATTTAATTTATCAATTGCTCAATAATGAGTCCCATTCTGTTGAATACAAAGTCGCACTCTTTTGACTATTTTGCTAAATTTCATATCAAATGTTAAATTTTATGGTCTTCCTTTTGTTTCTGACACTGTGTTATTTAGCAAAAAATAATCCTTATGATGAAGCCTTTCGATCGGTATGATAAAACTACAGGGTGATTGTTTTTCTCGTGTAGCGGGTTGGATTCCCGGTTCAACCATGTAATTATTTAAAAATCTATGAATGCAGTTCAAATTGTTCTTTAAATTAAAATAATGTCTTCTTTCAGCAAAATATCCTATCTACGATATTTAAGGTACTTTCCCTTGATGTCCCATAGTCTTGGGACACCCTGTATAGTTAAGGTATATAATTTGTTAAGGTTTTGTGTAACCCGTGCGAACCCGGGGCGGGTAGCTAGTACCTATACTATAAATTGCGCGACATTGCAACAAGACAACAGGCGAACTGAATTCCCAGATTCCGCATACCAAAGACGATACTATTTATAGACAAAGAAAGTTGCCAACGTTTCCCGAAATCCAGGCATTACCGTTAGTCCTTAGTGCTCACAGTTAGTATCAAAGTTGGTCTGGGAATGTTCGCAAATTAGCTCAGCTGATCGCTGTCAGCTCGCACATTGTAACTTGCAGGCCAATTCGAACGAGCCCCTGACATCAAACCGATATTCGAATGATATTGGAATCATATCGGCCTACCGAGAAAAGCGATATTTCGTTATCTGCCTCTCTATCACTTTTGCATACTCTAGCGATGGACAGGCGTATAACGAAATTTTAATTTTCGATTTTCGCGGTAGACCCTCAGTTAGCTGTCATTCGCGCGTTCATTTCGTTCTGACTTGTCCGTAATTATTCAGGGTGTTTGGTACATCGTTTGCCAAATTAAAATGGCAGATAGCTTGAGTCATTTGCTATCTTCTCATGCCTAGAAAAACAAAATTGGCCATAGTTTTTTTTACTACTACGCAAGTAAAAATTTGAAATTTACGAAAAACTGTCATAAGCCGGGTCTCCACCAAGCGCACGCGCTCGCGAGGCAGCCTCGGATGTGTGGCTCGCGAGCCTGGCCGCGCGAGGCAGCCTCGCGGCTTAGCTCGGAGACACTGAAGCGAGCCTCGCGAGGCAGACCGAGCCATCAGAAGTCCGAGGCAATTCGCGATGGATAGTTGTGTTATTTCTGCTGGTGCTACTTTTCTACTGGCTTATTGTTTAAAAAAGAGGAACAATGTTCTGGTTGTTTGGGTCTGTCTGGAACAACGGGGGCACGTGCATCTATTGTTACTAGCCGGTCAAGGTCAACTGACCTGGCTTGTGCAAATTGTTCTGTTGTTCCTTCCTGGTTATTTATTTATGGTTTTGTTTTATTCTGCCACGGTTTTTCTTTTGTTCGTTAATATCTCACGTGTGCATAGTTGAAACCAGCAAACAGTGTCTCTTTATTTGTTAATGTCCTTTTCTAGTTTAATGATAAGGAATTGGTTGAGGACCCATTTCTAGTGAAGTGCACAATGTAATAAAATCACATTTTTACTACATTGTCGACACAAAAACAGTGCTGTTGGTAACGACCAACAACACTGTTTTTGTGTTGGGTTAGGGCAAAGCAAAAACATAAATGCAATGAATAATATCTAGACTTTTTTTTAGAAGAAGAGTTGCTAGCTATATCGGAAGAATTTGAGAATAAATGGAATTTCCCCCATGTTGGAGCAATGGATGGAAGACATGTTATGTTACAAGCACCGATTAATAGTGGGACTGATTATATCAATTATAAGCAATTCCCCGCGTACATTTATTTAAATGTTTTGGATCTTTGGGATCCCACAACATCTTATATGTTCACCATATAAGGCCTGATTCGAATTCAATCTGCCAAATTGAAAACCCTATTAATGGTACTGAAGCTAGCTGAATCAAGATTTGTTTTTCCATAATTTATTGAAAATTTGTTTAAAAATTGTTATTTATAAGTAAATTCATCATTTTCCATTTCTTCCCGCTCCTGTCGTTAGTTTTGTTGTAAGCCCTCCATCATACATCCGACAGTGTTTTTTGACAGTTTCTTAGTTTGAGTCCTATCAAGAACAATGTTTATTTTGAAATATTATATTGCATATAGTTCTTGTTGTTTTAACGAACTAATTCCTTGGACACTCCACTCCATACCGTTCAATAGGTCAATACTGTGGGACTTTGTTGAATCAAGTTTTTTGGTCCGATTTCGAGGGTACTGGCTTAAGCATGCTGATTGCCTCATAAACATCGTGGATCATCTCCAAATATTATCAAAGTAATATTGGAAATCCGCATTATTAAACTAAAGCTGCGAACCGTTTCTTTTAGTGATGTTGGTGTCGATTTCTCTGTCGAAAAGTAACCAATGCCCGGTAACTGACACCACATCGACGAAATTCCTGATACGCCAGATATTTGAAGATATGTCTAGATCCTCATTGTTTCATGGATATTGCAATGAAATTACCTTTCAGTATTGGTATAATATTAGGTAACAGGTTATGTTGGAAATTAGTTATGTGCAAGTTTCTTCCATACTTATCAAGTTTTTGACAGCAATTTGGCGCCTAATTAAAAAGACGGCGGCGTTTATTTGATTTTTTTGATCATCTTAGAATTGATAAAAAAAAAATTTTTTGGTATAATAATTTTGTGATTCTGATAATTATAATGTCGTAGTGTATATATAAAGTAAGCTAGAAAATATCCAAGAAAAATCACTCTGAATTTGTCAAATTTGTTTCGAATCAGGCCTTAGTTGAATCAAACGGATCGACTGCTCTTAAGAGTTCATAATTATTTAAAACTATTTGCGCTCGCGAGCCAAAACCACCACCAGTCCACACCGAACGAACAGCGCACACTGAGGCACCTTTGAGCATGTCACATTTACCGTTACCGACAGCGGACGGCTCGACTCCGAGGCACGCTCGGCCGAGCCAACGTGCGCCCGAACGGCCCCGAGGCACGTCCACACAGACCGAGCATTTGGCTCGCGAGGCTGCCTCGCAGGTGCGTGCGCTTGGTGGAGACGCGGCTATAGAAGTGAAAAATTTTTTTTTGCGCCAAATTAAAAATTTCTAGGCCTGAGTGACAGCAAATGACTCAACCTATCTGCCGTTTTAATTTGGCAAACGATGTACCAAACACCCTGATAATGTGAGTGAAACGCCCGCGCGAATGATAGCTAACTGATATGATTCCAATATCGGTATGATGTCAGATGCGCGTCCGAATTGGCCTGTAAAAGTTTGAAACTCGCTGCCGCTGGGACCGGAACGTCGTATAAAAGTTGTACGAGGAGCGTCTATGTTGCTTTAAGTTTGGAAAAGTCTGGCACGTGGCCTGGAGGTGTCTGTTGGAAATTACACAGATTAGGGCTCTAATTAAATCTTTTGTGACAGTAAGAAACTACGGAAGAAGATGGTAAATAAACGACGTATAGGTAGCGCAAGAAGATGCAATTAATTTTGAGTTTAGTGCCCTGACCCAGAGCACTATTTTATATTAAGGTGGATAGTTTGTTTTTGATACGCAATAACTTAATTAAATTGTTCTTCTTCTTCCTCGCGTTGTCCCGGCATTTTTGCCACGGCTCATGTTAGCCTGGGGTGCGCTTGACAACTAATCTCAAGAACTAACTTAATTAAATTGTACTAATTGAAATGAAATTAGGTAAATAAACGTGTTGTAGGACATTATATTTTGTGCATTAAATGAAGAGCGAACTACTAGTTTATAGTAATATGACTAATATGTAATGTAAAGCGAGGTTGATAGTGCAACCGGTCCATTCATCCACCTGTGGCCCGGCTATAAATACGAGGGGCACACCGAAATGATCGGGAATAGAGTACTTTAAACTGAGCTACATTAAATCTTTTTTTATCACACGCGTACTGGCAACTGACAGTCACGATGCCGTTTTCACAATTTAAAAAAATAGCGTCATATTTTTTAAATTCCATTTTCAAATTGACAAGTCGCTGGACGAAATGGAGCTCACCCGTGAAAATTTTCGTGCCATTATTTATCACAACTTTCGCCGAGGGTTATCTCCAGATAACTGTCTTAATGAGCTTGTTTCTATATATGAAATGGAAGCACCGAGTCAAACGACTATATATCGTTGGTATGCAGAGTTTCGACGGGGTCGTGCCTCTCTCAGCACCGTGCCTTCAACAGGTCGGCCGAAAACAGCGGTGTCGCCTGAAAACGTCGCGGCTGTAGAAAAAATACTGAAAGAAGATAGACATGTGACATACGAGCAGATTCGGGCATCCATAGGCATTGGAATGACTGCAATCCACACGATTTTGCATGGTGAGTTGGGTGTCAGAAAATTGATTTCCCGGTGGGTACCCCATAATTTGTCAGAAGAGCAAAAGGCGGCTCGTGTCGATTGGTGCCGATCTACTCTAAAACGCTACAATGGAGGAAGGTCAAAAGCCGTTTATAACATTGTCTCGGGTGACGAATCCTGGATTTATTCCTATGAGCCTGAAAGAAAGCACCAGTCGGCAGTTTGGGTCTTCGAAGACGAGGTCAAACCAACGAAAGTTGTGCGTTCCCGCAGCGTGTCGAAGAAAATGGTGGCTTCGTTCGTCTCAAAAAAAGGACATATTGCCACAATTCCTTTACAAGAACAAAGAACGGTTACCGCTGATTGGTATATTACAGTTTGTTTGCCTGAGATGCTGGCCGAACTTCGCCGAGGGAACCCCACACGACGTGTCATCTTACATCACGATAATGCGAGCTCCCACACCGCCCGTAAAACAAATCAATTTTTGAACGAGGAAAACATTGAGTTGATGTCCCATCCTCCATACAGCCCTGACCTGAGTCCAAACGATTTTTTTACATTCCCTAGAATTAAAGATTTATTGCGTGGTCAACGGTTTGAGAACCCAGAAGCCGCCGTCGAAGCCTATAAATCGGCCATTTTGGCAATGTCGAGTTCAAACTGGAATTACTGTTTCAATGACTGGTTTAAAAGAATGCAAAAGTGCATTGATTGTAACGGAGAGTACTTCGAAAAACAATAAAATATAATTTATATATCTAGTGTACTTAGTTTTTTAAATTCCCGAGCATTTCGGTTTACCCCTCGTATGCAGGCGCGGATGTCGCGAAATTCGCTTCGAATTCGATGTTCCCGCGTTCCGATGAACAGGGCTACAACCGCGAAAATCGAAGTTCGCATATTGCGGGGATTTTTCTCTGTCTCTCTAATTACGCCTTCATTGGAGTAAAAGAGAAAGATCCCCGCAATTTGCGAATTTCGGTTTTCGCGGTAGCCGCTCAGGGGCGAGGGTGACAGGTCTCGAGATTTCCAGACCTATGGTTTACTTTCAAGCTACAATGATATATCTGCACGATGTTGTAACTCGTTGGTCGCCATTCATTTATTACGTAAAACGATTTAGCCAATTTTTGACCCCCTCCCATCCCTATGTAAGAAAAAATAAGAATATTAGGCTGACCCCCTTACCCCCGTTTAATATTTATTAATTAAAATATTTTTTTGTTTTATTTTAACGTTTTTCTTTATCATTCGCAAAACTCACTCAGAAAGTGGATCTGCCACTAGTGCCACTGGAACATCTCTGGAACAATGGGTTTTTAAAGTTTAATCTTAACTTCGCGCATTTTTGTGTCCTTACGTAAGAACTACCAAAATCCCCTCCCACCCCCCTATTTATTTGTATTTTTATTTTTTTCTTACAAAATAAGACATGTTCGAACGCGCTCCCCGTAATTATTGAATGGCACCTTGTCTAAACCAGTTCTTTCCGTAAAACGGCCCAACTATAGGTAGTCCAAAAGCCCCAAGCTATGGTCGTAAGTCGTAAGTAACTCAAATATCTTCGTTCAAGTGTGACTCTTATCTTATCTGGATCTCGTGAATTGCAAAACACTTGAAGAAAATAAAACAGAAAAAAAATTGGTATTTGGTATTGAAGATACTTAATTTTGTATTGTACAGTCACCTGCAATAATATGTTACTCTTCGAAGGCCGCAAAAATATGTGACACGCTCTTAATACTCTACAAATAAGATCGTGTTAGATATTTTGCTGCCTTCGAAGAGTATCATATTATTGCAGGTGACTATACTCGTGGACCATAGTTGTAATATTGGACTATAGTCGGGCGGTTTACGGACTTTAGTGTAAAACTTTCAAAATTCGTCTTCCTTATGCTCATTAAGACATCACAAAAAAATGTTGCAACTATCGATCCCAACACGATCCCCAGCAGAGAGCCGTAGCGTGGAGTGGGTTCCGTGTCGTGTAGGGCTCTCGGGCCGCGGGGTCACCGCCCCAGACTAATTGTGTCACCCGGAGCACCCCGCAAGGTCGACGAGACCGAGCTCCATTCTTGAATTTTCGAAAACGGGGCGCTGGGTGTTTATAAGAGGAGCTAGAGTTTGTTTAAACTAATTATGCGCCACTGTTTTGCTTGGCAAGTGTGTCGCCGCTACTATAGTTTATCAAAGGACTGTCTCATTTCAATCATAGACAGAGAAAATCATACTATCTTTGTCTTACACTAGTACTAGCACCCAAAAGAAAAGGATGGGTTTCCTGGTTCTTACTGACTGACAAATTGGTTTGACCAACTATGTAAACTTTATGTTTTCATAGGATTTTGAAGTTTAAGGCGGTACTTCCATATTTTTCACACTCTATCGCTTTTTTATGATAGAGGAATCGCCTTATGGTTAGCAATTGCCGTCGCCCATAGACACCCATCACATAACACCAGGGGGGTTGCAAGTGCTTTGCCGGCCTTTAAGATGGGAGTCCGCTCTTTTCTTGAAGGTCTGAAGGTCGTATAAGTTCCGCAAACACCGCGGGCGACAGTTTAGCTGTGCTGTGTAGGAAGTTTTACGAGAAACGCACTGTTGAGGACTGACAACCTTCTAAGTGGTGGTGGTTGCAGACTTAGCCCAGACGGACTCTTCTATGGCGGTAAAACTATAACACCGCTATCAAGAAATATTGCTAATCGTCGGCCTAAGTCGCAAACCTCGTAACTCCATTTCAAGGAAATTAGTAATTGCTACCTTGGACAACAAGACTTATAGTCGTAAACCTCGTAACTCCCCCGGAGGAGTTCCAGTGTATCACACGGTGACGGAAATGATCGCTTTGGAGATACATGGAAACGGTCTATCGGGATTGTCTCGGGAGTCATGTCATGTTAAATAGTGTCAGTTGTCAGATTGTATGGCTTCGTTGACATGTTTAAGCTACATTGTGAAACGACAGTGAAACAAAATAAAAGATTCCAGCGAATTGAGAACCTCCTTTTTCTTGAAGTTGGTTATAATAGTAACAAAGTAATTTGTTTATAATTTTCAAACGTCGTTAACAAACTGTTATAGAATACAAATGTTACCAAAAGGTTTCCAAGGCAACTCAAAATAATAAAATTAATCTGATTTGTTCCCTAGTTATGTTTCGCTCGTGATTGTACGGAACCACTCGACTCTGCCAAGGGATCCCGACACTACACCCTACTCCCTAGCTCGCCCGATCGATACCTAGAGCTCGCTAGACAAGGTTTTCTGCTGCGTACCGTAACCGTACCAAAAACAACACGAACACGGACCACGTTTTCAACAATACACGGTTTTAGTAAAAATGACGGCGAAGTTATTTGCGAAGCTAAAAATGTATAGATTTTTGAGTACTTTACGGATATGCTCTAGCCAGCTGACACGTCCAAACTTGCCAAGACAAATGCAAAGTCAAAATAATGGTACAAAATCTCCACGGTCCTACATATAAGAAGTTTAAACTACACTATTCATCTTGTCTCACATTGTCATATTGGACACAGGGGTGCGTAGCCAAGATTACAATCGTTTGCTCCCTGGCGAACGATACGATAATCTCTCTCTATCACTCTTCCATATTAGTGCGACAGAGACATTGGCGTTTCGTTAACTACGGAGCGTATACGCGATTGGCATGTTGGCTTATGTAAGTTATCTATCACCCAGAGTTGCATCTCTTTTTCGTTCGACTTTAAACCAAGAAATTTAGCGTTATTTCTTATTTCCTACACTTCCTACAGTATTGATTTTAAATTAGACTGCCTTATGACACTTTAATCAACACTGCTTTCCTTTAGACTGCCTTTCTTTTGTATAATGGGCTAAAGGAGGCAGAATATTTTTGCAGGCGACTATTAAAGGCCGAAACGCACCAGATGTGTACAGCCTGGTCACCTGCGCAGAGCGCGAGCACAAACCGTTTGTAATGTTTGGAATTATATGTCAGCTGTCACATTGCTTGACAGCTAACAAATAATGCCAAACATCACAGCCGGCGTTTGCTCGTGCCCACAATTTGTTTCTTTGAACCAGGGTTGGGCAGTATTTCAATTACATGTATTTGAAATACGTATTTGAAATACATTATAGTATTTTGTATTTGTATTTCAAATACTACCTGGAAAAGTATTTTGTATTTGGTATTTCAAATACTGCACTCACATGTATTTTGTATTTCAAATACTTCAAGCTTCAAAATACATTTCTACAAAATACATTTTATTAAATTCTATGATCCTAAAATGGGACGTTTTTTTTTAAATATAATGTACGACTTGTACGAGGGCAAATAGGTACAATGCGCGAGTTATTCTGCGCGGAACTTTTCGTCAACCGCCAGGGGACAAGACGGAAAAACGTTACGGCGCGTTACATGGAGGGGGAGGGGGGTCAAAAATGTCCAAAAATTGCGTTACGTAATACTTGAACGCTCCCATAGGCAAATAATATATTTCATTTTTAATTTACTATTTGCAGCAATGTAGGTTTATATTCAAATTTCGTCAAGTGGATGAAAACTAGAGCTGGACAAAAACAAGCGCAATGACCCTATACGGTTTTAGGAAAGGATATTCGTTAAAAAACTAAATGATTAAACAAAAAAAATGAAAAGTATTTTGTATTTGAAATACATTATTTTAAACACTGTAATTTGTATTTTGTATTTCAAATACCAGTCACCAAAGTAGTTTGTATTTGGTATTTCAAATACTTTTAAAAATGTATTTTGTAATTTGTATTTGAAATACGTGGAAGCCAGTATTTTGCCCAACCCTGCTTTGAACTTTGATTATTAGTAACGATCTTTCTTCTTCTTCGTCGTAACCTCATGACTGAGGGTCGTGTACTCGCTCCCCTTTCGATCGTAATTCAAAACGTATGTCCCCTTTACCCACGTAACCGACATGGCGTCTCGCTCGCGCTCGTCCCACGCCCTCGGGTGCGAGGGAGACGGACGCCGCGGTGTTTACGAGATATTTCTGTCCGTGCCACGTGGATACTGCTATAAACAGATACGTTGGATGCTGATTAAAATATTGACTAGAATCCGCCCGCGACGTTTTCGCTTAGAAGGAGAAAAATTCCGTTTACACCCCTTAGTGCAGGGGCTTCAGACTTTTTGTCACGAGCTCCCAGGCTATTAGAACCTAGCTTTCTTTTGGATTCTATGGAATTTGACTTTTCGCAGGTCATAGTTTGAAGATCCCAGTTTTAACCTTTTATAAGGCATAAGGGTGTCTGGAATTATGCAAAATTTAACTCTATCACTTTGAAATAAAGTTCAAAATCAGGTGGGAAATATATTCCCTCTGCCTTATAAAGGCTTAAAGTTGAATAAAAAAAAAAATGATTATAGTATTTTCAAACTCGAAGAGTGTCAGGCACAGGTGTCATCTCCGTATAATTTATAATCTAAAAATGACAAATCTCGCAATTTTCTGAGATGACATCTGTCAGCGTACCCTTGGAATTTGAAAAAGACTATAATGGAACTTTACGACTTTTGAAGAGACGTCAAGTTTCAAATTCTAAACTTATATGTGATATAAGTCTAGTGAAACCAACCGTGAATTATTCAAAACTGTTATTCTAAATCTAAGTTTAGGATACGTGTTGTTCGGGTCAATATCTGTGTAGCGGGTCTCGTTAAAAGTTTTTATTTGGTGTTTCCCTTGAGATTCGTGCTGTCGAGGTTTTACTAGGTTCACTTGTGAGGGAGTCCAGAAATGGAAAGTCTCGTGACAACCACGTACAATTGACCCACTCCCAGAGTCTACCTAGTGCGTGACGTCAACTCTAATCGTTCTATTTTAGCCTGCGGCACAGAATACGTAATAATGCATACTACGTACCCACATCTCACTGTCTAATGGCTTTACAGACTTTGCAATAAATCGCATGCGATTTTCGATACATCGCCAACTAAGATAGGAGTAATTAATTCAATCGATCGATGAAACGCCGCAATTCATCAAAAGTCGCAAGCGATCGGTGCAAGTTGCAAGTGTTGCAATACAAGTGACAGTAAATCAGTTGTCCCTCGAATCAGTCTCAGCTATATTTATAAGGACTGTATCGTTTATTATAAATACAACTTTACTTAGCCGTTTTTTCTGGTATTATGTTTTTATTAAAAAATTACACATATAGTTTAATTAGTGCTTTAATAATAAGTAACATTTCGTCCTGGGAGATCACGTAAAGCATATGGTTTGGACAATATTTACCCAATCCTCCCGAGTAACTACAACGATTTCGGACAAATACTACAAGAAAATTTACGGTTTGCGAACAAGATAAGTATTACACAAAAAAAATCGTACTATGTAAACAGCAATTACATATGATTCGTAAAGCGAAACATCTGGGCATAGTCTAATCATTTCTTTTAGTTGGAAAAAAAGTTTTGGATCTGTGCTTGGTGGCCTTTTTGAAAATATGGCATGTTACTTACGACAACCCCGACTTTGGTATACAATATAACCATCATGGAGCGTTTCTATCGACCTGTTCTAGCCATGGTTCAACGCCATGAATGTCCGTTAGGCTTTGGATTTCGGTAGATTCTTTTAGCTGTTTCCGTCATTTCCCTGGCGTCAGAAATTGACGGGAATCCAAAATGTTGCATAAAAAGTCGTTTTCATGTAAAGATAAAATACACCACATTTATTCTGTGGATGTTCAATTGAGCAATCATGAAAAGGACACTTAGATGGCATATTTTGGCAGCATATTAACCTTTTGTTTCTTTAAATCGTACTAAGGAATCGGTGAAATAGTCTCAAATTAAGCTCGATAGGCTTGTCCGAATTACATTTGCTAGAAGGTATTAAAATCATCATAAAGTCCCTAAAATAAAATAAATGTAAAACATTCTAATATCAGATATGTCTTAAAAATACCCCCAGATTATACCTTAAGAACATAGTAATACAAAATAATACACACGTCAACAGTTAGACCAGGTTTTATCTGTATTTATAATAAACGATACAGTCCTTATAACCGACGATTTTATTGATCTACTATAAAGTTCTCTATGCGCAACTTGCACCATCCGTTAACACGTTAATCCGTTAACCCAGTGTCAAATTGTACTGGTAAGCATAGTAACCCCAGGTTTAACCGGTTAACCCCGGGTTAGTGGGATGGTGCAAGTGGCGCTAAGTGTACATATTTGGGGGATCTTGAAGAACGTGCCCTATAAAGGGTTAAGGTTCCGTCACACTGGCGCGTTTTCCTTGAGGGGCGTGAGCGTTTTATATGTAAACACGGCGCGCGCCGCTCACGCCCCGCCCGGAATATGCGCCTGTGTGACCAAGCCTTTAAGGATTTATTTCTGAGGACTTTAATAACGAATATGTTTGTTTCCAGGATGGAGATAAAGCTAGAGGGCCAAGAGGTCCGGCCGGTCAAGGAGCGGAAGAAGCACGACCGCTTCAACGGCATGAGCGAGGAGGAGGTGGCGCGCCGAACGCTGCCCGACCACCTCGCCGAGAACCTCGACATCATCATTGTGAGTACGATCGCCAACACACACCAACATACACACACACACACTTGCTCGGAGGGAAGAAGAACGACCGCTTCAACGGCATGAGCGACGAGGAGGTGGCGCGCCGCACGCTGCCCGACCACCTCGCCGAGAACCTCGACATCATCATTGTGAGTACGATCGCCAACACACACCAACATACATACCTACACACACACTTGCTCGGTGATAAGGTCTGGGCGCTCGCCGCGAGCAGCTCCGCTTGCACCAAAACATGCTAAGTCCCGAACAGAGATCTCCTGGCACATTCCTATTTACTTCATTTTGGGGTCGGCCCATCGTCTTCTGTGGTTTTACGTTTCCTTACTTTGTCTTACAACTGCCATCCAGTAGGTAACCTGGGGTCTACCTGGTCCCCGAGCCGCAACAGCCATTTTTGACCATGTGTTCCGGTGGTCGTCGCATCGCATGGCAATACCACCTCAGTCACCTGTCTACGAGTTTTTCTTGACCTCGGAACACCTCCATCTAATCTGGAATAAAATAAATTATATGAAATACGTAATACAGAGTGAGTTTGCTAGGTTACCGGCATTGTTTGCAGGCGGCGAACGACTCGGTGTGATTACTATAACCAAAGAGAATAGATAGTATAGAGGGCTATTGCCAAAGTAAATTTTGTAGTCACGGTATATTTACTGCCATCTATCGACACACGATTAAAACTTAAAATAAAGTTGAAAATGTATAAATTAATCAAAATATGTTTACGGATAAATGATTTTTTTTTTAATTTTTATTGTTTCATACTGACCCATGTTCTTTCACTGATATGTGTTAAAATTGTTAAATATCAACCGGTGTCGTCAACGCCATCTAGCCGAGAATAGGCCAAAGGTGTGTGCGCCATCTATTAGAGAATGACTTTTTTTTTTATTTCTGAGGCACGTTTTTTTCTTAGACTTTATTTATCTTATACGAGTAAATATCTCTACTGCTATAACGTATGGAGACAGTGTGACTGATCAAGAGCTTCCCCTTTGATGTTCGAGTCCCATTAGCAACTCGTGTTACATGCCGTGCTGCACTCGAGACCTTAATCAAATAGTTTGGTAGGAAAATGACACCGATTAGGGGCGCCACTGTTTAATCTCAACGCCGTAAACCAACGCGATGTCCAACCAGATGTCACTCATAGGCAACTAAATACTAGTGGCTTTGTGAGATGTAGACCTTTTTTTTTTTTTTTAACGTTGGGAAAATGCTTTTACGCATCCCGTCTCGAGGGGAGCAAGACGGGTATGACGGACTAAAGGGCGTGGACCTACTACCGTCTAAAAACTAGGGCTCCCGGTATCCGTGTTACACGCCGAAACGAATACCCGTGTTCTTAAGACCGGCGGTGCTAAGAACACGGTTTACACGGAACCGCCGGGATCCGGATACGTATCCAAGAAACGTTCCCAAGAAACGTTTCTCAGATACGTATCTCCGTTTACACGGGTACTTAACACCGGTCCGAACGGATCCGAAACAGTTTGAGCCAATCAATGCTCTAGGTCTGGGTATGCAAGGTCTAGTATTGAATGTTAACTTCAGATGAAGTCGTTTAGCGTAAGAATTTTTTAAAATTATTTATAACAGTTTTAACACATGTGTTAATATATCATATTTAGCCAACTATACAATATATGAATGGAAGTAGGTGTCCTTATTCTATATAGTCTACTATTTTTACTTTTAAACCTACCCGTCCCTAGTTTAGAACCTTCATTTTTTTACTATTATTACTTTTAAGCTAATTTCATTACATATTACATTTCAATCAAAGAAACACATTTTATATACCTATAATGGTGTAAGTTATATAGTTTCGCGAAGAATAGGTGTGCAGATAAATACTACCTACTACTACTTTGAGGTCATTTGTTATTTTTATCAATTACCTAACTGTTGCGCGAGAACAGCAAATCCACCAACGATGCAAAAAAAAGTACACAAAAGCGGCATTTGAAACGCAGGATTTCACGCGAGAACTTTAAAAACCCATGCTACCTTGGTTACCTTGCAATTATATTGTTAAATACATTAAAATAGATCTCAAAATTGGTAATCATTCATGTTCACTTGGGTCACTTTCACACTAGTGCTCAGGTAATAAATGCCAGCCGGTGGTGTTCCATTCAACGTGTTGTTTTCCAATACCCTTTTGTCTGATATCGCCGAAGACAAGTAGCATCCCAAATCGTTATCAGACCTGCCATAGCCAATTCTAAGCTTTATGTCGGTGTACTAAGAAGAACCTGTCTACACATACATGAAATTGTAACAAATGCAGCGGCTAAAATTAAAGAAGCAAATATATCGAAGCAAATGATTTATTAATAATAAACCATAAAGTATTAGTATTTGAAGTCTTATACAAAATACTATTTTGATAAGTAGCATAGGTATACTGTATTTCTAATTTTCTACTCGTATTGCAACATTGAAAGCAAAAACTACCTGTGCAGAAAAGGGTTACGAGTATTTAAACCGTTTGTTGAATTTCGACTCTATGGACCACGGAATAAGGTTAGATATAACGGAAACTCGTCATGAATCTTTTGTCTATTTATTTGTAGCTCTTAAGTACGTCGCGCCGGCTCGTTCCTTCGCTACTCGTCAAGGACGTGTCCGGAGCCACGGGTAAATAAGATCCGTTTCTTCGAATACCCGTTTATCCGTGGAGACGGATCTCAATTACACGTTTCTTAATTACACGTGCGGAACGGGCCAGAAAACCGTGTACGTGTTATTCGGAAACGGGTATTCGAAACGTGTAAACGAAACACGGACTCGACCGCGAGCCCTACTAAAAACCCAACGAGTGCCACCTCCGCCTATAACGGAGCGGCGCAGGATCGCGGTGAGCATTCAACTGCGACGTTCCAGCGGGCAGCCCGCAAGCGGGCTGCAGGCTCTATGGGGCATTAAGTACTTTAGTGCCCCCCGTTCAATGGTACTACCATAGTGGGTGATTCCCCAATCCCCACATGGGTCTACTAGGGCGGAGGTAGCAAGTGCGCATAACGTCTGCGCCGACCTCCTGGTCTGCGTCGATGGAGCGGGTGAGCTTCCGGATCGTTTTCTCGCTCTCGTTCCGAAGCCTCCTTCTGCGAAATTATGTCCTCGCAGAAAGAGGCTACCGCTCTCCAGTTCCTCTCGCTGTCAAGCATCGCCCATACAATGCTTGGCAGTGAGAGGTCAGCTCCCACTTCTTGGCGTAATACGGCTCGGCTGAGTTCCCAGGCGGGGCATTCTTCAAGCACGTGGCGCACTGAATCTACTTGTGCGTCGCACTCGTAACACGCTGGAGTCTCCTCTCGTCCAATCCGGTGCAGGTACGCTCCGAAGCACCCATGGCCAGAGAGTACCTGCACTAACCTGAAGGTAAGAGCCCCGTGGCGCCGCTTTACCCAATAGTCCAAGTGGGGACGAATGGCTTCTGTTGTTGCCCGGCCGTAAGGCGATGCCCCTAGGTCTTCGTCCCATTGGAGAAGCATGTGATCCTGTGCCAGGGCACGTACACGCTCTAACTCCTGCCAGCAAGGGACATGCCCATCCGTCATCCGTTGGGTTTTGAAGCGATATACTTCAGCTAGGATTTGTGCTTGAAGTTCCCATGGGGGGTCCGCCGCCAATGTCGTCACTGCCGTCCACGAAACTGTGCGGTAAGCCCGCACCGCCCTCATTGCAATAGCCCTCTGAGGTCTTCTCAAGAGGACTTTATTCTGCGTGGTGAGTGCGTCAACCCACAAAGGGGCCCCATACATGGCCATGCTGCGCAGTACCCCAGAATACAACTGCCGGCATCGGTTGTCCGGCCCCCCAATGTTGGGCAGCAATCGCCCTAACGCGGCAGCAGCAGCCACCAGCCTAGGTGCGAGAGCAGTGAAATGTGCCCCAAAGCTCCACCGTCCGTCCAGTACCAGGCCAAGGTAGCGCATTTGGGCCTTAACCAGCATGATTTCGCCGTCGATTTCAATTGTTGCACCACGGGGCGGCCCTCTGCGTGGACCATGAAAGAGTAAGACATCCGTTTTATGCAGGGCGACACTGAGACCGAGTTGACGTATGCGGTAAATCACCATCTCGGTCCCTACGGTAGCCCTGCGTGCCGCTTCCTCATAATTTCGCCCTCTATATGTGACGAGAGTGTCATCCGCATAACACAGAATTCCCATGCCCGGCAAGACCGGCCCTCTCAGAAGCCAGTCAAAACCAATGTTCCAGAGTACTGGTCCCAAAACAGATCCCTGTGGAACGCCGCGTTTAACCAGTCTTCGACCTAGTTTACGGTCTGCTCCTTCCCAGATAATTTGGCGGTCTTGAAGGTACGCACAAATCACTTTTTCTAGGTAGCAAGGCACTCTATGACATCGAAGTGCCTCAGTCAGCGTCTCGAACGGGATACTGTTGAACGCGTTCTTGATATCTAGAGATACCGCTAGGACCACTTCTCCTTGGTCAACCGCACTTTTTGTTAGGGCTTTTAGTTGGATAAGGGCATCGATTGTGGATCGGCCCGTTCTGAAGCCGTATTGAGCCTCCGAAAGATTGGGTCCAACGTCTTCAAGGTGACGAACTAGGCGAGTAGTGAGAATTTTCTCAAATAATTTACCCACCTCGTCCAGCAGCACAATAGGTCTAAAACTCGGAGGCTGGCCCGGAGCGCTGTCTTTAGGTATGAGACAGACTCGACCCTCTTTCCATGGCCTCGGGAACTGTCCAAGGCGGAGGCACTCATCAAATATTTCCCGCATTACATCACCTAGAAACTCAGACACCACAAACAGCATTCGTCCCGGTATGCCGTCTGGACCTGGTGCAGTTCGTTTGGCTCGAAGTCTATTTAGGGCCGCGTTCATTTCCCCATCTCTAATCGGTAGGAAATCTGTCTCCGCTCCTTCGTCCATGGGCTGGGGTGGAGCCATTCGCGGTGGGACATGACCCGTCGAATCTGGAAATAACCCTGCCATTACTCTTTCTAGCTCCAAGCCTGAGAGGGTCTCCGTAACCGGGACAGTCTGAGTCCGAAGCTTCTTTCGAGCTGTTTTGTAAGGGCGGCCCCACGGATTCTGGCTCAATTCGGTTAGAAGTATCTCCCTCGCATTGGACTTCGCCTGACTGATTGCCACTTGTAGGGCCTTCCGTGCTTCACGGTACTCTCCATGAAGTTGGTTTTCTAGCTCCAGGTTTACGTCTATACGTCGACGGCAACGGACGTATCGTCTGCGGGCAGCGTTACTTGTGACCCGGAGCGCGTTAATTTCCGGCGACCACCAGTAGACTTGCCGTTTCGCTGGTCGACGCCGTACTCTGGGCATGGCCGCGTCGCAAACCTCTCTCAATGACGCACGTAAGTGAACTGCTCGCTCATCTACACTAACCCGGACTTCTCTGTTCAAACCTGTATTGGCCCAGCGCTGAACAATGGCGGCTTCAAGAGCCAATTCTCTGTCCATTTTGCTCCAAGTCCATCGTATAAAGTTACTAGGTTCTCCGCAATGAACTGCTTGTCCAGAAGTGGGTGAAATTCTGAATCGGATGTACAGATGGTCCGACAGTGTTTCGACGTCCCCTTCTACTTTCCAGTCCATTACCTTGCGCGCGACTTCGGGGGTGGCGAAAGAAACATCCACCACGGATCCGCCCTGGTGTCGCACACAGGTTTGAGCGTTCCCTCGGTTAAGAAGAGTCATATCCGCTTGAAGGGCCCAAAGTTGTAAGGCTCTGCCCCGTGAGTTTGTGACCGTGTCACCCCATTCGTGAGATCTCGCATTAAAGTCGCCTAGAACAAGGATCTGTCCAGGTGAGTATCGTCCGACAGCAGCTCTAATAGTGTCTAGGTAGAGCTCAAAATCTGTCAGGCTGCGGTTAGGAGAGAAGTACGAGCCGATAATAATGTACTTTCCCCATCTCGCTACTACAGTGAGATGTAGACCTGGTGATAAGCTTCATAACCTTAAAAATAAAAATATTTACGTTTAGTCATTGCCCCGGCGAAGTCACAGTCGTCTTAGGGCTTGTGCACAAATCACGCGAGGTCCGATGGGGGGAGCGGGGGTCACGAAAAAATCACGATAGATCACGTTGGGGGAGGGGAGGTAGTATGAATTATCTCAGGTGATTTTTTCGGGCTCGGTCCCTAATCTGTTAAACAAAAGGTATTGTTTCCTTTATGCAGTGGTTATAATGCTTACTGCTAATAGCCCCGACGTAAGTAACGGGAACAAGCCCGGTTAAAAAGCAAATTTACCGTTCTAATTATATGGTTCAGATTCATGAAACAGCCCGTTCGGAGATAACACGTTTTTGTTATCTCCAAAAACAAGACCACCCTGATTGTTCTTTGAACAAGCTATCATATGAATTTGAACCTTAATACTATCACGATAGTTGCTTTTTAAACGACATGGTTGCTTTGGCACGTGGCTGTAGACCGCTCTTAAAAGAAACAAAGGCTTTTGTTTAACGGATTAGCACCCGAACTCGAAAAAATCACCTTAGATAATTCATACTATAATTACCGACATTGCTCACACAATATGACAATGACATACATATCGCAGAGTACCTATGGCTAAATGATGGACAAATTCCTGCAGTTGACACAAAACCGACATGTTTTACCATTACTACGCGATTTTAGCAGCTAGACCTTGTGCGGTAGGTCATACTATCGCGTCATCACTGACGGACGTTGTACAATTGTACATACCTATTCTTATTCTTATCTTATGATATCGTCAAACGTAAAGCAACGTTAGCCTTTGATATACCTTATCTCTTTGCAATAGGGTTTAAGAATGAACCATCGTAGATTCGTAGAATGAGCAGTAGTTTCTTTTTGATAATGCCGCTGTCCGCCCAATAGGTACTTAAAGTTGCTCAGTGACTAATTTATTATAACCAATTTTTGAAGCGGTAATTAATAAACTCACAGTAAGGCAAAGTTTGTTTCCCCCGCTATTGCGGAATTCGATATTATTTTATTGATTTGTTTTAGAGAAAACTTAGACACGCACGTGCGTGGCCTCTTCTTAAGGTGCAATACTTACCTGTTTACATTCAGGACCTTGTGTATAAATAAACAGACCCGTTTGAAATTCACGCCATTGTACGAAAGTTCACAGAAAATTTAAATAATTTGTAAACACGCGTTACAGTGTTACCGAAACACGGAGTAAAGACCCGTAGCCAGAGTAACGACGCGCCTGTGTACTCGCTCGTGCCACTCGACAACTGCTAAAGTAATATTCACTACAAATTCAGAAAAACATTTACAATGTAAACACAGGCGATATACTTTAAGTTAAGGGGTATGTAAATATAAATATATACTTAGCCCCTATATTGTAATTTTAAATGATTAATAAAAATAAAGTCATTGCCATAATATGATATGTTGAGAAGAGTTGTATTCTAGTCAAAGCAAAACTGTACAACAAACCAGGGCGTGTCTCCATAGGGCGTCCTTGAGTCTAGGACGCCCACATAGAAACGAGATACAGTACAGTATTCGCAGTTCAAATTTGACACTTTTCCGTTGGGTGTTACTCTGGGTGAGACTTGGTACATGTATTTAGTCGCATCCATATTCATTGTTCACCCGACCCTCAAGGTGACAGCGATTGTTATAAGGTCACCAGTGAACCAATGTATGTTCTATGGACTAGGTAACTGCGTGGCAAAGCACAGCACCTGCTCAGCGTTCACGTTCGAGGCACGGTGTTACTCTGGTCACGGCTTCAACATCGTCCCGTACCCGTAATAATAATAAGTACAAGCTTTGCTTACTTTAGTTAGGTAGATCTGTGCAGTCGACATCTTATATATCGGAGCGGCTAAGGTGTTCACGAATATCTGAACAAAGCTTTGGTCGCTCCTATCTATCTAATGGCGACTGTATGATTGTTCCAGAATATTTGTTTATCTATTTATTGAATCTAGGCTAGGGGTCATATTCCAGAGCTATAAGACTATAGAAATCTGTATAGAATAGGGCCTGCGAATGTTGCCTCCCGCGACCTCTCGCCCAGACGCCCTTTGCTGTCACGTCCGCGCCTCACGGCCCTAGCCTATACCTATCCTACGTTTTTAGGGTTCGGAGTGTCCCGCTTCACACAACACAACATTTTTGCCGACTGTACGAAAGAGCCTCTTCTCCCAACCGTCTTCTTTTTTTTGTAAAACTATTATTTCCTTGCCAAGTATAGCTTTTATCGAAAATACCACTGTTAAAAGAAACATTTCAATTTAGTTATTATTTATGATCACTATCAACTATGCCACAGATGTGAACGTTTACACGCTATAGTCGGGTTAGGTGTCTCTAGTGTGGCTACCACTAGTTTGTGGCTAATCAAATCTGAGGGATTTATCATTTTATTCTACAGATATCTAAGAAATAGATACCCACTATAACTTTAAGTCTCCGAAGACTTATTTACACGGTGCGGGTTTCGTTATATTACGGTATTTGATAAATCGATCCGAATGGTTTGTCTGGGCCTTCAGTCTGTCCTTTTGAAGTAATTAGTATGTACCTACTGTAGATAGGACAAGCATGAGGATGCTTAGGCTTACGGGCGACTCCATACATAGCGCAACTTCAAGTATGGTCCCGCGCGCGAGAGTAGAAAATAACAATTCATAAGTTTAGTATAGGTAACCTAAGTGTTTTAAGCCACCTGGCTTGGTATATGTTTCAAACCGATCGTGATAACCTCTGCGTTCTCACGAAAGGGCAAGCCGTTTCTATCGCCCTTTTTTCGGGACAAATCCATAACCGTGGGCATCGGAGGTGTGACAGATCGGCCCACGTACCACGTGAAATGTATTGGCTACGCAGTAGGTACGGTGACGCAATACTGACGCAGGTACTGCGGTGCGTTATCCTATGTGCTATGTACAAGATGAAATTTAGAACGAGAAGAATTAAAAATAGCGTGTCAATTTGTCTTTGCTAAGGCTGTATTTCCTTACCTGTTATTGCTGAGATCCAATAGAATCACCCATGCAGGGGGTTGGTCTGTGGAATCACCTCATTAACATATCCTCGTTCAGTGTATTAATATTCTATTGGTTGTTAATAAATACATCCCTCGTCAAGTATCCTTGCACATCTCTGGTGGAAACGCAGCCTTAGACATGTGGTTTTTTAAGAGTCAAGTATTCACATTCAGGGTTCTCAAGGGTGGGAAAGGCACAAGTGGTTTATCCGATATTGCTTACGTCCTTGGGCGTCGGTGAGCGCTTCCCACCAGGCGGTTTGTCTGCTCGTAATTAGAAATCTAAGAGAGGTTAAACTTCGCATGCGATTTCTTTTATATAAATCCAACAAAGATTAATTCAATGGCAACTCACAAAAATTGCTGTTGGCCGTGACAAAGAAAATAATTAGACATAGTTTACCTACATTTGGTACAAACGATTATACACTCGGCAGTCTGGTAAAAATGACATAACATGTCGACATATCGAATTTTTACGTTATATTTATATATGATTTGGAACCATCCATCCATCGTCGCTACCTTCTGGTCCCTCACAGTCTGAAAACATCGACACGAATAAAAGAAGAAAAAATATGAATTCACCAAAATGTATATCTTATAATTTCCTGCTGTTGAAGTTTATATTGTTAATAATATAACGGTTCTTGTATGATTGCAGATCGGCATCAACCCCGGGTTGTTCGCGGCGTACAAGGGGCACCACTACGCCGGCCCCGGCAACCACTTCTGGAAGTGTCTCTACCTCTCCGGGCTGACTCGGGAACAGATGAGCGCCGACGAGGACTACAAGGTACTGACCCTGGGTCGTCACACGGTAATACCCACTACGAGGTATAGTTTGTAGCTTTCTAATAGACCCCGACGGCTAATGCTTTGTCTATTGTCAAGTAAACCCGCACGTGCTATTTACCTGCATAAAAGTCTTAATTATTCTATTTGGCACCTGAGCGCGGGCTAGTCCAACGCTCAAAAAACCAGTGTAGGTGTGCTCTCCGATAACGCGCCTTTGACATATTTTAGACTGGTTCTGTAGCGTTCGTCTCGTCGGCGAGTTGAACTGACCACACACATCCTAACAAAATATTTATCCATTAGTTAATTTTGAATCTTATTGCAATTTCCATAGGAGTTGTAATTCAATTACCTGGGTAAAGTGAACGAACGATTTTTTATGCAGACAAAGGATTAGCTGTCGGGGTCTATTAGAAAGCTACAAACTATATACTCCGACTACCATCTCTGAAAGTGTTCTACCTGTCCGGGCTGACTCTGGAACGGGCACAGACAGCTTTCCTAAACCAATTGAAATCCATAAACGTTTATGTTTTAATTGGAAGAGTAATATAATGTTTGGTGTTACAGTTGCTGAACTTCGGCATCGGGTTCACGAACATGGTGGGGCGCGCGACCAAGGGCTCCGCCGACCTCACGCGGCGCGAGATCAAGGAGGGCTCCGCGGCTCTGCTCGACAAGCTGCGCGCCTTCCGCCCCAAGGTACACTCCACCTATCTCATTACTACATACCTAAGTAAACTTCGATATACGGTTGACATAATGGGACCAACGGCTTGGTTAACCTGCCGCCACGTACGTTTCGTACGTTTATTCATCTTCACTACACAACAACACCATAACAACGTCATAACACACGACACCACAACAAACGACACCTAAACGACATCTACAACGTCATAAGTAACTTCAGCATATGGTTAACACATTTACTGCCAAGAACACGTATGTGTGTTCATTTTGTACTGGAAACGGGGCGCCCGGCACCGAAAGTGTTGACGGGCAAGGGCCTACTCGGCCCTACGCGACGACCACTTGCAGCTTATGCCTTGAGGTACAGTTTAAAATTTAAAACATCTGCGTCATATAAACCCACGTAGAAAAAATAAATATTTTTATTGACAAAAACCAGTACATAAAGGTGTTGAAGTCCCTGACTTCTGAACTAGGTAAAAACCTGTGTTACAGAAGTCAAAAGACGGAAGAAAGAAACGGAAAAAACATTTAAACATATTCAATTAGATTGTTAGCAACAAAAACTCACTAAACGTAAACAAATATGTTTGATGTTTCACAAAGAGTTCACTATAGTATTGTATTGTCTGTCTTATGAATGTGTGCGTGTGTGGTTGCAGGTGGCTGTGTTCAACGGCAAGCTGATCTACGAGGTGTTCTCCGGCAAGAAGGACTTCTGCTTCGGCAAGCAGCCCGACACCATCGCCGGCACCAACACGGTAACACAACCATTTCTTATTTAAATACTCATGTGGTTTATTCTTTAAATACTTACTTGGCTGACGCGATGACCCAAAATGAGTCTTGACTTCCAACACAAGAGCACGCCACTTTGCTCGGTCCAGAGCGGTATCACACCTTCGCCGACGCCGAGCTCTGGACCAACAGGACGGCGTCCAGTTGGTCGACCCAAGTAGGCTCTCTTTCTTTAATCTAGGCATGCCATAATCGTAGTTCATGTGCTTGTGAATATCAAACAGGAAAACTACCGTCGGTTCTATTCTAACTCTGACCCGGGAAGATACCAACGCAGGAAATTCACTGCGACTGCGAAGCAAACAAGCTTGTAACTTTATTGTCACCACACCAGCTCGGAAAGGCTTACTTTGCACTTCAAGAACTGATAGCAAAGTTGCATTTTATTCACATGTGAGGCAAACTAATCAAATGCAAATCTTGAGTTGTTTTCTTATGTTTGCTGGTAGAGTTGATTTTTAAATGATGATTTTGGATGATAAATATTTAATAACATTCTTTTGGATTTGATTTTGTTTGATATTTTATATTTGCTTCGGGTTGGCGTGGTGAAAAATGTTGTATTTCACTTGGGGGCAAATTTTACTTAACCCTCATGCTTTGAAACCCTCGCAACGCTCAAGATTCCATTTTTGCCCCCTTGTGAAACAAATAACTATTGTGGGCGTTTTGGCTCTACACGAGAGGGCACGCGACCAAACCAGTAGTAACCTGACATTGTTCTCCGCAGTACATGTGGGTGATGCCGTCGTCCTCGGCACGCTGCGCGCAACTCCCCCGAGCGGCCGACAAAGTGCCCTTCTACGCGGCGCTCAAGAAGTTCCGCGACTACCTCAACGGCCTCGTGCCGCACATCGACGAGGCCGAGCTCATCTTCCCCGACAACACCTCCCGCCGCCCGCAGGAGGAGATGGAAATACGCAGGTATCTGACATGACGTGAGGCCTAATGGAGCTGAAACCACAATGGCCGCGGCCTCCTTCTCCACATTCATTTGATCGACGAGACCTAGCTTATTTTGAAATAATGATTTACTAGACGGATAATATTAGAATTTGTTTGAGAAAAACGCTGGTACTTGCTATTTATGTTTTAACATGTTAATTGAATAGTTCAAATATTTCACTAAAGTATTAATTTGCAACTTTTTAGTAAGTATGAAACATTTGCTTTTGACGTGTATTCTATTTTCGAGATATAGATCTTTATTGAGACTTTAATGATCCAGTAAATAGAATTGTAGCTATTTTGGGTATTTTTGCACTATTTAGACTGTTTTTGTTATTGCATAAAAAAAATCTGTAAGGCATTCTTTTCTATCGGTCCACGCGTTAAAACAAGTATCGGCGTTACTCGTAGAAGCGTAGCACAAGCCTTTCCCCGATGCACCGAAATTGACAGAAAAAAAAACTATACACAAAGAAACGCTTGCAGACTGACGATGGAGCCCGAGCCCGGGGACACGATCATCCTGGAGGACGGCACCGAGGTGCCGCTGAAGAAGAAGCGCGGCCGCCCCAAGAAGATCAAGCTGGAGAACGGCGAGGTGGCGCCGCCCACCCCCCGCCAGCCGCGCCAGCCGCGCCAGCCGCAGCCGCTCGACCCCAACGGCGACCAGCCGCCCAAGAAGAAGAGGGGCCGCCCCAAGAAGATCAGGTACCACACTAATCCACTACTAAATTAATAGAATTTTTTCTTCTCGTCGACTATAATTCTTGAATTAAGGTGGATGTCTAGGGATGGGATGCCGATTATCAGCCAAAAGATGGCGTCACTGTGCACGAATTGTGGATTTTCACTATTTCTCCCAAAATACAAAGTTTCATAAGATGTGTTGATATGTCCGAAAACTATAAAAAATACTACATCCAAATCGAGACATGTTCAACTCAACATTGTCTCATTTCGTTATTATCGGAATCCAACTGCAAAATATTGCAATTTCTTGCATTCACGCACACTTACGTACTTAAAGTCACCTTAAAGTCAGTGTCAAATGTCAGCAGATTCGTAATGTTACAGTAAAGTAACCTAGAGGGCGCAGCGGATGAAATGTTTATTGTTGAAAAAAGATTGGAAATTAAATAATAAATTCTTGTTTGAGCAACGATGAAGAATTACAAGGCATTCAGAAGCAACTAATGTTTTCGACCATCAACTGTCATGTGCTCGTGGCACCCGTAGCCTCTATTTTGAAAAAAATCTGATTGTAGCTAAGATACATGGTTCAAACCCCGACATAGCCAATTCTTTTTCATTTTATAATTTTAGCATTCTCTTTTGAATCATTTTAAGCGTATGTTATTCTTCGAAACTAAACTTACGTGAGTAAAATATTTTCAGTATTTTAATTATTTTTTAATAATATTATGGGAAGATTTATAAAAGTATTTTTATTTTCCGGTTTTCAAAGGATATAAATACTAATTAAAATTATTTAAAAAAAGTCATGCATGAGGCTAATTAGGATCGCAGAATAGGTACATAAGAAGTCAACTATCGACGAAGTATAGCTGGTCAAGCAGATCTTGTCAGTAGAAAAAGGCGGCAAATTTGAAAAATGTAGGCGCGAAGGGATATCGTTCATAGAACATTTGGATTTCGCGCCTTTTTTTACTGACAAGATTTGCTTGACCAGGTATAAAATAAAAGTTTCCAAAATTTTATTGAAATGATATACCTACATGAAATAATCAAATACAACACATTTACTTAAAATAACTTTTAAAATAAGGCATATAAAATTACCAAAAAGATGAAATAAAATAAATAAATAAATACAAAAAGAAATTAGTCTTTGTTCGTGGTTTGAACCCTGTCATGCTGTTCAACTTGTTAGACTTATACTCAATAGCTAAAAGCCACTAGACCATTTGACCATAGTAGACCCGGGCGAAAAATGCCTTCTTATTTAAGTAACCCATTACTGTCAAAAATATCAAGTTTGAATTGATTTGAAATATAATTTTTCATTGTCGACTTATTGACATCCAAACGTTGCGAGCATGTTGTACTTTAAACCATTTGGCAACGTCGCACGGGGAAATCTTCTGAAAATGTATGTCCTTTAAATTTTGATATTTATGGATATATGAGGATTCTTCTACTTATGTTGCAAATTGATTAAATTATCGAGAGAAAAATGCTAATGCAAAGAAAACAAGAAATATACGTTTCATTTCTCATGCTATTGATTCGGTTAAATTGTGTTCTAATGTATGGGGAAGACAAACTAATTATAGCCAGCCTTTTATGAATGTAGTATGATACCTTAGGGTATGGTGCTTTACGCACACTAGCGTCCCTTCCCCTCCCCCTGACGCAACCCCCCCTTTTTGCATGAAATATGTCCCGGTTCACAGTTTTTTACATTTTTTGAGGAAAGTAGACATTTTAGGAAAAAAGTGTCAATGAAAGAAATAATCCTTAATAAATTCTTAATAAAAAAGGTCATATTCATTTTTTTACATGATGCACCATATTCATGTATTAGCTTGTTAAAATTCGAAATAACATAGTTTTTACTTAGGATTCGAAACTCATTAATTATACACGGTGTAACACGAGGAAACCGAATAATTTTGACAGCGTATTCCTGATCATATTTAGAGACAAAAATGTCCTATAAACTTTTTTGAAATGCGGCTAGTTTCAGAGTTAATACCAATTAAAAAAAAAACAAGTTTCTATTGTTACATAGTTCAAAACGCCTTTTTGATGGCGATGTTGTTACTATGGGATTTAGTCTACATGTGACGTTGCACGGCAAAAGGTACCTTATGGCGGATGGCGCTTACGTCGCATATCGCCGCAATAATTATTGGAGCAACGTTAATAATAGCGTAAGCGCCAACCGCCGTAAGGTACCTTTACCCGTAGGACGTCACAAATATCCTTATTGATATGTCAAAAAGTGACAATTAAGTAACACGTTGCAAAAACTATGTTTTACGAAAAAATAGTAAAAATCCATGTTAACTGACAAGTTTACCAATAACATTTACTTTTTATGTACATACATATATATTCAAAAAATTAAAAAAAAGCGGCCAAGTGCGAGGCGGACTCGCGTTCCAAGGGTTCCGTATATAACACAATTTTTAACAATGTATTTTTTATTTTATTTATTTATTTAGATATTTAATTCAGGGAACAAGGCCCATATTACAAATACCTTACAGACTAACATACATATGTATTTTATAAACTTAAAACTAAACATTACTTATGCGAAACGTGAGTGAAATCTTTAAAAAATCCGTAGGAGTCGGATCAAAAACTGTAATTAAGTCCGACTCACGCTTGACTGTACATTTCTAATAGGTTTTCCTGTCATCTAAAGGTATAGACCTATTTTATGTATTTTTTCAAAATTTTAAACCTAGTAGTTTCGGAGATAAAGGGGGAGGGGGGAATAGTCATTTTTTGCCTATTTTCTTGAATAACTTTTAAACTGTTTATTCGAAAATTATAAAAAATATATATTTGAGATACTTACAATAAGCTCTTTCATTTGATATGTAACATGATATAGTTTGAAATTTTTTATTTTTTCATTTTTTCATTTACCCCCCAAAAGTGGCCCCCATGTTTAAAATTCATTTGTTTACAAACTTACATATGTGTACCAGATTTCAACTTGATTGGTCCAGTAGTTCCGGAGAAAATCGGCTGTGACAGACGGACAGACAGACAGACGCACGAGTGATCCTATAAGGGTTCCGTTTTTTCCTTTTGAGGTACGGAACCCTAAAAACAATAAAAAAAATTGTTTTCGGCGAAATTGACCTAAACTCATACAAACATTTTTTCCTTCTTTTGACCTCAGAAATAAAATCTTTCGCATTTCTTGAGGACACCTTGTATAATAAGTGTTATAAAATGAATATAACCTTTTTTACTAAGAATTTAATAAGGAACTATTTCTTTCATTGACACTTTTATCCTAAAATGTATACATGAGATCAAAAAAAGGAAAAGATGTAATATGTGTTTAGGTCAATTTCGCCAAAAACAAAATTTTTGTTTGGTTTTTATTTTTTAATTTTATGAATGAATTTGTATATAAAAATTAAATGCTATTGGTAAACTTGTCACTTAAAATGGTTTTTTTTTTTTCGTAAAACTTAGTTTTTGCAAAGTGTTACTTGTCACTTTTTGACATATCAATAAGGATATTTAGACTAAATCCCATAGTAGCAACATCGCCATCAAAAAGGCGTTTTGAACTATGTAACAATAGAAACTTGTTTTTTTTTATTGGTATTAACTCTGAAACTAGGCGAATTTCAAAAAAGTTTATAGGACATTTTTGTCTCTAAATGTGATCAGGAATACGCTGTTAAAATTATTCGGTTTCCTCATGTTACACCGTGTATAATAAATGAGTTTCGAACCCTAAGAAAAACTATGTTATTTCGAATTTTGACAAGCTAATACATGAATTAGGTGCATCATATAAAAAAAATGAATATGACCTTTTTTATTAAGAATTTATTAAGGATTATTTCTTTCCTTGACACTTTTTTCCTAAAATGTATACTTTCCTCAAAAAATGTAAAAAACTGTGAACCGGGACATATTTCATGCAAAAAGGGTGGGTTGCGTCAGGGGGAGGGGAAGGGACGCTAGTGTGCGTAAAGCACCATACCCTAAGGTATCATACTACATTCATAAAAGGCTGGCTATAATTAGTTTTTCAAAAAGCACAATTTGACCGAATATATGAAAGAGGGTCATTGTTGTTGTAAAAGGTGTGCAGGAAATGATACGTTTCTGCACTAGAGCAGTTTAGGTTCCAATTCCAAGTACGATTTTATTATTCTTTTTACAATAAGCAATTGAAATTTGGGTATAAATGGATTTGTTATACAATTTCCATTCTGATATTTGACTCCCCATTCCATAAATTACTTTTGGCCAAATTGTTAATTGAAAATACCTACTCTCAAAAATACCTACTCTCAAAAATACCTACTATAAAAATGTATTTAAAAAAACACATGCATTTTACTTTCCTCGTATGCGAAATGAAAAGTAGAGTGTTTTAACTCGGGTGAAAGGCAGCATTTTTGAAAAAAAACCAGGCAAGTGCGAGTCGGACTCGCGCACGAAGGGTTCCGTACCATAATGCAAAAAAAAAACAAAAAAAAAGCAAAAAAAAAAAAAACGGTCACCCATCCAAGTACTGACCACTCCCGACGTTGCTTAACTTTGGTCAAAAATCACGTTTGTTGTATGGGAGCCCCATTTAAATCTTTATTTTATTCTGTTTTTAGTATTTGTTGTTATAGCGGCAACAGAAATACATCATCTGTGAAAATTTCAACTGTCTAGCTATCACGGTTCGTGAGATACAGCCTGGTGACAGACAGACGGACAGACGGACGGACAGCGAAGTCTTAGTAATAGGGTCCCGTTTTACCCTTTGGGTACGGAACCCTAAAAATATCATCTACTAATGTTATTGTTATGCACAAGCAGAAGATATTATAGAATCTTGTTTATTTACAAGAAGATGACATTTCTCGACCTAATGTTAAATGTATGACTATGTTTTCTAAATAAATATATCATTATTATATGTCTTTCCCATCACGGAACAATGGTGTTCCGGACCTTTGGGAGGCGTGCGCGGAGCCGAAGCCAACACGTAGAGGCCCTTTTGACACTTTAATGAAATGTAAGGGGTACACCGAGCGGATGCTGCCCTTACCCGTGTCATGGGACGCACGCAGAGGCAGCACCCGCCAGGGTGTAAGGGCTATTGAGAGTTGATGAAATCTAAAATGAACTAGGTTATTGGGTGAAAGCGATGGACTAGTACTGAGCTATGGGGTAAAAAACCGGACGCCTGCCTAATAAAACGGTATGCAATTTTATTTCCGGCAGACGGTGACTCGCCCTCACAAGATGGGCCCCCACAAAAAAGCGACATCTAGGATGGCTCAAGGGCAACACCGGTGTGAGCGGCTCAGGGGTGTCGAGAGGTGTGCGCCGCTTTCTACCCAGTGGCTGTTAACAGCCACTGTGCCAACTCGCGTCTTATGCATATTTCACTTCCACCCCTGGAGCTTATAGCTCTAACGACTCCACTCTGGCCGGCCGGCTAAGGCAAGCCAGAGGCAGAGAATCCAATTATTATTATTATTATTTGTTTCTCCACTTTGGAATTCACGGGCCTACAAATCCCGGTCTTTTGATAGGCTTGCGTGGGGATATAGATCCAACACGTAGAGGCCCCTTGGAGAGCTTTAATGTCATGTAGAACGCCTGCTGGAACCCGTTCACAGGCGCAACAATAAACACTCATGAACCGGTCGCAGCAGGCATTGGGACTATTGCAGAAAAAGTGATTAGTATACCGGTCTATGGATTTGAAGTTTGGATGGACAATGAGACTGGGCTATTGTAGAGAAGTCCGGACACCTGCCATAACAATGCTAAAACACGTTATCGAGGCAGGTGGTGACTTGCCGCTGACTAGATGGGCCCCTGAAACTGCCGTCGCGAAGACGACCAGGAGCAACATCGGTGTGAGCAGCTCAGGGGTGTCGAGAGGTGTGCGCCGCTTTCTACCCAGTGGCTGTTAACAGCCACTGTGCCAACTCGCGTCTTATGCATCTTTCACTTCCACCCCTGGAGCATATAGCTCTAACGACTCCTCTCTGAACGGCCAATCAAGGCAAGCCAGAGCTGAGAGTCCTGCGGGTCCCTTTGGGGTCCACTCCGACCGACGAAGACACGCCGGAGACGGAGACCCTGACCGACTCTCGGGAGCACTCGGGTCCGTGGGGTCGTTACTCCCCAACAGCTCGCCACAAGCTGCCCTGCGGGCTTATTATTATTATTTGTATCTCCTTTTTTGGAATCACGGGCCTGTAAATCCCGGTCTTTTGATAGGCTTGCGTGGGGACACAGATCCAACACGTAGAGGCCCCTTGGAGAGCTTTTATGTCATGTAGAACGCCTGCTGGAACCCGTTCACAGGTGCAACAATAGACACCCGTGAACCGGTCTCAGCAGGCATTGGGACTATTGTAGAAAAAGAGAACAGTATACCGGTCTATGGATTGAAGTTTGGGTGGACTATGAGACTGGGCTATTGTAAAAGAGGTCCGGACACCTGCCATAACAATGTTAACACCGTCATCGAGGCAGGCGGTGACTCGCCGCTGACTAGATGGGCCCCTGAAACTGCCGTCGTAAAGACGACCAGGAGCAACATCGGTGTGAGCGGCTCAGGGGTGTCGAGAGGTGTGCGCCGCTTTCTACCCAGTGGCTGTTAATAGCCACTGTGCCAACTCGCGTCTTATGCATCTTTCACTTCCACCCCTGGAGCATATAGCTCTAACGACTCCTCTCTGGACGGCCAATGAAGGCAAGCCAGAGCTGAGAGTCCTGCGGGTACCCTTGGGGTCCACTCCGACCGACGAAGACACGCCGGAGACGGAGACCCTGACCGACTCTCGGGAGCACTCGGGTCCGTGGGGTCGTTACTCCCCAACAGCTCGCCACAAGCTGCCCTGCGGGCTTATTATTATTATTTTGTGTGTCATTTACATAATCTCGGGACCATGGGGTCCCGGACTTTTGGTAGGCGTGCGTGGGGCCGAAGCCAACACGTAGAGGCCCCTTGTAAATTGACAATTTACTCTAAGTGTGATGTGACACTAACCGACGATTACCCCTGTTTGCGCTATAGTAGTGCACCCAAGGACAAGCCCGGTTAGTGTAGGACTATTGCAAGAAAAAGGAACAAAAAGAACTGGGCTATTGGGTTGCGATGCTAATGGACTGGTAACTGTGACTATGGAAAAAACTATGGCACCTGCCTTAATCATATGTTATAAAAACACGAAAAATAGGCAGGTGGTGACTCGCCAACTCACAATATGGGTCCCCGAAAACGGCCGCTCGCACGGAGCGACAAGGGGACAACATCGCGTGAGCGGCTCAGGGTGTGGAGAGGTGTGCACCGCTTTCTACATAGCTAGGTATTTTAGTTTAAAAATCATTGTTACAATAAATATAGGCTTTTCCAGAGAACATTTACCGAAACGAAAGCAGAATTCACAAGGGTTTTCGGTGGACGACCGTAATGCGAATGATTGTTTGGACTGACCTTTCTATAAATATATAAATGTATTTTATTGTGTAATAATCATAATAATTATTAAGTTATATTAAATCTGGGAATGAAATTATATCAGAAAGGAGATTCTTAAATGAGTAGGTATACTCGTAACATGCTTTGTGCATTAAATATACCTCCCTCTATTGAGTGAAAATAAAACAAAATACACAGGTAATCTGTGTTGCGGTTTTAAAGTGCCATCTGTTACACCTTTGACAAATAAAAAATGATTACTTGTCAAATGAAGTCGCCATGTTAGAATTACACCGATACTATAAGCATCACTCACACAAACAAGCAATGAGGCAAAATTTTACCAATATTCAAAGGCTTTTTTCTTGATAATTTTAATCAAAATCTAGTATTTTTTTACGTTAAGCGAAGACAGAAATATATATACTACCCAAACATTACATATACAAGTGAAGAAACCCTATATAATAGGAGCTAGGGTGCCAAGAAAGTTGTATGATAATCGAGCAAGGAGAACCACCTTAAGATTTCTTATACCAAATCGCAATTGGGTATTTTTCCTCCCAACTCAACTATAATATTCATTTCGATACAGTTTAGTCAACTATAATGAAATTGACCAATCACAGCTCGCCGCGATCAAGAGGACGAAACAAAACCATAGCTCAAATTAATTATTTATTTTAGGTTGTATAGTAGAAACAATTGGTTCATAAGTCAGAAACGCGCATGTGACACCCTTAATATAGCAACATCCATAGCCTACGAAAACCACTGTCTCCATAGGCTACGGTGGCTAAAATCGAGAAAACAACTGTCTAAAAATTGAATTTAGCGCTACACAAGTACCAGGGCCTCATGAGTTACGAGAAGGTGTCGTTGACTAACGCGCCGGGCGCGGGCGCGGCGGCGGGGTCGCGTACCAGTATGAAGGTATCGCGGCTGCTCGCGTATCTTACAAATAGCTGTATACTTTTGGTTTGGTTTGTTTGTATGATTCTACTAGTTTAAAGTATTATACAATCGTGATATAATAGAGAGATTTTCAGTCGAGTACCGTGTTTAGGCAATGAAGCTTGCTGAGTTGCCTAAGTAAGGTACGAGATTGAAAAACACGTTTAAAGCACTCCAAGCGTCACAAATGAAATAAAATGAAGTCTATGAAAAAATGTCGATGTCGCCCCAAGTTGTCAACTGACGCAGTCGGCGGCAACTTGTTTCCATACTTCTGGCCTGAGGCGTCCATGATGTCTTTCCGAATACGCACCAATGTAATATTTGTCCCCAGGCCCGAGGAGCAACAGTTCCTGCTACAACAACAACAACAACAGCAGCAGCAACAACAGCAGCAACAGGTTAGTGATGTTATGTTCTCGGAGAATGCCTGTCAATACAGTCCCAGAGTCATTTTTGCAGTTTTGAATTTGGAATCTTATTGTTTTCTATTATAGTTCAAAATTCTATTTCATTTTGTCAATCCTTTTAAAAAGGGACATCTGGACTTCGGAGGATGCGTAATAAGTAACCCGACCGAATGAGGATAAATGCGCAATCATTTGGATTGCTTTACCTAAACTTGTTCGAGGTTCGATATTAAAAAAAAAACCGGCCAAGTGCGAGTCGGACTCGCGTTCCAAGGGTTCCGTACATTACTAAATTTTTAACAATATATTTTTTATATATATGTCGGAGAATGGCTGAAATGTGCCATCTATCGTCTTCAAGAGGCATTCTATCATGCAAACTTTGACAAATAGAGCAAACTAGGGTGTTACGTACACCTGAGTGGCGTTCGACGCAGTCCCGCCAAGACGTCATAGAGTGCGCTGTTAAAACAATTGAAGTCCAGAACAATTGAAGTTATGCTGTCAATGAATCTTCAGAAGAAGCACTATGAGAACGAACGGGAGAAGATGACGTCTGTGGCGGCTCCTGGGTCAAATCCACTGGTTTGCTTAAGATAAGAAACGTATCGCGTGCTGTGATTTGTAATGAGTCTTGTGCAGTAAAGTTTGTGAGTCGAACATCGTATTTCATTGAAGGCCCTCGTCATCCACGATTGAAGGTTCTAATGTGCTGCCGATAGTATGATACGGCCACAAACAACCCGTACGTTTAAAAAACCCGTAGGGGCCGGATCAAAAACTAAGTAATTGGTCCGACTCACGCTTGACTACATATTTCTAATAGGTTTTCCTGTCATTTATAGGTAAAGACCTATTTTATGATTTTTTTTTCAAAATTTTAGACCCAATAGTTTCGAAAATAAAGGGTGGGGGGAATGGTCATTTTTTGCCTATTTTTCTTGAATTACTTCTAAACTGTTTATTCTAAAAATTATAAAAAAATATGTTTGAGATTCTCACATTGAGCTCTTTCATTTGACATGTAACACGATATAGATTGAAAAACTTTATTTTTTGATTTTCTCATTTACCCCCCAAAAGTGGCCCCCATGTTTAAAATTCATTTGTTTACGTTACATGTCCGTCTTCAGGTCACAAACTTACATATGTGTACCAAATTTCAACTTAATTGGTCCAGTAGATTCGGAGAAAATAGGCTGTGACAGACGGACAGACAGACAGACAGACAGACAGACGCACGAGTGATCCTATAAGGGATCCGTTTTTTCCTTTTGAGGTACGGAACCCTAAAAAGAACAATTCTTCCTCCTCCCCTGTTCTTAGTCGACCTGTCTGGAGTGTCTGGCCTAGTCGGAAGTACCTCAGCCTATGAAGCTGGTGGTCCTGGGTTCGAATCCCGGTAATGGCTTTTATTTGTATGATGAGCACCAGGAGCACGAATATTTGTTGCGGATTCATGTGTGATAAGAGCCTTACAGCGTCATTTACATAGATGATATATTAAAGTTTCCCTCCTCGTCTTTATTATCTTAATAAATATAATAAAGCAAAATTGTGTTTTATTTTTGCATAAAACAAACGCTTTTTTTATTTACTCTAAATACAAAATTTTAATGTCAAACGTGAGATTATTGGTCGAGACAAGTCTCACGACATCCCACCAGGGGCCGGGGATGATGAATGGATACCCCCTCGCCTCTAGGACCAAAGCAAGTGTCAGAGTGTAACGGCGGTTGTCTGTTTGTAGGTGCATGATATGTTAACGGAATGTTTGCCCGGGCAGGCGCAGGGCGCCGGCATGCTGCCGCCGCTGGCGGGCGCGCTGCACGACCAGTTCCCCGCCGCGCCGCCGCCCGCGCCGCAGAACCCCGACATGGACATGATGGCGGAGTACCCGCCCTACTTCCAGCACGGTAACCTTTCACTTCATCTTCAACAGGTACATAATAAGGGTTCTCAAAATTCGAGGGTCGAAGTTACAGAACAGGCAAGAGAATTTTAAGACCAAATTATGTACTGTTGCACATTATATTTTTTCATGACAGCAGCAAATACGTACAAAATTATAAATTATGTTAAATCGTGCCACCTTATAGGTTTCGATCTCCGGGGGATGAACGTACGTACGTTTCGTGAAGCGTCATCAGGAGCCTCATATTTCCATGAAACAGCTCGCAGCGTATTAATTTTCATCAACCGGAGACTTTATACTATACCCTACAAATCGTAAAGTAAACGGGAATTTAACGTGTTTGTATCGTTATCAGGGGGCAACATGGAGTCCGGGATGGAAGTGTCAGCGCCGCTCGGTCTGGCGCGCTACTCGTCGCCGGGCCCGGGCGGGGCGGGGCCGGGGTCCGGTACCGGTCCGGGCCCGGGCGGCGGCGGGTTCCCGGCGGCGTCGCCGCGCGGCGTGTACGCGTCGCCGCGCTCCGCCGGCTACTCGCCGGGGCCGCAGCGGCCGCAGGGCACGCCGCAGCCGCAGGTAACCACCGGTCCCCATTTTCCTCCCTATTCTTCTCTCCCTATTACAAAAGTTTGAATCTTGTCGAACGAATGTACCGTCTAAATCGTATCGGCCCAAGTTTTCATAGACTTAAATCCGCTCCTACTACTCTACTCTGCCTTATTGAACGTTATATCGTGTCCCAGCAGTACCCGTCGTCGCCGGCGGCGTTCTCCGCGCCGTCGCCGCCCCGTAACAACCCGTACGGGTCGCCGGCGCGAGGCGGCGTGGTGGGTACGGGGTACCCGGGCCGCAGCCCGCTGTACGCCGCCAGCCCCGCGCCCTACAGCCACGCCGCCGGCTCGCCGCACCTGCGCCTCGAGGACGGCTACGACCACCGCCAGCCCGAGCCGCAGTCGCAGGTACTGGTGTCTGCCGACACACGGCGGCCACGGAATGCACGCCCTGTCGCGTGCACTTTCGTCATAGTTTTGATACTGAAGAAAATTACTTGTTTAGTTCGACTCACTTTGCTCTTTCCACGTTTATTTATAGAAGGAAAAAGGAAAAAGAAGCTTCACTCCCGATATTGATTAGCCGTATTTGTCCACAGACCCCGCGACCGTACTCGCGCTCGCCCGCGCCGCTCGCCGCGGGCGCCGCCTTCCCCGCGGCCTCCCCCGCCGCGCACTCTTACACCCCCTCCCCCGCACACACCCCCTACAGCCAGCACTCCTCCCCCGCGCCGCGCACTCCCAACGCCGCGTACCCCTCGCACCCCTCCCCCGCGCCGCTGCCGCCCTTACCGCACCGTTCCACGGGCAGCGCCGGATCGTTCGCCGGGGAGTTGTCCAGCGATATCGGCGCGGCGATATCTTCGCCGAACGCCTCACCGGGACTCACGTTGGACTTCGAGCCGCCTCACGCCGGGGAGAGTCGCGAACGGGAGCGATCGCCGCTCGGATCTACTGACATGCATCCGGGCAGCGGCAGTGATGAGTCGCTACAGGATTATAATAAGGTTGGTTCGCTGAAACACGCATAACGGTATCTATTTTTCATATGCTATACGATATCACTAAATATTTTATTTTTTAATTTTGGTATACGATAAAAACTATACTTTACTAGAAGATCATCGGGCAAGTAATTCTGCAATCGTTTTACGACTTAATAGAACTAGTTTTTGGTTTAACTACTTGACCGGCCCACTACCAACCGAACTGCATATCCTGGTCAGGGCACCAAATTGTAACGACCCCCCTCTAAAATTATCGACGATTAACCTTTATGTGATCTCTCAGCAGGCGAACTCCGGCGTGAGCGAGATGTCGCCGGGTGGCGTCGGCGTCAGCAACGTCGGCGGCGGCGGCGTGGCGTCGAGCTCGTTCGGCGCGGGGCTGTACGACGGCGCCGAGCGCCTCGCCTACCCCCACCACACGCCGCATGCGCTTCACGACCCCACACATAAAGACCATTACCACTACCGTGACCAAGGTACGAATTATATAAACTGCTTCTGTCACTTCTATAACAAATTAACCCTTATTACAGCGATTATTTCAGTTCGGCATTGTAATCTACATAACCTCACTTCTCAACTTTGACACATGACGTGACATGACACGGACAGGTTAAAGCAAAGTGCCATACTTTACATTAAAATTAAATTAAATTAAAAATATTTTATTTCGGACAAAATATCCATATTCATCACTCATATATACATCACTCACCTTCGGTTTGCCGACGATATCGTAGTCATGGCAAAGTCGATGGAGGAACTCAGCATGATGCTCGATGACCTCAATCGAGTTTCACAACGGGTGGGCTTGAAAATGAACATGGACAAGACGAAACTTATGTCAAATGCCAATGTTGTGCCCATCCCAGTCTCTGTTGGGAACTCGGTACTCGAAGTTGTTGACTCGTACATCTACCTAGGACAAGTAGTCCAATTAGGTAGGTCCAACTTCGAGAAGGAGGTCAACCGCCGAATCCAACTCGGTTGGGCAGCGTTCGGGAAACTACGTAATGTCTTTTCGTCCGACATACCTCAGTGCCTCAAGACGAAAGTCTTTAATCAATGTGTGTTACCAGTGATGACTTACGGCTCCGAAACGTGGTCTTTCACTATCGGCCTCATCTCAAAATTCAAAGTCGCTCAACGAGCTATGGAGAGGGCTATGCTCGGAGTTTCTCTGCGTGATCGAATCAGAAATGAGGAGATCCGTAGACGAACTAAAGTCACCGACATAGCTCACCGGATTAGCAAGCTGAAGTGGCAATGGGCAGGCCACATTGCGCGCAGAGAAGATGGCCGATGGGGTCGAAAAGTGCTCGAGTGGAGACCACGGACTAGCAAACGCAGCATAGGACGTCCACCCACAAGATGGCTTTTTTTTTTGGGCGGTAGGCGTAAGTGGTATATCAGTCTAGAATAATTTATTGGAATAATTATAAATTACTTACTTTTTGACGCCTCCATCACTCTTAAATCAAAGTTTAACTTGTAATAGCACACTAGTATTATTTGCAGCACTGTAAATGCAATAGTTCTTTGATATTACCACTTGCTATCCTGTTGGTCATCCTACTGTCATAGTTATAACCTATTCAAACACAACAAAACACTATGGCAAACTATTTGGGCATTGCGGCAGCGCAGAAGTCACTGGAGGCCAGTGTGAACAGGATGTTCGCCGAGTTTGAGGCCAAACTTAACAAATCACCGGCAGTAAAGGTAACAGTGGCAAGCCTGAGTGAAGAGTTTGTCACCTTCAAGGAGCAGACTCTGTCCATGTTAAAACTTCTTCGGGACCAAATTCAAGTGCTCAGCGACACACAAGATGCTTGGGAAATGAGTCATCGCAGGAAATATCTCCTCTTTAACCGTGTTCCGGAAGATCCCGCTGAAGCTGTCAGTTCGCGCATTGCAAGCATCATCACCGAGCAGCTCAAGATCCCTGGCATTGATCCTGCTTCATTTAAGGCCTGCCATAGGCTTGGTAAGAGTTCAGCCGATCACATTAGGCCTATTCTAGTGCGGTTCAATGACATGCATGTAAAAACTGCAGTCTGGAGGAAGAAGACTTCATGCAAAGGATCCGGATACACTATTTCCGAGTTCCTTACTCCTCGGAGGCAGGCGCTGTTTATCCAGGCACGTAAGGCTTTCGGCATGCGAAGCTGCTGGTCGCAAGATGGCATCATTTTCGTCAAATTGGCCTCCGGCCGGCGCGAGCGCGTTGGATCTGAAGAGGATATAGAGCGCCTGAAGCAGCCAATTAGCAGCGTACAGCCACCGCTGTCGTCTTCTACTCCCGAGCCCGGTGCCGCTGCTGCGTTGAATGCCGGGTCGGGTACCCTCGACTGTGAAACCATCAAGTCCAAGCGCAGATGAAGTCGATGTGTTCATTTGATATAATTATGCTCGTGTTTTTGCCTACTTTTAACTTTGTGTTGATGCTATTTATTTAATTATCTCGTTTTTACTATGGCAGCAAGCGCTTGAAGCGCTTTTTGTATAACATGTTGAGTAACTTCCACTCCCTAACATTTATTTGTTCTTACCCACTTTATTTTTGTGATTTCTCTTTGTTTTTCATTTGATTATTTGACGTATGACGTTTGTGACATTAGTTACGTCAACCTACTAGTAAGTTTGTTTGAGACTTTGTTTAAACCTCTTACGTTATATTATCTCACAATATTTAATTCTAGTTGCTGTCTTAGTGTAAATGTATGCTGCCATTTAATTTAATTTAATTCAATTTATTTCTTTAGGTAATCTAATTCTGTATCTTTCTCCTTGTTTGTGATCTCACAGGATAACCAGCAGGATAAGCGGGATTGTGTGGCCATTTTGTAACCACAACTTCATGCTTTATTAATTATTACTCTTGCATTTACATTTAGGTATATTTTTAGTTATAGCGTATATATAGTATCTTTTTTTATTATATTCATTTATTTTATATTTATGTCAGATAACGAAAACGAATCCTTTTATTCTGCTAGCGATGATAGTTCTATGTTCCATTCTTTATGTTCCCCCGATAATTCTCTTACACTGGGTGCTCTTGTGGCTCGCGAATTTCATAACTCTCGTCATTTCAATGTGTGTCACATTAACGCCCAGAGTATCCCCTCTCACTATAATGAGCTTTTAAACAGTTTTCAAAGCGGATGTGTCCATGCGATTCTTGTTTCGGAGAGTTGGTTGAAACCCACCCTAAACTCAACGTCTTATGCCTTGCCTGGTTATGTTTTAATCAGAAACGACCGGACTGGCAAGGGCGGTGGTGGTGTTGCCATTTATCTCAGAAGTTCCATTCCGTACAAAATTCTATCTGTAACTCGTTCGCTGTACTCTGGCAAAGCGGAATGGATATTTCTCGAGATAAATGTCAAAGGGGTTAAAGCCGTTTTGGGCGTAGTTTACTGTCCCCCTACCATTGATTACTTCTCTGATCTAGAGCACATTCTCGAGTCCCTGAGCGCAGATTACACACATCACCTGATCATGGGTGATTTAAACACTGACCTTTGCAAAGACACTCCACAATCGCGTAAATTGATATCTATTCTTCATTCAGTTAGTTTTTCTGTACTACCCCTGGCTCCTACCCATCATACTGTCTCTTCTGACACCTGGTTGGATGTCATTCTTACTTCATCTCCTGGTCTCATCGCAAAACAGGGTCAGCTCTTAGCTCCTGGTTTTTCGCACCATGATCTCATATTTGCTTCGTATAAAATCAAGCCACCTAAATGTAAACCTGTACTGATAAACATACGTAGCTTTGCTAAGGTTGATTCTGCTGCTCTTTTAAAGGACGCCGCGTCCATTGACTGGTCACCTGTGCTCTCCGCCTCAACAGCTGACGCCAAGGTTTCTCTTTTTAACGCTGCCACTCTGAAACTTTTTGATAAACATGCACCCGTTCACACCGTACGAGTCAAGCGGCCACCGGCCCCTTGGATCACAGAGAGTGTCCGTCTGGCTATGAGGAAGAGGAACCGAGCTTTTAGTCTCTTTAAGCGTGCTCGCACTGACGAGAACTGGAAACTTTTTAAGATTGCCCGTAATCGCTGCAACCAGGTGGTGCGTACAGCGAAGCGACGGTTTATTCATGACAATGTGTCCTCCTCGTCTATGGCCGATGTATGGAAGTTTATCAAGTCACTTGGTCTGGGAAAACCTGCAAGTGGGTTCAGCAATGATACTTTCTCACTTAATGATCTCAACAGACACTTCTCTTCTGCTGTTACTCTCGACAATCGGATTAAGGCTACCACTCTCTCTAACATTTCGTCTCTTTCCTCCCCTGTCTCAGATTTTTTCTCTTTTTCTCCCGTTTCTGTCTCTGATATAAAGACCATAATAAAAGCAATCAAGTCTAAAGCCGTGGGCTGGGATGATGTCAGCCGTTTTATGATTCTATCCGTTCTCGACTGTGTGCTTCCTACATTAGCTGACATCATCAACTGCTCACTGGCCAATGGCGAATTCCCTTCCCTTTGGCGTAAGGCTTTTGTTATTCCACTGCCTAAAGTTAGTAATCCCTCCACTCTTAGCAATTTCCGGCCAATCTCTATCCTCCCTTTTCTCTCTAAGATAGCTGAAGCGGTGGCTCACAAGCAATTGTCCCTTTTTATTCACTCCCATAACTTGTTAAGTCCCTTACAGTCAGGTTTCCGTCCTAGTCACAGCACCTGCACTGCGCTTCTTAAGGTGACGGAAGACATCAGACAGGGCATGGAGAACCAAATGGTCACGATACTCGTTTTAATAGATTTCTCCAACGCATTTAATACCGTAGACCATGATATCCTCCTTGCCCTGCTCAAACATCTGAATGTGTCTCCGACAGCCCTTAACTGGTTCGCGACTTATCTGGGTGGTCGCCAACAAGCGGTTAGGCTTGACAAGTCTCTATCTGATTGGTGTGATCTTGCGACTGGCGTGCCTCAAGGCGGAATTTTGTCTCCGCTCCTTTTTTCCACCTTCATAAATTTTATCACACCTGGCCTTCGTTGTTCCCACCACCTGTATGCCGACGATCTGCAGCTTTACGACCAGTGTGAAGTGACTAATATTTCGAGTTCGATTGATAGGCTCAACCTGGACCTATTGCACATCCAACAGTGGTCTGAGCAGTATGGCCTTTATGTGAACCCGTCTAAGTGCCAGGCCATCGTTATTGGCAGTTCTCGACAGGTGGCCAGACTGGACTTTGACACTATTGCACCAGTAAACTTTAACGGATCACCAATACAATTTAGTCACAGTGTTAAGGACCTAGGCATTATGCTCGACAGTTCGTTGGATTGGAAAGCGCAGGTTTCTGAGGTCAGCCGAAAAGTTATGGGTTCTCTTCATTCACTAAATAAGCTAAAGCACTTTTTGCCTATCAAGACTAAAATTCTCCTTATAAACACTCTAATTCTACCTATAATTGATTATGGTGATGTGTGTTATCCTGACCTAACTGAAGAACTTCTCAATAAGTTGGATCGCCTTCTCAATAACTGCATTCGTTTCATTTTTTGTCTGCGTAAACACGATCATGTCTCTTCATACCGCTCCCAGCTTGGCTGGCTTCCCATCCGTCAACGACGCAGTGTTCGCATGCTGTGCACTCTATACTCTGTCCTCAACGATCCACACTCTCCTGTATACCTCAGGTCCCTCTTTCAATACTACGGCGTTTCTCGCAACCGTCAGCTTCGCTCTTCTGGCAATATGTCCTTATCCATCCCTCCACATCGCACTGGCTTTATGTCAGATTCGTTCTGCGTGCAGGCAGCGCGCCTTTGGAACCGACTCCCCCTTAGTATTAAAAATGCCCCAAACAAGTTCGCTTTTAAGAAATCGTTACGTGCTTTCTTTGCTGGTAGAATGAAGGATTCCTAGTTTTAGTTATATAAGTTATATATTTTATTGTATATATTTAATGTTAGGTATATATATATATATATATATATATATATATATATATATATATATATATGTATATTTATATTTATATTATATGTATCGTGTATATTTTGATGTGCTTGTGTATGTATGTTAAAATTCCTTAAATTAGCGTTGCGTTCTTATATTAAATTTTGTTAGTAGTAGTAGCAGTTGCACCGCCCACAATCTCTCTGCTTTGCCTTAAGGTTGACTGGTAGAGAATGCTTTTGGCATTAAGTCCGCCTTTTGTACGATAAGTTTTCTTTTGTGCAATAAAGTTTAAATAAATAAAATAAATAAATAAAGATGGACGGACGACCTTGTTAAAGCCGCCGGAAGACGCTGGATGCGGGTGGCTTCCAACCGGTACGAATGGAGGTCCAAGGGGGAGGCCTATGTTCAGCAGTGGACGTCTTATGGCTGAGATGATGATGATGATGATGATCCATATTCTATACAACATAAATAAATTACAAAAACACAAACAATAGATTTCCAGAATTTCACAAAATAAATTAAATAATATAATTAAAAATATTTTTTACTTTGTATACATTCTTCCTCAGTCACTCACATTATATTAGATTAAACAATTAAAAAAAATTAAAAACGACTACATAATACACATTCCTAAATAAAATACACATTCCTAAATAAATTAAATTAAATTACAAATTCTTTTTACTTATAAGTTCTTTCTGGTCATACTGGGCAAGTCATTAAAAAAGTCAACAATATCGTTTATTTTCTTACAACTATACGCCAGTTATCGAGGGATATAATTAAAACGTGTAATTTATGATGTATCAGTTGTACCTTTGTACTAAAATTAATATTGTATTTATTCCATTTCAGGAAGCAACTTGGGTGACAGTCCACGATTAGACCACTTACAACAGCATCCATCCATGTATTCTAGCAATTTTAATAGGTAACACTTAGTTTATAGTAAAATTGTGCTATTATCATAAATTATAAAATTTTATATTCCGTTTAGACTTTTAGGATTTTTTGTGAATGGGTAAAACGTAATGAAGGTGCAATTAAACCAAAGTCTTAAATATCTTAGCCTATATATTATTGATACCATTCTGTGTTCAGATCGACGCCGGAGGGCGGAGGTGAAGGGCCGTTCTCTCCGCACGCGCCCGCTTTCCGCCCACCAGAACACACGTCGCACTCGCGACCACCCGGTATGTATTTACTATATGAGTAAATAAAAATATCGTATACTTTTTTATCTTTTCAAGATAATTATATAAATGTTCTATGTAAATATATTATATATTACTAACATTACACAACTCGACGGGCGATAACACCTAATCATTTGACAGGATCGCCGGGAGAGTTCGCGGGCGGCGCCAAGCCGAAGCCGCAGGACGTCGCGTCCAAATCCCTCTCGGGGCTGGAGTCGCTCGTGGACCAGATCCCGTCCATCGCGGAGGGCCCGGCGGGGGGTGCGGGGGGTGCGGGCGGTGCCGGGGCGGGGGTGGGCGGCCCCGGCGCGGCGCCCACGCCCGAGCCGGCGGCGCCCGTGGCCGCGCTGCCGGAGTACGCGCCGGCGCTGTACCCGCCCTACGGCTACGGCTCGCCCGCCTACGCCAACAACGGGTCAGTATCGCCCCGCCCGGCCCCGCAGCAGCAGCTCTACTACGGCTCCTACAACAACGGGTCAGTGTCCCGGGTGGTGTGGCGCGCGACTGATCCCTTCCGAGGGCTATGGAACGCGCGTTCCTTCCTGAACCTGGCCGTATGACGGTCGGCGTCGGCGTCGAGCGAGCGCGCGTTTCGTGGCCGAGGTGTCGGTGCTTCTAACTTTAATTGGATTTGTGGTGATTGCCTGACATGGTTCTATTTCAATTCTTTAATTATTTTTTTCTCCTCTGACTCTTACAATTACGGATCAGTAGCAGTGTTTCGCTAACTGACTACTAGCTACTTGAGCTTCTAGCCCTAATCGCATGACGCCGAAGTATGATGGGTTGGTGGGTTTGTGGCGACAAATTAGATTTAATTGCTATTTTGTGATAAATATAAGTTTTTGTATATCTGCACAAAATGTTATGATATTAGAATTCGGCTCACGTCGTGTCACATGCACGAAAACCGAAGTAAGACTCATACTGACACTATACCTACTGACCTGTGTTGCATTCAAAAACATCACTAAAATATCCTGTTCACGGCACCAAATTAAATCAATGTCTATCATTATTATAGTTATTAAATAAACGTCATAAACATGAAAACAATTATAAAAGTTTATTTCGTTTTAATTACAATTTAAATAAGCACCTTAAGCACTCGTATCACAAATAGTTTAATAATGAAGGTTGCGCGTATTGAACCACGATGTTTACTTTCTAACAATACAATTTGCTACATATGATCGATAGTGACCTCGAGCTCTTAACGTGATGTGACGTAGCTATGGTACGATTGCAGGTACGGCGCGCCGTTCGTGGGGTACGGCGGCGGCTGGGGCGGGCAGCTGATGCGGCCGACGCCGGGCTACCTGTCGGAGTGGCAGTATGGCTACACCGGCGTGCCGGGCGTGCCCGGCGTGGCGTCCGTGGCGTCCGTGGCGTCGGTGGCGGGCAGCTACGCGCCCTACAACGCGCCCTACTACAATGGATACGCGCCGCCCCCGGCACATCATCAGCAGGTGAGTTTCGACGCCATGTTTGTTTACTATTCTTAGAAATCTAGATTTGGAATGCTTTTTTGTTTGATCACATTTGAGATTAGGGTCGAATTAGGCTAATATACACGCACATTACATTACAAGATAAACACGGTAGCGGCAAGATCTATCATTAGATCATAACTGTTGATTTGATAAATCTGGTCACGATAACGGCTTTAGCTATTCCGACTTATGAAGATGAAAATTTAATTTAACTTACTTTTTGATAACTAAGTTAAATGACACATACATAAAATATTCCTTAAACGGATTTTCCTATTGAGAAATTTTTAGAACGATTAACTATAAGTAGCTAGTAAAGGTTGTGGGCCACACACGCAGTGTAGCATCTCCCAATGTGACGTTTAACTACATTCCAGTCTCTCGCGGCGCACTTCCCCGGCACACAGTAACTGCTCGTTTCTGCTCAAGTTTTATTTGCAAACCAGGAGGTATGTACAGTACAGGTATTACGGTCATATACGGACTGAACACGGTTGTCACACTGACGGATCGGCACGGCGCTCCGGCGCGAGCGAGACGGCGCTACCCACGGAAATAGCATCCTGCTCGGAGCGGCGTGCGGATACAGTCAATGTGAAGACCGCCTAACACATTTTGTCTTTTTTATTCCTTAAAGTTGAAGATTAGTGACACTAATGCTCACAATTTTTGAATACCTGAGATCAAAATTTTTGTATAAGGCTTTTCTTATAACCTAACTGCCTGGACAGCATTGTTTCGCTATTGCTAAATAAATAAATAATTTATCGGAATAGCAAAGTAATATTGTTTTACCAATTAAAAATGTGCCTATTTTCCTTAAATTTCTGATCTATTGGGAGCAGAGGAGACAGTTTAGGTTCTTACGTCTGTATATGATCCGTAAAGCAGTTTATACTAACATTTATATGGTTGGGGATTATTCTTATGGCGTCGGTTGTTATAAGGTATTTTTATTTAAAATTTGTAGGATGCTTTCTTGTGCTCGGTGAAAGATCCATTAGACACAGCGATTTACTTTTATCTAGTTTGCTGTCTATTTTTTATTTTATGTAATTAAATGCTCTAACGGATTTTTGTAAAACCTAGCCGTAGAAACTCTTCTTTAACCCCTTAAGTTTAAATATGGAATATCGATGAAACAGAAGTATTTTTTTTACATATTTAGGTACAGGTACGCTACAAGTAGACTAAACTATTTTTCGCAAGCGGCAGCTCTGTATCTATTTAAATGAAGGAAAGAGAAGGAAACATTCCAATCGTGTCACGGAACTGTTTCTATTGAATGTTTACTTTATCATAGTTGTAGAGCTTGTATTTTGTAACTTTTACTTATAGCTGCTATCATTGGCATATGATATGAGTTACGTAAGCGACACTTTGGTGGAATTCATCCATGACGGAAAATAAGGTGATTAAATATGCTTCATAAATTAGTGTACATTATTTGGCGAGGCGCTATGCTAAATTATATCCCTACATATACAAGCTGTGCACTGTGGGACGACGCTATACCTACTTGTGGGTGGACACGAAATTAATTTTCTACTGCTTTTGGAGCACAAAATTTCGTAAAATTTGGCAGGAACGCCTAAACAGCTTCCCAAGATCCTTACTACACGTCATAGATTTTTGTTAGGACAAAAAAGGGTATCGTTGAAAAACAGGAAATTCTCATGTCCACCTACAAGTGTGGTGTCAATAGGCCTCAACTCGTGTCGGTTGTGGAGGAGACCGTCGTATGTGTGATGTATGTCGTTGTGTGTTGTTGCAGGCGCACTACCTGTCGCCGCCGTCGCTCATGGAGCTGCACAAGAGCGGCGAGGCGGCCGCGGCCGTGCCCGCCGTGCCCTCCGTGCCCTCCGTCGGCTTCGGCGGCTTCTGCTAGCCGCCACCCGGCGCCATCCGGCACCAAGCCGGCACGGACACGCATCCGGCACGGAGAGACCGAGTTCTGACGGAGCGGATATCATGTAGCAAAAATTAAATGTCATTTGGGAGAGGATTTTATCGACGTTTTTAGCCATGATTTTGATTGTGACTTGAATATTAATTACTGATTGTGCTGTAATTATTGACATATCTATTTAATAATAAAACGACTCGATACAGTGTCACTCGTCATTTCATTAGCTAAACAGACACACTGCCAATGTGTTTCGATCTGATATTACAATTAACAGAATTTTTGAAAATAATTTACATGCTGGAACAGTTTTCAACAACGAAAAGCGTATGAATTATCGTTTGTTCTGATTGAAACTAAACACAAAACAGTTTGTGATGTATAATTTAACAGTCGATAAAATAAAGTACTCTTCCTTATGAGGTTTAATTATTGCGACTCCCGCGCTCCGTTCATGGCCCTTATTTGTAAATATTGTATCTTTTGTCCATCACATTTTGTATTAGGTAGATTGTTTTCGGTCGTACGCCGGCGGGGCGGCGTTGCACTGTGAAGGGGATATTCGGAGTCTTGCCAGTGAAGTTTCGCGTTCTAGTCACTTACTAATTCGTGTGGGCTAGTCAAATTTGGAAATAATGTCACCGCCTCCCCGCGGGCAGCCGAGCTCGGCCTATGATGCGTATACTTTTTTTTAGTTTAGTTCCCGCGTTTGCGGTATTTATAAAGCGATTTTAGCATTTTTATATACAACGGAATATATTTTTATTGTTGCCGCTTGTCGGCCATTTTGTCGTCGCGGTCGGTGACCTCTCGTGTACACTTTTATTATATGTATTTTTGGCATGCGATGATGTGCGAATTCTATACTGCCTTTTAAAATTATGTTTAATGAAAATTTTTTTTATTTATTTAATTTATTTATATAATGTATTACTCGCGACAGTTGCTCGATTACAAGGTTAAAGTCTAGAGGTGACCGACCGGACAGAGAAGCTACCGTCCGCCGCCGCGCCGGACCGTGCGGCACCGTACCGCGCCGGACCGGACCGTACCGGATCGTGTCGGGCGGCGGACTCGGGGCGTCACAACTCTTGTACAAAATTCTTAACTTAGTGAAATGAAGTCTTTTCTTTGCACAAACGATTAAAGTCTTAAGTATAAGGTAAAAACGAAATAACATACGTAAGAAAGACATATACGTTAATGATAGGTTACCGGGAGGTATAAAGGCTTGGCCACATACAGAGCGCGACGCAGCGCCGCGTCCGCGCCGCGTCCACGCCGCGCGACCGCGGCACATGCTAACAGGTTACCGACGTCAAACAGACTGCGTCCCGCCGGTATCACGCCCCGCTTCTGTCGCGCCCCGCGCCGCGCGGCCCCTTGCGTCCGCGCGGCGCGTGCGCAGCGCTGCGCCGAGCGAACGCGGCGGCCCGCCGCGTCGCGCAAGGTCACATCAGTAGGATCGGACGTTAGGCAGCGAGCGGTGCGCCGCGTTCCCGCGCGGCCGCGCCGCGTTCACGCGCGCCTTGAGGGCGTGTTGAGAGCGTGAGGCCGGCGCGATCGGCGCGCGCCCTGTTTGACCAGGCTTCGCGTCGGCATCACGCGGCGCGGACGCGGCGCTGCGTCGCGCTCTGTGTGTGGCCAAGCCTTAAGAGGGCGCCGAGCGGCCGAGCGAATGTTCGCGCCCGAACACGTCCGCGGGCGCTCGCGAGCCGCTCGCTCCGGCACGGTTGAAGCCGTGGCACTTGACATGACAGTTTTTGTATGAAATTAGGGTAAATATTTACCTGTTAAAGAGCGCTATTCTGTGAGACCCGCTGCGTTGGTCGACACATGTGTACATTGTGTGATGTTTGTTGGTGTACGCGCCGCTGTCGAGTGTCTACAGAATACCTACAGTTAGTATTAAGGAGGGGCGAGCGCGACCGAACGCTCGCGACGCACACGTCAAAAGGGAAATATTGTTTTTTTACATGAAATCAACAGGGTATTTAAGATTGCTTAAGGTTTATAATTTTATATTTATTATTTGGTGCGCGCGTTAGTGTTATCTGCCATGTTGTTTGTTCTCGAATAGTCGTGGTGTATCGACGGATACCATTATTTTTCATTTATTAATATTTACGCCATAAACATTTGAGTACATTTTACCAAGGCCCCGTCGCCGTCGCCGCGGCCGCTGTAAGAGTTAAGTACATAATCGCGTTCTCAATATTTGAGGTCACATAGTTAAGGAACTAGTCTATAAGAGCGCTGACGGACGAGCGGCGGCGAGGCCTCTGTACATAACGAGTGCTTTATTACGCTTTTTTGATATTATATTTTTAAATATTAATTTTGTATTTGTATACGTTTGCTTTTGTACAATAACAATTTAGTTGTATTTCGTGTATGCGGTCGCCGCGCACGTCGGCCATTGCTCCCAATCACAAACTGGCTTACGTTTTCGTTATACCTAAACCTTTTTTTATCAAACTATGTAGTGCTTGACAAAAAAAAACTAGATTGCTTCATCAAAGACTAGTTAAACACCAGGACAGGCGAACTGCGTTTCAACTGCAAGATGTACAAGATTGTACCTGGCTATGCAGTTCTGTGGCTGGCTAAAAGCTCCCATATTTTCAATTAAAATAGACAAGTTAAAACTAATAACAAAAGTATGTAGGTAGTATTTCTTAAACAAAAGTTTGTAACGAGAACGTGATCGGGTTTAACCGTGAAATAAGGCCAGTTCGCAACCGGACAGTATTAGCGCGGCCGGCACTGCATCTCCTGCTGCCCGTGTGATTGCACCTTTATATAAGAGTTGTCACTCATGTCAGCTGGCAAGGCGTTTCGGTATTACTGTCAAATTGCAATATGTACTCAATTTTGTGACTAGCTTCTTTATACATTTTTTCTTAGGTATGTATCACTAGCTAGATAAATTGATTAGGATTTATTTGAATGTGAAAGCTTTCTACTTATATTGCTGGCTCAATATTACACGGTTCTATGTTAGGTAAATTTTGAAGATAGTTGAAATTCGACTTAATGTCACTATGACATACGGGAAAAAACAAGATGCGACATGCAGGTTCTGCCAGGAGTCAGAGGAGACTGCTATGCACATTCTCTGCTCCTGCGGACCACTAATGTCCAAAAGAAGTACCTACCTAGGGCGACATATACTGGAACTTTATGAGGTACAGAGCATTACGGCCCAAAGAATCTGGAATTTCCTGGATTCATCGAGCATTAGTAGTGAACTTTAAAGGGCCGTCACAATAGATCACAGCTTGGTCGAAGCGGCACTCAAAGGCCCACAACACCCCCCAATAATAATAATGACAATGTTCAAATTTCAGTTCGGTAAAAGTGAAACTTAGAACCCTGTAATATCGGGCCAGCGATATAGGTATTTGTATAAACTTAGTTTTCCCGTTCATTGCTGTGCTTAATTTATCTAAAGTGAACTAGCCCAATGTGGTTTCGTTTTTAACGTGTTTTGCATGAGTGATCATTGCAATAATTTAATTGACAGTATTGCCGTTTTGCCAGAAGGCCTATAGCGTTGCTGCCATATTTCTAGTTTGGTGTTAGAGCTTCGCCGAGAGACCCCTATACGTTCACATGTTTCATTAAGTCGCAACTTGTCTTGTAAGAAAATACAGAACCTTCTTGGAAATGAAGTCGGTTAAAGATCGTCGGAATTTACTCTTTAATAAAGCCAAATCTGACGGGCAAAACATTTTATTTAGATTATACATTTTATGTTAATTTACAAGTTTGTATTAGAAAGGGTTGCTCTATAAGGTGGTGTGTAGTCGTAGAGCGGGTCTCTGATGTCGGCTTTTTAAAACCCTCGAATAGTTTGCGATTGTTGCTTTAGTATTATGTATTCACAGAATAGAAAAAAAACTTTATATTTTTCATATTTTCTTAAGGGGCTTGTCGATGTGAAAAAATATTACAAACTTATTGCAAATGGTTCAGTGTGTACCCACACGCCGTACACGGCTACATTAGACCTCTCGCGCCGAGTGATGGTCCCTCCCTCATGTTACTTCATGTCTCTTTTACGTAGAAATGTTTTTACCGTTTTCTTTTTCAAATCATTTTTAAATCGATGTGCTAAACTTCTAAAAATGTCTACAAACATTTTATGTGACAGCTACTCCATTTAAAAATGAACTGTCATATCAGAGGGTCCATCTTTCGACGCAGGTATAAAATATGAGAACTATAGGATTGTTCTCGTTTTAGCACGCCATTAGTCTATTTTTAGCACAAGTTTCTAATCCATCAAACTGCGCAAAAGGATCTGCACACTTGTTTAGATTGTTTAAGTTAAATGATTTTGTTAATCCCTTTGAAAACCACAGGGCTACTTAGGCGGTCGGTAAAGTCGCATGGTGATTTCTAGTAGAAGGTAGCTCAGTGGGATTAAATCACATCACAAAGCCAAGCCTCCTGTCCGTAGCTTACCATAATAACTTACCAACCGCCTCAGTTATACGATAGAGCTACAGTAACAACGGTTATTGTGGTTGGAAGGGTTCGCGTTCCTTCGCCGCGGCGCGCGCGGGCGCAGAGGGGCTACTGCGAATACCCAAGTTTGCAAATAGCGGGCATCTTTCTCTGTCACTCTAATTACGCCTTAATTGAAGTAAAGGAGAAAGATGCCCGCAATTTGTTAACTTGGATGTTCGCAGTAGGCCCTCAGTTACGACATAATATACAAGTCCGAGCTTCGACGTGTGGAGTCTGTTTAGTGGTCGTCGGGTAGCCGTAAGTCTGTCAACGAGTTAGCGTTAGGGCGCTTCACTATTTGTACAGTGTGTATATTTTTGTAAAATTCAATCTTAAACTTGTGGCAATATATTAAAACTTAATCTTTAATATTAAAAGTTAGTACAATTGTTATCCGGAGGGGAGGGGGCGCGGGCGGTTGTGAGTAGTGCTCCCGCGCCGTGCCAAACGACGAGCAATATGCGACGCTGAAGCAATACGACTGCGACTGATTGCGTTGCGTTTCAAAATTACCTTCATAATCTCTTTGGTACTAGTCGAATTTCAGTGATCACACGTAGCCATAACGCATTTCGCTTCGCTGTAACACGGGCGGACGCCGCGGCGGCCTATCGACGGTACTTTTATCGCCGTAGATAACGATCAAAATAACGACATGAGTCCTATTTTCAAGTTAAACACTAACTTTAATCTAATCCGACATCGGGCACATCTCAATATTAGTGTTGCTGGCTATAAAAATAGTCTTGGCAGTGAAGGACAATATTTTTAATTTTAACGCTGCCCATACTTTTACAGATTTGACTAAGTTACATGTATGTAAAGTGTGTCGATCGCTTACAGACTACACACAATTGTCGTAAGAAATGCCTTTTAGAGCAAGTTAAATCACGCACAGTCAACAAACTGGCAGCAATTGTGGTATTGATATTCTATTATACCTACGATAAACGATAAATTAAAAACTATAATGAAAATATCATTGCGTTGACGAAGGTTTTGATACAGACCTTTTATGTACGTGATATACTAACAACTTAACAGTGTGGGTGATAATATATTTAGGGCGATAAAAGTAAACATGCCGCCGCGGCGCCCGCAGCTTGTAGGTATAAGTTACCGACACCGGCCAGACCGGTGCGGCGTTCGATTCTAGCTCAATTTTATTGATACTTAATTATTGTAACGTTTATTGTATTTGCTTGTTATACACCGTTAATTATTACCTGTAAGGGGCCGCCTGAGCGTTTCATGAAGTGGTTATACGCCATTATGAGAGTAGTTTTTATCAGCGATTCTTCTTATGATCGCTGGTCAGTGTCAGAGTGACAATATATTAACGCCGGGAGCGTTAGGAAATAATCATGAAATGCTGAGAGGGTCCCATAGTTAGCAACGCAAGCTAACCTACTGTTTTATAATTTACTCTCCCTTTGAACACAGACTGCCGTGTTGTGTATGTTTAGTAGTTCTGTTGTGTCGGCGACGACTCTTTACTCGTTTACTCGCATTTCTGACGGTGCTTGTGTTTACGCGGAGGGTCCTGAAGCCTTACTGCGAACATCGAAATTTGTTTATCTGCTTCTCTCTCGCTCGAATACGCAAGAGCGATAAAGAGGTAGATATCAACATTTCGTTTTTCGCGGTAGGCGGTGGTTGGACCCCGCCGCATGGACCGCGCGGCGCGACTATAAAAGGCGCCATTTGTCTCTTTTTGTAAGGATTACTCTGAAAATTAGTCTAAGCAGGTCAACTAAAATGCTGCTTATCTTGTGAACGCAATAGGTTGATTTAATTATAAGATTCCTGTCTACTAATTTAGTACTTAATTTATACATTTTTATTTGTAATGAACTTACACTAAAGATTGAAAACGGGTCTTTTTTATAGAAATCCCTGTACAAAGAGACCAGCTTTGATTCTTTTGAGTGTATGATAAGATGGTGCTACACCCTCCAAGCGAGCTAGACGGTCGACTAAAGCCTTTTTACACTCAAGTTTTTAACCACCGATACTTCTGAATTTTCTAGAAGAATCGCTGATAACTAAAGTGTAAAGGTGCCTTTAGCCGGCGCTTCGTGTCCGCATTTTCCTAAGTTGCGATACTTTGTCAATTATCAGGACAATCTCGGTGTCGTAGGCGCAGTATGTAATATGTAGTAGATACGAGTATAATATGTCGCGGCGCGCGGTCCCGTCCGTCGCAACGTTTCGCTAGGTAACATAAAATACGTTTGTACAGTTTTAACTATACTTCTCGTAGTGAACTAAGCAAGAAATATTTTTAGTATAATAAGATCTAATCGAATTACATTTTAGTGTATCATATGAAGTACTCGAGGTTTTTCAAAATTACTTTTAACTTTGTATGGTCCCTCGTGAGTTTACTTTAAATAAATATTAATGTCTCATCTGAAACTGACTCCGTGGAATTTAAAATTAGAAATTAAACTGAAAGAATTTTAAATAATGTAATACAATATTAATAATGGTTAAGTAATGTATTATAAATAGTGATAAGGTAAAAAGTTATTAACATTGTATGGAAAAATTGTGACAAAATTATAGTCATTTGTAATATTTATTGTTGTTTCATTCCTAACAGTAATGTAAGTGACTTGCTAGCTCTCCCTTCCATTCCTGTAAACTAAAATTGCCCTGAAACGCCTAAAAGAGTAAAATGAGTAAGATTCTGGCAAACAATATACCTTTAAGCTTTTATTGCCCATTACACTTTTTTTTTGACAGTGTCATATCATTATCAAACTGCACAACGTGACTTAATCGCGTATTTAAGTTTTAAGATTTACCTCCGACGTTTCGAGGACGGCGTTGTCCCCGTGGTCTCGGAGAAGACTGGCTCAAGTTGACATCAACATCTTCTAGCCGCGCGAGTTTTTCGAACTACCCGGACTTGGTCTTGTTTATCAGTTTGAACGTTTTGCGCACTAGGGATGTCACTCTGTCCACACACAACACTAACGATATTCGATTTATCGACTGTCGATATTCGTTTCCGCTTACATCTACTAATGACTGGATTCCATGTGGATGAGATCTTAAAACCCTCGTCCCGATTAAAATTGCAATGTTTTTTGATTTCAATGGCTTCCCGCACTTTTCTACTGTAGAAATGGCGATCCGTGGAAAGGATTTTAGGGTTATGCAGCTCAATCCAGTGGTTTGGTCGACAGTCGATAAATCGAATATCGTTAGTGTTGTGTGTGGACAGAGTGACATCCCTATTAGTGCGCAAAACGTTTAACCTGATAAACAAGACCAAGTGCGGGTAGTTCGAAAAACTCGCGCGGCTAGAAGATGTTGATGTCAACTACAACTCCGTCCTCGAAACGTCGGAGGTAAATCTTAAAACTTAAATACGCGATTAAGTCCCGTTCTGCAGTTTGATAATGTTTAATAATCGTGAAAGTTTAAATCAGAGTGTCATATCATACAATACATCTAATCAAGACGATTCTAACGAGCCCTAAGGTTGCGTTCTTTTATATACAGAGATAACAAATAGCAAGTCGCCAATTAATCATCAAAGTCGAAGGCTTGATGATACAGACAGGCAATAAAACGTGCCAGAGGAAGTAATAAGATAAGATAAAGATATTTTATTGAGTTAATAAAGGATGTAATAATAAGGAAAAAGAGTGCTAACTCCATACATCAGTTTTCTTACAATAACGCGAGATATTAACGTAGTCGACATCTAGCGACGAGTAGAGAATTTATCAGTAGGTACTGCTAGTTGACAATAGATGTCTGTCTCTATGATTCAGATCAAAAAGTTTGACCATCCAAAGTTCGCGGTGCGGTGCGGTAGTCTGTTACGGCTATAATTCCTTCTGTCAGTTCTGTCCAATTTCTTGGTCCAATGTGTATTCCATTTCACTCTCTCATTAAGCAAAATGTGAGATAAAATAACACATTGGATCGAGAAATTGGATAGGTGGAATATCACCCAAAGAAAAATAAATTGTCTATGGTTTCTTTGTTTCGAAACAAAATTGTATGTGTAGTTTTTTTTTGCTTCGGAATATGTAATTTTGTTTATAAAATCCAGAAAAACTACTTTGGTAGGAATATAAATATCAGAGTAAATAAACTTTTTAACGAGTAATGACAAAGGATGTCACAACCGTAAAATGTAAATTCAGCTTTTGAATGCATCGTCTAGGTTCTTTATAAAGTCGTAGACACAATATACGAACAAAATCCTTTATTTATGCTTCAAAATGAAAGTAAATCTTAAAAAAAGTACAATTATAGCAATATAAAATTAAATTTAGTATATATCAGGCATATTTCATGTTATTATTTTGTACTTTTGACGTTATTTTTAAATAATAAAGAGTATTACTTCTTGACGTAAAGTTGCCACTATAAAGAACCTAAGTTTGATGGCTTCGAAAGCATAGACAATTCCAGTTGACCGAGAGCGATCCGAAAAGATCGCGGATTGCCTGTAGAATTCGGTGTGGATTGAGATGTCGGATATCGGCAGCGGCGACGAGGGGCTTTCTAGTCAGAGTACGTATATATTTACAGCGGCGCAGTGTTCGGGACGCGCCCCGTTTCGCGCCGTTTCCGTAACTCGTCCGGGAAGATATTCTTCCCTGTCCCGTCGTTCAAAAGTAAATATTTCATTGTTCCCGTTTCAAAATGGCGAATTCGGGTCTGCTAGTCGTCTGGCACTAAAGGTCTCGGGGGCCGAGCGGGCTGCGGGGCCGCAGAGCCCGCGGGAGGCGCGGGCTCGGCCGGGGACCGGCTGGGCTACCGCCGTCAGGGGTTGACGACCTATCGATTTTTTTGTCTGCGACCTCTCGCCGCCGGGCGGCAGCGGCTGATGGCTAGCGGCCGGGCGGGCTCGGTGGCGGCCGGGAGGCTGGCAGGGGCTTTGGGGCCGCCCTAGCCCGGCCAGGGGGCCCGCGGCGCCGAGCGCTGCCGCGGCCCTTTGTGTGCGCAGCCGAGCGGTCAGCTGACGGCGCGCGCCACGCTAGGTCAGTGCCCGCCGAGCCCCCGTCTCCCGTCTGGAGCCCCATCTGACCATCGTCAACATCGCGCCAGACCCGATTCCACTTTTTCCAATAAGAATCTGATTATATAGACCTGAAGTGTATTTCTAAGTGTGGTATAGTGACATTGTATGAGTTGCAGCAAGAGCCAAGTGAAGTGAAGTGATAGTGAGGTTTGATGTGTGATGCCAGTTCTTTGTTCAAAGTGAGGTTACCTGCCCTACCTGCTGTGACATTGAGATATTGAGGACACAGTCCATTGTGCAATAGTGAAAGTGTGTTGCTAGGCAGAGCCTCCACGGTCCATCAACTGGAGCGGAGGGAGTGGCCTCTTGCCAACAAGCCGTCCATCCTGTGCACACCACCAGTTCCACACAGGGAGTACTGGGTCCTATGTGTACTTACATTAACCTAGTTGTGTCTACTTGGTGACTATAACCTAAATTTTAAAGTGATTCTCTAACCTTAATTGACCTAATTTTTTTTATTGCACATTCTGTGGTCAGCTAGTGCTAAATGACAGTTCCAATCATCAATAAAGGCAAGTAAACAATGGAGAGCTTTACAAATTATTGCACAACACACATAAACTAGTATTCGGGGGCACAATGGATTTATTACTTATCAGTGGCAGATATTAGAAATCAAAAAAATCAAATCTAACTAAGAAATACAGTGATAATGTTAGACAAAAGCAAGTTTCATTAATACATAAGACAAAAGTTAACAGTCATGGGAGATCTATTTCTTCCTTGTGATATTAGCAATTCAAACTAAGTCCAGATAATTCATGGTATTGCTAATGTGCTTATAACTCTGCAGGATCTTAAATTACCAGCCTCGGCTGCTCGGATTAACTAACATAAGGTGCATTAGATTAGAGTAATACAGGCATGGGTTTGTTAAATCACAATATCAACTGAGCTTGGTTTATACTCAGATATCTAAATGACAATTAAATTGTCCAATCTATTACCCAATCTGAGTAATCCAACTGCCATTATAAATACATTTCAGCATTAAACTAGACAGCTTGGTTACTAGATTAGGTAATTTTTGATCTGGGATAAAATAATAAATAAAAATTACAAACACTGGCAAAATAATCAAATGTGATTTATTACAGTAGAAAGTGCTTCTAATTTCATAGGTATTAGCCATTTTTTGAGATTATACAAGTTATAAAGGTTTCTGAAAATAATTATGTATAGGTATTACACATACATGAAATATTCACTCAAAAGTTTCTATGTATTATTAATTATTATGCAAATGTGAGTAACCAAGTTCAATCAGATCTGTGTCATCATCATAGCAGCCATAGCACCAACAGCAATATTTTAACTTATCAACTTTAGCTGTTACAGTAATAATAAAAAGGTTTTTACTTTTATATTCATGTTATAAATAACCTAGCCTAAGAAGAAAAATAAATAAATGATAAATCAAAAGGTTTAAAAATAATAAATACAAAAATTCCAATACTCATTCATTTTTTATCAAACAAAAAAGGACTAATAATCAATTAATTGAAGCTCAATGATTCTAAATTGGCGAGAAACAGTTGGCCAACATGTGTTTCAGTCTATGGTTGAGACTAAAGACAGCAAAAAACAGGTTTGAGGTTTTTTTGGCGTCTGGCGGCGGTCTGTAATGGGATTGTCTGCTGTCAATGACCCACCTTGAACTACTTACATAACCACATTACTGGCCAGCAAGGCTCTTTTCTGAATCTATTTTCAAGTTTTACTTTTTCTACTTTTGAATATTACTTAGTTCATTTTAGTAACTTAGTAATAAATACATTTTAATTGTTTTTCTTTATGATGTGTTACAAAACAGGTTATGTTGGTTTTGCCCGAGACAGCTAGTTACAGCTATTACAAAATATGTAGATTTTTATTCTTTTGGTTTTTTATCAATATTTGTTTTTGTTGTCTGCATTATATGTTTTCTCAATGGCTTCCTAACTGCCTTTTAGAGTATGTAACAACTTAATTATCACAAATGTTTATATAATAAAACAATCTAAACCTGTTTGTGCTGATAGGAGACCTGTTAAAATGAATAGAGATAAATTATAAAAATATTATAGACAATTTTGTTTGCTTATGATCAGATTTTTTTTTTACTTGACATTGAATTAAATTAAATTTATTTATTTGAATCTTATAGCTCAGTAAAAATTGTACAGAAGATGAACTTAAAGCCAGAAGGCGTTTATGTATATCTACTATCATTCATTCATAGATTTGTATAGACAACATCAATGATAGACATATGACCAGATTAAGATTTAGTTTAATAACGTATAAAAATATCTAAATAGTAGTCACAAATAAAATACTGAAACTATAAAAAGCAGAGAGAGTAGTATGGCAACAGATTTTGCCAGATCTACAGATAAACACTAGTTGGCTGCCGTTTTTGGGGTCACCTACATCATTATCTCGATTATAAATTCCTGAAGTCTAAAGTTAGCATTTTTCTAGGTCACTACATATCACTTCCATGAGACCAATGTCACATCCTACTCGTACCATGTTTTAATTCTCTATAAATGGGTTGGACTCAATTTTTAATAATAACATTGGCTAATATTTTTAGAAGTAGTACTGCCAGCAGAGGAATATGCTATGCAGGCAAATAAAAACTTTCTAGAGAAATTTGACATATAAAAGTGCCCTATGTGTATGTGGTCTATTTGACATATAAAAGTGCCCTATGTGTATGTGGTGTATTTGACATATAAAAGTGCCCTATGTGTATGTGGTCTATTTGACATATAAAAGTGCCCTATGTGTATGTGGTCTATTTGACATATAAAAGTGCCCTATGTGTATGTGTTCTATTTGACATATAAAAGTGCCCTATGTGTATGTGGTCTATTTGACATATAAAAGTGCCCTATGTGTATGTGGTCTATTTGCTGAATAAATGTTCGATGTTGAGAAATAAGATGGTGTTAATATCATTACTATGACTGGACACTATTACTATGACTCCAGTGTCCGCCTGTCACCAGGCTATATCTCATGAACCGTGATTGTTGCTGCTATAATAACAAACCCTAAAAAGTATGGACCCCGGTTGGCGAGTCTGACTCGCACTTGTCCGGTTCTATTGTATTCATAACCAAGTAACGTTAAAGGAGATATATGATGTCTGGTGAATGTCAGCTGCCACTCAGCTGGTTTGAGTACTTTGAGTATTGTTGTTAGTAGTAAATAATAGGGCCTGTAAACATTTCTATACACTATTAAAATATGTACAGTCAGCATTAAAACAAGCAGATGGACTACTCCTCAATAGAATCTACCATTGTCTAACAGATTAACAAAAGGAGATATGTCTATGTCTAAGCAGCACAACTCTAATATAGACTGTTATAGACTGTTACAAATACTTTTGAATACGAACTATAGAGATAGGTACTCTATATACATCATCTATATTTAGGTACTTTTTGCGCTTATAGTCGCATCCGATACTATTGATGTTAACTATACCCGGTTTCATAGTTATTTAATGAACAAACGATTGAACGTTTGGGCAATGATGCGCGGCTATTACGAGGCGCCTAGCAATTAGTGCGGTGCATTGCGTGCACCCGCACCTTGGTGCATTTTTAGGCGCGGACTTAAATAATATGCAGTTACGATAGCAGTGTTGCACCACCAGGGGCGGTTGTCAAACACACTCTTAGAGCTTAAAAATAACTGGGTTTTTCCAATCGTAAGGACCCATCGAAATATAGTTGTTTTGTGTAACTATTTTAAAAGTCCACTAGGTCCAAATAAAGTACACACTATGTATACTAGTGGGTCTGTGAGCTGTAGACCTCGTGTTAAGCTTAGAGTCGTTATCACAGTGAAGACCCAATGGTCTTAAGCGCCATAGACGCTATCAGCGCTTAAGTCCTTTATGCCAATTTCCGCATTTTGAAAAAAATCCAAATATTGAGCGACAAAATAATTGAACCCACGAGAATCGGTTATAAGCATTTCGACCTGTAGAGGAGAACATTGGGATATACGAAAGCAAAATGCCAGAGTTAAAACGGAGACCTTCGTTAACGCTTCGGTCAATCATATAGTACGGTTGGCAACCCTACCAGAGACTACTAGCTGTCATAGTCGTAAGACGGGCACAGCCGTTCGGACACCTCAGACCAGAATGGAGGGTATTGAATGAAATCCATACTTCTCAATGCAGCAGGCGACCTGCTACACGTCCAGATCAGTGGACACACTTGTGTGACTTTTTAAAAACCGGGCAAGTGCGAGTCGGACTCGCGCACGAAGGGTTCCGTACCATAATGAAAAAAAAAACGAGTAAATTAAGCAAAAAAAAAATGGTCACCCATCCAAGTACTGACCACGCCCGACGTTGCTTAACTTTGGTCAAAAATCACGTTTGTTGTATGGGAGCCCCATTTAAATCTTTATTTTATTCTGTTTTTAGTATTTGTTGTTATAGCGGCAACAGAAATACATCATCTGTGAAAATTTCAACTGTCTAGCTATCACGGTTCGTGAGATACAGCCTGGTGACAGACAGACGGACGGACGGACGGACAGCGAAGTCTTAGTAATAGGGTCCCGTTTTACCCTTTGGGTACGACGGAACCCTAATAAAAAGAATACTAGAATCCGTTGCGTGCGATGCGTCCGATGCGTGTGATGTGATGCCGCCCTATGGACGTCTACCTTGCAGTGATCGATCAGTGGTACAGCGGGCCTACCGCGAACCACGTTCGACGTGTTGCCTCTCTGTCGCACTTGTAAATTTGTACGTAAGTGTGATAGGGAGGCAACACTTCGAACGTGGTTCGCGGTAGGCCCTCTGCAGTCTCGCGATGCAATCGCGCGGCTGTTAAGAGCGCTCTTACAAGAAAAGTCGAAATAATGCAAAATTGATGATACTAGTTGACGAAATTCAGGACTTTGTGCTCATTATTAGAAACAATGAGTACTTGTTCCAGTAAAAGCGTCTTCTTATCTTTTTAAATATCGTTGTAAATATTAGAAAAAGGACTTATTAAATCAGTAATGAATTTTTTTCTGATGGTCGTTTCCGAAAAACCCCGTGAAGCACTGAACGGCAAGCTCTTATTTAGAAATGTTGAGAAGTTTACTCTGCTAAACCTGGCTATTTTGTATTACTAATACCCTGTACTTTCGGCATATCAAACGATATTTTTTCTACATACCTTTGAGAAAGAGAAAATCAAAGTAAAACGAACTCAATTTTCTCTCCGAAACAAGTGTCAATTTCTACGAAAATCTACTTAATATCGAAGTCATTTTCATACTCAAGCAATCTGCAACGTTTGCTTATACTGTTGGTATACATTAGTGTTTATGAAATTCTATTATAATTTTTTGGCAATTTTTTGAAAACTACTCTATATTACCGATGACGCGCGCTCGCCAGCTCAGTGCCGCGGCAGAGCTTGTACAGGCAGGACGTGTGTCGGTCGGCTCCGCACATTTTCAACGGCGACGACGAGGTTTTTTATCATTGTGTGCGGCGGGCGCCGTGTAAAACGCTATACTGTGTGCGTGTAAACCGCAACGAGAGACTTTGATCCTAGCACTGTTTTTATAGTATTATAATTTATAATGGTACAGTTTAATAAACTACCGGACAAGATTAAAAATATTTGAAACGACCTGACATTCTATATGTATTTATTTGACTCAAGATAGTACTCAGGGTCTGATGATGGAGCCGGAAGGTGGTCACCGGTACCAATCAACCATGCAACTAAACCACTTCGTGTTTGGGCACGTTTGATTCGGCTCAACAAGATCTTTGACTTAAGATAGTACTCAGGGTCTGATGATGAAGCCGGAACGTGGTCACCAGTACCAGTCAACCATGCAACTAAACCACTTCGTGTTTGGGCTCGTTTGATTCGTCTCAACAAGATCTTTGACACAAGATAGTACTCAGGGTCTGATGATGGAGCCGGAAGGTGGTCACCGGTACCAATCAACCATGCAACTAAACCACTTCGTGTTTAGGCTCGTTTTATTCGTCTTAACAAGATCTTTGACACAACATAGTTCTCAGGGTCTGATGATGGAGCCGGAAGGTGGTCACCGGTACTAATCAACCATGCAACTAAACCATTTCGTGTTTGGGCTCGTTTGATTCGGCTCAACAAGATCTTTGACTTAAGATAGTACTCAGGGTCTGATGATGGAGCCGGAAGGTGGTCACCAGTACCAATCAACCATGCAACTAAACCACTTCGTGTTTAGGCTCGTTTTATTCGTCTCAACAAGATCTTTGACACAAGATAGTACTCAGGGTCTGATGATGGAGCCGGAAGGTGGTCACCGGTACCAATCAACCATGCAACTAAACCACTTCGTGTTTGGGCTCGTTTGATTCGTCTCAACAAGATCTTTGACACAAGATAGTACTCAGGGTCTGATGATGGAGCCGGAACGTGGTCACCAGTACCAATCAACCATGCAACTAAACCTCTTCGTGTTTAGGCTCGTTTTATTCGTCTCAACAAGATAGTACTCAGGGTCTGATGATGGAGCCGGAAGGTGGTCACCGGTACCAATCAACCATGCAACTAAACCTCTTCGTGTTTAGGCTCGTTTTATTCGTCTCAACAAGATAGTACTCAGGGTCTGATGATGGAGCCGGAAGGTGGTCACCGGTACCAATCAACCGTGCAACGAAACCCCTTCGTGTTTAGGCTCGTTTTATTCGTCTCAACAAGATCTTTGACACAAGATAGTACTCAGGGTCTGATGATGGAGCCGGAAGGTGGTCACCGGTACCAATCAACCATGCAACTAAACCACTTCGTGTTTAGGCTCGTTTTATTCGTCTTAACAAGATCTTTGACACAACATAGTACTCAGGGTCTGATGATGGAGCCGGAAGGTGGTCACCGGTACCAATCAACCATGCAACTAAACCACTTCGTGTTTAGGCTCGTTTTATTTGTCTCAACAAGATCTTTGACACAAGATAGTACTCAGGGTCTGATGATGGAGCCGGAAGGTGGTCACCGGTACCAATCAACCATGCAACTAAACCACTTCGTGTTTGGGCTCGTTTGATTCGTCTCAACAAGATCTTTGACACAAGATAGTACTCAGGGTCTGATGATGGAGCCGGAACGTGGTCACCAGTACCAGTCAACCATGCAACTAAACCACTTCGTGTTTGGGCTCGTTTGATTCGTCTCAACAAGATCTTTGACACAAGATAGTACTCAGGGTCTGATGATGGAGCCGGAAGGTGGTCACCGGTACCAATCAACCATGCAACTAAACCTCTTCGTGTTTAGGCTCGTTTTATTCGTCTCAACAAGATAGTACTCAGGGTCTGATGATGGAGCCGGAAGGTGGTCACCGGTACCAATCAACCATGCAACTAAACCTCTTCGTGTTTAGGCTCGTTTTATTCGTCTCAACAAGATAGTACTCAGGGTCTGATGATGGAGCCGGAAGGTGGTCACCGGTACCAATCAACCATGCAACTAAACCACTTCGTGTTTAGGCTCGTTTTATTCGTCTTAACAAGATCTTTGACACAACATAGTACTCAGGGTCTGATGATGGAGCCGGAAGGTGGTCACCGGTACCAATCAACCATGCAACTAAACCACTTCGTGTTTAGGCTCGTTTTATTCGTCTTAACAAGATCTTTGACACAACATAGTTCTCAGGGTCTGATGATGGAGCCGGAAGGTGGTCACCGGTACCAATCAACCGTGCAACGAAACCCCTTCGTGTTTAGGCTCGTTTTATTCGTCTCAACAAGATCTTTGACACAAGATAGTACTCAGGGTCTGATGATGGAGCCGGAAGGTGGTCACCGGTACCAATCAACCATGCAACTAAACCACTTCGTGTTTAGGCTCGTTTTATTCGTCTTAACAAGATCTTTGACACAACATAGTACTCAGGGTCTGATGATGGAGCCGGAAGGTGGTCACCGGTACCAATCAACCATGCAACTAAACCACTTCGTGTTTAGGCTCGTTTTATTTGTCTCAACAAGATCTTTGACACAAGATAGTACTCAGGGTCTGATGATGGAGCCGGAAGGTGGTCACCGGTACCAATCAACCATGCAACTAAACCACTTCGTGTTTGGGCTCGTTTGATTCGTCTCAACAAGATCTTTGACACAAGATAGTACTCAGGGTCTGATGATGGAGCCGGAACGTGGTCACCAGTACCAGTCAACCATGCAACTAAACCACTTCGTGTTTGGGCTCGTTTGATTCGTCTCAACAAGATCTTTGACACAAGATAGTACTCAGGGTCTGATGATGGAGCCGGAAGGTGGTCACCGGTACCAATCAACCATGCAACTAAACCTCTTCGTGTTTAGGCTCGTTTTATTCGTCTCAACAAGATAGTACTCAGGGTCTGATGATGGAGCCGGAAGGTGGTCACCGGTACCAATCAACCATGCAACTAAACCTCTTCGTGTTTAGGCTCGTTTTATTCGTCTCAACAAGATAGTACTCAGGGTCTGATGATGGAGCCGGAAGGTGGTCACCGGTACCAATCAACCGTGCAACGAAACCCCTTCGTGTTTAGGCTCGTTTTATTCGTCTCAACAAGATCTTTGACACAAGATAGTACTCAGGGTCTGATGATGGAGCCGGAAGGTGGTCACCGGTACCAATCAACCATGCAACTAAACCACTTCGTGTTTAGGCTCGTTTTATTCGTCTTAACAAGATCTTTGACACAACATAGTACTCAGGGTCTGATGATGGAGCCGGAAGGTGGTCACCGGTACCAATCAACCATGCAACTAAACCACTTCGTGTTTAGGCTCGTTTTATTCGTCTTAACAAGATCTTTGACACAAGATAGTACTCAGGGTCTGATGATGGAGCCGGAAGGTGGTCACCGGTACCAATCAACCGTGCAACGAAACCCCTTCGTGTTTAGGCTCGTTTTATTCGTCTCAACAAGATCTTTGACACAAGATAGTACTCAGGGTCTGATGATGGAGCCGGAAGGTGGTCACCGGTACCAATCAACCATGCAACTAAACCACTTCGTGTTTGGGCTCGTTTGATTAGTCTCAACAAGATCTTTGACACTGAAGATACACAAGGTTTGATTATGGAGCTGAAAGGTGGCCACGGGTACCAGTCTATCATGTAACAGTATCATGAGGACAGAAGACGATTGAGGATTGACCGATCAATTCGAATTAACGATTAGTAATCGTCAATCTTCAATCAGTAGATTTAGAATTAGTTTCGTCAATCGTCAATTCGAATTGATCGGTCAATTCTCAATCGTCAATCGTCAATTCGAATTGATTTTTTGCCAACACTGCTATCATGTAACTGAACCACTTCATGTTTGGGCTCGTTTGATTCGTCTCAACAAGACCTTGGACACAAGTTAGTACTTAGGGTCTGATGATGGAGCTGGACTGTGGCCACGGGTCCCAGTCTACCATGTAACTGAACCACTTCGTGTTTGGGCTCGTTTGATTCGTCGCAACAAGATCTTTGACACAAGATACTACTCAGGGTCTGATGATGGAGCTCGAAGGTGGCGACGGGTACCAGTCTATCACATAACTGAACCACTTCGTGTTTGGGCTTCGTGTTTGGTTTATCACCTAGTGTCAAAGATCTTGTTGAGACGAATCAAACGAGCCTAAACACGAAGTCGTTTATTTGCATGGTTGATTGGTACCGGTGACCACCTTCCAGCTCCATCATCAGACTCTGAGTATCACCTAGTGTCAAAGATCTTGTTGAGACTAATCAAACGAGCCTAAACATGAAGTGGTTTAGTTGCATGGTTGATTGGTACCGGTGACCACCTTCCGGCTCCATCATCAGACTCTGAGTATCACCTAGTGTCAAAGATCTTGTTGAGACTAGTCAAACGAGCCTAAACATGAAGTGGTTTAGTTGCATGGTTGATTGGTACCGGTGACCACCTTCCAGCTCCATCATCAGACCTTGTGTATCTTCAGTTTCTTGTAACTTGTTTCTTGTAAATAAGCGAGTACCTATAATTTCTTTCGAGTTATATACGTTCATAAGTACGAGTATGGGGCTATTCATAAATTACGTCGTTTCAAATGGGAGGAGGGGGGGGAGGGGGGTCTGGACATCGGATGATGGTAGCATGACGTACGAGGAAACAGAGTCATCCGAAGCATGATTGTTGGATGATTTGAGGGATGGGGGGTCAAAAATAGATGACGTAATTTATGAACAGCCCCTATGTACATTTGCACTGCATTTAGTATTTTCGTACTTACCAAATAACAGTTTTAGGACTTTATAAGTTAAGTCCAGTTAGTGTTGTTATGGTTGATTTCAATATGCTTCGCGAAGGATCAAGAATGTTTAATCCATCATTGTAGTGCGAGTGTGGTAGAAGGGATCGGAATACTGAGCTCGCACGGCCTGCCGCAGCGCGTAAAATACCTAAACTCGCTCAACCCCGAAATGTAATAGCACTCTTAAACGCGCGTTTGCATCAATCCATCATAAAGTCGCAATGTGTGTAAAGGCCCTAAGGCAAAAGATGTATACATAATACATAGTTATTTTTGCCGTGAACTGTTGGAATGGAACACATCACAGTATCGCGGCTATATGTGGAACGTGTCATTGAACTTGTTAGATTCGGCTATCGAGGCCGAGGAATTTGCGAATCCAGTATGAGCTAGTGGAAGCAATGCTTGGGTTGATTAGGAAGCAGTTCAAATACTATACTTACAAGCGATAGTTGTATACATATTTTGGTCACACCGTAAAATTCGGAATTAATGACCATGTCACCAGTCCAGACAGACGCTACTAGGTTACTTAGGTATTAGTAATAAATACTAGTCTCGCTAAACAAAGAGATCCAGCTTGGAATTGTTACAAAATGTATTGTTGTTGACAGTTTATTATAAACATGTGCCTTTACATTCAAGCGTTTTATTTCTTTCTCCTCCCTTTTCTATTTTATTTTGTCCCATAAGAAATCATACATATTTGATCTGACGATTTATGAAATGTATGAATCATGTATCATTATTTTCGGGATTTTAGCACAGCGGGCCGAAAGTTGACGCTTTCCGGCTGAAAGGCGGAAAAATTTGTTGCATGCTTCCTCAACGATACGAAATACGAAAACGCTTATCGCTTATAATATTAAGTTATATAACGCCAAAGTGACTTCCTTTAGATAAAGTTCGTTGACCTCGCCAATTGATTACCAATTGGGACGGCTACTCAGATCATTCAGATGTGACCTATATGGACAACACTATCCTTATGTTATGACATAAGGGCCACTACTCACGGGTCTTAAATTCTAAAGACCGTATTGTCTATGGCAGTGTTTTTGATACTTGTCATGTTGCGACCCCTTGGTAATTTAAAATATCGCGATACCCTGCCCTCAAATGTGACACCTGTTTTATTTTAATTTTAGAAGCTTTTATTTAGGTTCCGTCACACAGGTGCGTTTTCCGAGCGGGGCGTGAGCTTTTTATATGTAAAACGCTGACGCCTCGCCCGAAAAACGCGCCTGTGTAACGAAGCCTTAAATCTTGCAATGTTTGTATGTATGTATGTATGTTCCGGTCAAATCTTGCAAGGTATTAGACCCACTTCCCATTATTCGAAACAAACTTCTCATAGGTATGTAAGGTGGGTGACGATGCAGTATTATGCTACCATCGAGCTGATCTGATGATGGAGACAGGAGGTGGCTATAGGAACTCTGTGATAAAACAACTCAACTTAATTGTGTTTGGGATTGTTAGAATTGTCTTGAGCACGGGATTGAAAGACGGAGTCTATCATAAAACGCTCTCACGTAGACGAAAAGGACTATCAAGTACACGGTATACTTCTATGCGAGAAAACATAGTATCAAATATGACTTTAGAGTAGTTTAGAGTCTGTTCGGAAAGAGAAGAGCTGTGGAATGTATGGGGCCCAATACTTTGTAGTTGCCAGTTGAGTACTGCTAGCTTGTAATAAAAACGAAAATTATGTAAAGTTTTTTCTAAAAGCCATACAAAAGACAGAAATGAGAATCAAAGTCAAATGTAAAAAATGTATTCATTTAAGACATTATTTCATTTCAGAATATCATGGTCAAGGCATGGACGCGGGAGGGAACAATTTTGACTCCGGTGAGTGTTATATTTTATTCTATCAACACGCCTGAAACAGGTCACACTGAGAACGCGTTAACGAACTGAGCGATATCGCTCCGCTCATCGCAACAGACACAGGTGTAATCCCCTAACTGTGCTGTGTTATGGCTCCTCTACACGATGGGCCAGCGCCGGCCACTCCCAGGGACGCAGCCATGCGGTAGTATGAGATAGCAATATCACTTGCTCCCTCTAACGCATAAATGCGTCCCTTGGACTGGCCGGCGTTAGCGCATCGTGTAGAGGAGCCATTACGTGTTAGCCAATTTAAAATACTCGTAGTATGAAATTTCTAAACTCCTTAACATACCTATTTAAGTTTGCAAGCGGTTGAGAGGCATAAATAGAAAAGAAACCTTCAAGATAAGAGCGTCTCTCTTACTCCCCTTTGGTACCCATGGACGACGGTAATCGCTTGCCATCAGGCGATTCCTCAACTGTCACATTTATCATAAAAAGGTTAACAGCATTCGTTTTAAATAAATAAGAATATTACTCGTGGAAGGCAAAGTAATCAATAACATCTGGTCGCTCCCTTTGGCGGGACATAGACTACCCCTCGCAGACTACGCTATGTTTTGATTTTCTTTATTTAGAATCAGACAATACATCTTACGTGTCCTTAAATCTATGTAGGGTGACTGCTATAGTTATTGGCCCCTCCATTAGTAATTTGCCACTCAATGAGAAAGAAACTAGGCAATAGAAGTCTTATTGCTACAATCCGTTTTTTTTAGCATTAGAAAGAACTTCGCAGAAGTAAGCTTGTGGTTCCAAATCCGGCACTTTTAGCGGTAATAATTTGAAGTAAATTATATGTATTGACCGTGCTACATTAGATAATTCAATAATTATTAACAATAAAAGAGCCTGATAAAAACTGTACGCTTACTTCTGTGGAGTTCTTTCTAATGCTAAAAAAACGAACTATAAGAGTGGCCAATCACTATGGAGCTAATAACTCCAGCAGTCACCAACAACTGTAATAAACAGTTGTAATAGTAATATTATAGGAGTGCCAAATTGCCAGTAAATGGCAATCGGACCGTCTTATATATTCCCTCTAGTAATGGAGTGATCTGTGGGTGGGAAAACTCAAGCTGAAGACTACCTCTCTATTGCAATCAATTATCTTTGATTTAAAAAAAAACATTTTTGGTACTTTGTCCGTATACCTAAATATGTTACACCTTGAGTATACTTACGAATGCACATTGAAAACTAGCACAGTATGCGATGAGCAGTGATGCAAGCTGTATGTAATCGATCGCGGTTTCTAATCGGCCGTTATGCTCATTCCTTGTTACGACCATAGCCCGGTTTTTTGGGGGCAAAAACGTACCACTTCTGGCTGTTATGGATATCGATAGCTCGCTCTAGCCGACTTTTTGTACCATTTTCTAATTTATCCCTGTTGGGAAGTTTTCTAGAATAACAGATATTTTTGCCGCATTGGTTCATCCGCTATTTTAGATGCTGACTGTACTGTACACGAGCTGAACCCGAGTTCAGTGACCTGTCCCATGACCAGCGCTCCCATTGGTCGCTCCGCCATCAACTGCAGACGGTGCTAACGTTTATTGCTCTCCGCCGTCGGCACCGGCCGAGCATTGACAATTATTAAACCTTATTGCCAAAATATAAGGTCCACAGATGTTCAGTGAATGTTGACTAACCTCCCAAGTCCCGGTGTTCTTTTAAAAGGGCAAAATCAATCGAATTTTAAACTATAATGGATGAAAGAAGTTTTCAAATTCCAAACTGCAAAAATGACTCCCTAGTCCCAGGGAGGCTAAGACTCAGTAATTGTATAAGACGTGTAAAGTCTAAGAAAAACATCTGCCCCCACAAGTTTGACAGCGGCGGTTAGATGGCGCTGTATAGTTTCATATGTTTTGTAAGGACCGAATACGTCCGTCATACGTCAATTTTTGACAACCAAATAGTGTACGGAGCCGTACAGCGGCATTTAGGGAACATACCTATACTACGTGCTCTATTTTTAAGCCCCTCCCAGCCCTCGGTGATCGCCGCTATGCACGTGTCTGCGAACCTCTCAAAAGGCTAAGGATTGACAAAATCCCGTTAATAAATTGTGCCTGTTATCACATAATAAACGCAAACATAGCAGGCCTCAGTGACGAAATTTGACGTATTGAATAATCTCACAGCGGGCGTTGATCCCATCTAATATTAGCCCGAGTACGAGTCGGCCTTATGTCATTGCCACAAGGTTCGATCTTGCTTGTGGAACGGTATAAGGTTTCTCCCGTACACGCGTACTGAATGCGCTTAGGCGGTTTTCACATTGGATCCGTGTAATAACCGCCTAACTGATTACAGACTTTAACTCTTTGTAATAAGGGTTAGGAATGGTTAGTTACTGATTTGACGATGGTTCCTAAGCACATACCACCTCAACTAGATACTATAGTTCGTTTTTTTTAGCATTAGAAATAAGGTAAACAATCTAAATGTGTCTTTTAATTGAAAAACTCATTTTAAAAATAAGTTACGGCAAATATGTAACAATTATGAATCTAATACGATCATTTATATTCTTATGCTTTCATAAGTAATAGTTTTTGATTTTTAAAAAGCGTTTTTCAATTAAAAGACATGTCAAGATCGCTTACCTTCTTGCAAGTTATTTCTAATGCTAAAAAAAAACGAACTATAGATGGAGCACATAAAGCAATCGAGGTCCACCATCCACCATAAGACCATACACAAGCGCTGTACTAATTTAGTTAGTATGGGAGCGCGACCTCTTATTTCGGGTGCGCCCACAATTACAACCAGTTCTCGTGGACCTAAATCAAAAATATGAACAAAAATTTAGTTTTGGGGGTGTAACTGTGCTAATATAGTATACAGTGGTGTAAAATATAACTTGGTTGTAGTCGTCGTGTTGTGGAGCTTAAATCGTAACATTTTAAAAGTAATATTTGTGGTGACGTGGTTGTAAACGGTTCATAGTACGGTGTCTGTAGTCTGTGTTCCTAAGTCTGTGTTTGTTCGGTTTGTAGACGCAGGTGGTATAATTTTGACGGAGTCTGGGTGTGTCCGTGTGCTCATTGTCTGGCTGGCGGCAGCGGCAGCCAGCGTCAGTAGTAGCGGATGAGACTTATCATTCATAACTTAAGTACCTAGATACCGATTCTATCAGTTCATAGAATTACAGGAGAAGTGGAGAAACTCATTGTCTCGGACGACTCGCGGCCCCGGGACACCTGCCCACCACTCTAAAAACTGAGCTACCGACTTACCCGTTGACAGCGAATATATATCATAATATCCTTAATATGCCCCTTTAGGAGGGCGCGCACCCACGTCTACCGTAAGAGTATTACCGGAGTTACAATTCGTATTGGAAATTCACCAGTTACGATGTGCTACACCATACTGAATTAATATTGTATTAAGCGCAAAACGTCTGCAAACAATGTAAACATACCAAAATGCCTAATTAAAATGCTAGTAATGCTACTATAGCGATTATAAAATGACGGCAGACATAAAACCGTCTGGGACACGTAGTTGATTGCCCTATTCATCGGAACTAGGTACTCATTAGTAGGTATTACACGAAGCGATTTGAATAAAACAATACTAATTAGGTAAAATTATACCGGAGTCCGTCTAAGCTACGTTTGCACCGACAAGGTCAATGTGAGGAAGACATTAGTGTATAGTATACAATTTTTGGTTAAACGTCCAAAAATGGACAAACCCACATAAAAATACTTAGTAATACCTAGTAGTTTTTAAATTCTTTACTTTGTAACTTTATTTCAAAATAATACTTAAACTCTTAATTTAATTGTAACATTTATATTTGGGAAATAAAAGGCTTTTATTATTTTATTATACAATTTTTGGTTAAATAGGAAGATAGTAATAAGACGGGCAAAGTTGAAGGCACGAGACCTCAGGGCCCTCCTTCTACTACTAGATGGTGTGCTCAAATTACGGCACCTATCCATTTAAAACTGCACGAGGCCATGCGATTGGCGGGGAACAGAACCCTATGGAGGAACCTGGTCTTCAACAGAAGGATATGATGTCACGATCCTCAGTATTGAGGGACCGACTGAAGAAGAAGAATAGAACAAGAGCTTTCGTAATTGTACACGTAATAGGTGCTTCGCTCAGATACAGTCCGAAAAGAATAGCTTTGCTCCACCTGTTCTACCGACCTGGACGACCTTCTGTAAGGGGTGATTGTGTGCCTGCAAACGCAACAGTTTGCATACACAATTTTGGAAGGCGTCCTGTACGCGCCGGGCCGCCACCTTACGCCGTCTCCGTATAATTCGCGCGCACGAGTCGAACACACGACCTCCGGTTAAGTGCTTCAAACCAAAGAAAGCCCTTGGTAATTTATTTTTCTAATGTTTGATATGAACTAGCAATGTCTATGGTACTAGCGAACATGGACGAAAATTTGAACCCATTCACACTTATAGCAATAGGTAAGTATGAAATTTTTAAAGTAGGTAGGCAAGCTTAAGAACCGAGCCTTCTTTGGCGCAGGTATCTATCTAACCATAAGTTTCAATAAATAATAAATAAAATAAATAATAAATAAATATTATAGGACATTCTTACACAGATTGACTAAGTCCCACAGTAAGCTCAAGAAGGCTTGTGTTGTGGGTACTCAGACAACGATATATATAATACTAGCTGACCCGGTGAACTTCGTATCACCTATCTATACTATGTCTCCTTTTGGCACGTCACGGATTAGCCTGGCCGCACACGCTCGGAATTTTATGTAGGTACTGATTGACATGGTGTGTAAGCGAGACAGCACCATGCATTTGTAGAGCGACGTCCCGTTCCCACCTGTCATTCCGTACGGAAACATAATGAACATTCCGAACGCCTGCAGCCAGGCCTGAAAAAAATTGTTATCGATTAGTCCCTCTACTATATAGGGTGACTTCAAATTGGTAATACAAAATGAATGTTTTACATATATCTTCCCTTCATTAAGCCCCTCAATTAAGTCTCATGGTTTTAAAATAATTAAAAGTATATTTTTTTTTGTTTCATCCAATTTTTTTAGGCTTCACATGGTTATCCTAACATAATAATTAACGAAGAAGGTTAAATAATTTCAAATGAACAATTGAACACTTTCCTCTTTGGTTATCAATCACCTGTCACAGTATTTATGAAGTAAACGTGTTTTGATCAGTAATTGTCACTTGTCAATTGAATATTAGATTTTCCGCAAAATTTGATTTTACAATAAATTTTTAAATAAAACAATACCTGAGAAACGTGTTTTCTACAAAAGGTGCAGGAGCAAAATTTGGAGAACCTCCATTTCCAGCAAGATTGTGCACCAGCACAGTTAACTCTAAGTGTGCGATATTATTTAGACCAAGAGTTCCCTGGCAGATGGATTGGACGCAACGGCCCAGTCGCATAGCCGCCTCGAAGTCCCGATCTTCGCACGGGAATTAAAAAGCTAATTGAGGTGTTCAATTCTGTGAAACCAATGAATTTATTCTTGGCAGACTAAATAATCTCAAGAGTATTCATAAGAATCAGAGTTATGTGTCCAGAAAAGCGGTGGTCATTTTCAATACATATTAAAATACGTTTCGTTAAAGTAGGTGCACACTGATCTACTTATTGAAAGTGTTGAAACGTAGGTATTTTAAGATTGTGTTACATTCGGTAGATTACGTATATTAATAAATGATTTCATTTAAATTAATTCGCTTATTATTTACCATAAATTGTATCAGGGTACTTAAAACTAAACCGCTTAACTTAATGCCAGTCCAGACGGGAATAGTTTTACTCCAATCTGATTAAATTGTTTGATCAAATCAGGTGGTGTGGTGTGGTTGCAAACTCCATTTTGCTCGCTGATTCCCTTTTATTCGATTGTAAGATTATGACCGATAAAATGGAGGTGCTAACTTCAAAATCTGTTCTTATTTCTTGTACACATTACAAATGTAACCTGTAATGGTGTACTGATGTCAACTTTCTAGCATTAATTGTAGTTTCGGCTCTGCGTGATGATGATGAGTCAGTCAGTCAGTCATCCAGAAACGTAAATTTAACGCTGTTTTTTAGGGTTCCGTACCCGAAGGGTAAAAACGGGACCCTATTACTAAGACTTCGCTGTCCGTCTGTCTGTCTGTCACCTGGCTGTATCATCTCATGAACCGTGATAGCTAGACAGCTGAGATTTTCACAGATGATGTATTTCTGTTGCCGCTATGACAACAAACAGAATAACATAAATTATGTAAGTAAGGTCCTATACAACAAACGTGATTTTTTATGGTTTTTGCGTATTGGAACGGAACCCTTCGTGCGCGAGTCCGACTCGCACTTGGCTGTTTTTTTTTAATCCTGTTGGCACCTCAGACAGTGGCGAGACACTCCTGACTTCGGCCAAACTCGGCTCCGTTCGGCTCAGCATTGCTGCGAGCAGTTATAAGGGTTGCTACCATTTGACGTCCTTTTGCATGCACGACCACAGATAAGATAATGACTTGAATTTTGACAACCCTAAATAGCCGAACGGGATAGTACCATACATTAAAAAGGGATAGCAAGATTCATCCCTGAATCGCTGTCAAACTTCGGTTTTGTAGGAAGTGTCCATTATGGTACTTACGGTAGTACCAAAGAGTAAGGTAGTACTATTATTTAGTATGTATGTATTTGTTGGTTGTCATTTTGTTTATGGGTGCGTTCAAAACTGTTTGCATATTGCTGGCTTTAACAGACTACCGCACCGGACCGCGAACTTTGTGTGTCCCGGCGTACTTTCAATCGTGTGTCAGAGGGCCTACCGCGAACAACGTAGTTCGCAAATTTTACTCCTATTCGCGGTAGACCCGCAGTACGTTCGTTAAAACCATACCGCCGGGCGCGGTGCGGTAGTCTGTTACGGCTTCATGACATCGGGCAGTTATATTCCGTTTCTGAACGCATCTATAAAGCTTGACAACCAACAATGACAATCTTTTGTGACAGGGACACTATTTGGTGTCATTTATGTGTCATTGCTCGCAATAATGTGGACATGACTCCAAATTTGATTAAATAATTAATCATTTAATTATTTTTTTACCTGAGATTTGATTTTGTTCTCTAGTCAATAAATAGCACTGAAATATATTTTTGATATAAAAAAATGAGTACCTACAAAAAATTTGAAAAACATACTGATATTTTAAAAATAAATTTGCATTATAAGAAATCTTTGTGTTATTTATTGATTAGAAATCAAAATTAAACCTCAGGTAAGAAATTAATTAAATGATTAATTATTTAATCAAGTTTGGAGTCATGTCCAAATTATGCTAGCAATGACGCCAATCTGTCCGATTTCTGTTATTTATTGCTTGCATTGTTAAAATCTAAATACGCGATAATTCGAATGTTGTGGATCTATGTTATCGACTCAAAACCCTTGATTTAATATAATCTTCAATTTGCGGAACTCCAGTGTACCGTACCGACAGGACAGCTATCATGTTTGACAGGTACGTTGGTAGGAACATTTTGTATGGGAATGATCATTCTTTCATTATTTTGTTTTCGTAAATTTTTTCAATGTTTTTAATAGTTATTCTGCTATTCTAGGCCGAGACTAATCCAACAAATCAAAAACCATGAAAATCGGTCCAGCCGTTCTCGAGTTATGGATGCTGGAACAAACACGACTTTGTTTTATATATATAGATACAAATACTTAAATACATAGAAAACACCCATGACTCAGGAACAAATATCTGTATCATCATACAAATAAATGCCCTTACTGGGATTCGAACCCAGGACCATCGGCTTCGCAGGCAGGGTCATTAGTGTCATTACCCACTAGGCCAGACCGTCGTCGTCGTCGGTTCAATAAAACATTCTTTCAAGTTTCAGTGCCGATAAATTAGTGTCAGACTTGAATGTCACGCCTAGGGCTCATCATAATCAATCATGTCGGCTACGACTAGTTTGAGGAGATAACAGCTTTCGGGGCTTGTATCTAGGCCCTGGGTGCCTAATCGATAATGCCTGGGCGGTGGTATCTAGACACGCGGCAGCGTGTCAAGCCAAGTTCAAGCAAAGGAACTGGCTAGCCAGCGCCAAGTGTAATATTACACGAACCACTTGGTGCCACTTTTGACCCTTCTATAACTCAAAACATCTTTAACGTAAACACATAAAACTACGTGTGTTTAATTATATCCATAAGGACATCTAGAAGCCCAAATTTCATGAAGCTAGCTCAAACGGTTATAAAGATATGAAGGTCAAAAAGTCGTAAATTTTAAGACTGACTGACATACCTATAGTACCTAAACCTAACCTACTTCCAGATGACCTAGAAGGATGAAATTTGGAATCCAGCTCAGTTATTGTGTGAAAGCGTAGGAAAAAAACTAAAAATTAAAAAAAGTTATAAAATAGGGGGGGTCCCCATACAAAAAAAACCATTTTTTATTGTGACTGACATATAAGTACCTAAACCTAACCTACTTCCAGATGACCTAGAAGGATGAAATTTGGAATCCAGCTCAGTTATGGTGTGAAAGCGTAGGAAAAAATCTAAAAATTAAAAAAAGTTATAAAATAGGGGGGGTCCCCATACAAAAAACCATTTTTTATTGTGACTGACATATAAGTACCTAAACCTAACCTACTTCCAGATGACCTAGAAAGATGAAATTTGGAATCCAGCTCGGTTATTGTGTGTAAGCGTAGGAAAAAATCTAAAAACAAAAAAAGTTAATAAATAGGGGGGGTTCCCATACAAATTTCTTTTTTATTGTGACTGGCATATAGTACCTAAACCTAACCTACTTCCAGATGACCTAGAAGGATGAAATTTGGTATTCAGCTCGGTAATTGTGTGTAAGCGTAGGAAAAAATCTAAAAATAAAAAAAATTAAAAAATAGGGGGGTCCCCATACAAAACACCTGTAATACGCGCTAAACAACCGGCCAACGGTGTGTCGTTGGCGGCGCGCGGCACTACATAATTAATACAAAGAACAGAAGTAAAAAACATGCAGCGGAAACACAAGAAAAAACATTAAATCTCAATACCTGCCTAGTTTTCTTTACAAAAAGTATTGATATCCCATCAAAAACATAAATGTAAAAAAGGAGAGCCAAGTTCAATACAAAAATTATGCTTGGCTGTGGGGTTCGCCGCAAAAAGAATGGAGATTTAAATGAGTGCCAAGTTCTATGCAAAATCCAAATATGTATTTATAGGAACAAAATAACATTATAAACAAGTATTAAACTCTATTTCTTTGCTTTATTGGATACCTATAACAATTGCTGTTATTTAAAAAAAATGTGAGATCTTAAAGTAGGTTAGATTTGGCTTGGCCAGTTTTTATCAGAATTACAAAATATATATGTTGAATAACTTTATAAAATGACTGATGTAATGAAAACTGGCCAAGTCAAATCTAACCTGCTTTAAGATCTCGCATTTTTTTTAAATAACAGCAATTGTTATAGGTATCCAATAAAGCAAAGAAATAGAGTTTAATACTTGTTTATAATGTTATTTTGTTCCTATAAATACATATTTGGATTTTGCATAGAACTTGGCACTCATTTAAATCTCCATTCTTTTTGCGGCGAACCCCACAGCCAAGCATAATTTTTGTATTGAACTTGGCTCTCCTTTTTTACATTTATGTTTTTGATGGGATTATCTACACTTAAGGCGCCTGGCCTAACGCAGCTCGCCGAGCACTGAGCGGACGGCCGTGCGTGCACGGGATCGCGGATATCATTGCTATTGAATTGTTATTTTTAGTTAGTTTATAAAAAAGTTTATGAGTTTGTGCCTTTTAGACCTATGTGCGTGATAACCTACTATCGAGCGAGGTTTCAAATCGATGAAGTTACTAGAGAAAGGCTTCAAGATTGCTATTTATATTGTTTGGCAAACGTATTATGATCTAAAAAGCGCTACGAATTTTCAAAAACTGCTGGCTGAACCCACTGTACCTTAAAAGATCCCCGGGCTCTATCTGGAAACCTACATTTACTCGCGAAAAAGTCTTCATCTCTTTCTAGTCAGTATTATGCTGTGCCAGAGACATGGATAATGTCACCTAGCACTAGCACGACTTGCAAGGTGACAACTAGGCCGCGGATTGGACTCACGCGACCGGCGGCGTGACAAGCGGAACGACCGCCACTGCCACCGCCGCCGCGTTGTCGCTCGCTTGCGTCCAGTCCGCGGCTCTACTACTAGTACCCGTAATGTCCGATGAGTGAAGTGGTGTCCGTGTGTTGCAGGCCAGCAGCCGCAGGAGCAGGAGTTGGCCACGAAGATGCTCCAGATCCAGTCCAAGCGGTTCTACCTTGACGTGAAGCAGAACCGCCGCGGCCGGTTCATCAAGGTCGCGGAGGTGGGTTTAACGCTGGCTCGATACTCACTCACATTTTTTTTCTCAACTATACAAATGAAGTGCCTAGCGTAACGAGTGAACATTGGCATATCATATGCCACGTTACGTTAGGCAAAGGCAAAGAGAATTTGAAATTGAGGAATATTGTCAAAGAAATTATGTAGTCAGTACATTTACTGCCATCTCGAAACACAAATGATTAACACTTTTAGAACGCCATTTGACTTTGATCCTTATTTTTTCACTCATATGTGTTAAATGTCAAAAACTATCGCCATGTACTCGAGAGTAGGCCAAAGGTGGCGCCATCGCTCGAAAAGATGACTACATAATTTACTTTGACAATATTCCTCTAGTCTAAATTCTCTTTGATGATACCATCGAGCTGATCTGATGATGTGGAACTCTGTGACGAAACAACGCAACCTAATCGTGTTTGGGGTATTTAGAATTGTCTCGATGAGTATTAGTTGCCTGTGGTAAAAAGTACCTACAGTCAGAGATAAAAGCTTGTACCAAAAATTTAATTTTTGGCAAAGACTTATTACAGTGCAGCTCTACATTTTAAACATACTTATGTTACACATTTCTAAGTTCTACCTATAGCGGCTTAGATATCTCAGTAATAGAAATGGTGCTATTTAGCGTACCTATTACTATTATTGGTATCGATATATTCCAGCAATGTATGATTGAGTTCGCGGATATTATGTAAGCTGATAGCGGCGGTATCCACGATAATGATCAGACGTAATATCAGCTTGATAATGAATAACTTGTTATTACATTACATAAGTTATATTATGATTCGCAAGATAATGTCAATATATATACTGGAGTCAGTTACGGATCGCTGCCATATATGACCCAAATTTTTTTTATTAAGCTATGAGCTTCATCACATATGATCTCTGAGTAATTCTAAGCATTTCTAGCCTCGGAGGCGATAAGAAGCGTGCGTCTAGTCGAGGAGGGCGGGGTACAAAGATGGCCGCCAACCGTCATCATTCAAAAAAATCTGTTCTGGTCTTGGTGGCTACTAGGGCAAGTTTGGTATCATTTTCGTATAAACCGAAGACGTAGAATTCATTGCTGATATTTGTTTTTTTCAGTTTCATAGTAATTTTGCAAGAAAAACGTAAAAAGATAAAAATTTGGGATGGAGGTTTTTGCTTTGAGAGCTAATAACTTTTGTATAGTGGCCAAAAGTGTCATACAAAAAATACTATAATAAAGCGCAATTCATGCAGCTTCTAAACATATACATGTTTAGTAATATCCTACTGCAAAAAGATGGTGAAAAAATTATTAAATGACCGCAGCGCGGGTAGTTGGACTCTCGCTAGGCGGCATTTATCTTACAAAATGGTCGAGTACGAGTAACTACGTAGGTAACTATGCTTACTTTGCTAGATTTTATGATGACGAATAAAATACTTTCTGTATATTTAATGTCCGCAGTTTCCAGTACACAGACATAATTCTGGTATAGGTTAAAAAAATAGACACAGGTATCCCCATTTCTAAAGAGGAGGGCGGCTCGCTTAACAAATAAGATCATGTACAACCGCAATTTCAGGTTGGGTTAGGTTAGGTTCGTTAGTTACCTTTTATCCCTCAGAGCAGAAAATAGAAGCCCCGCGAGGCGGGGCTTCGTTGGTTTGTCACCAAGTCATACTTGCATAACCTATATTAATATGACAAATATACATAGCTGTTATGATTTCTAAATGTAAGCTCTCCGCATAATAGTTATTTGTTTTACAAGGGGGCAAAGTTGTTGTTTTACCGCTCGTGCTAATATTGATACCCGATCAAGTGAAAGATTTCAAAATTGAACCACGAGCGTAGTGAGTGGTTCGAAAAATGGAATCTTGAGCGTTGTAAGGGTTTCAAAGAACGAGGGTTAAACAAAATTTGCCGCCAAGTGAAACACAGAATTTTTCACCACACCAACCTGAAGCAAATATTAAATGTAAAATATCAAACAAAATCAAACCAAATCAAATCCAAATGAATGTTATGTGCAGGTTGAAGTTATTTATTAAAAACAACAAGTAAGTACCTATAAAATTACTTAAAGTGAGTTATAGCATGAAAATTATCGTGAAAATAAATATTTTGCCTCTTCCTAAGTAGTACAATTTCTCTCATAAATAGTGTTTTAATATTATCAGCAAAAATAAGAGCGCTATTTTATTAGAATAATTTCATTTATAATAGTTATTTCTCGGACCCAATTTTGGACCCGGGTATATCCTTAAACTACGTTCAAAAGAGAGGTATGGGCACTGTAAATGTCATCTCGCTTTGTGTGGTAGAGCACAGCACTGCGGATGTCATTCCAGATCTATCCGAGCAGAGCTCAACTGGGGAAGTACGTACCTCCACCTTACAGAAAACACCGGTCAAATAACAGTAGGCCCCACTCAAATCGTTGCAAGTGCATTAAAATTAAAGTGCATAAAATTATGTCTGTATGATGAATTATGTCTGGATGAAAGTATTTTATTCGTCATCATAAAATCTAGCAAAGTAAGCATACCTACGTAGATACTCGTACTCGATCATTTTGTAAGATAAACGACGGTCCGCAAGATAAACGAAAGTCCAACTACCCGCGCTGCGGTCATTTAATAATTTTTTCACCATCTTTTTGTAGTAGGATATTACTCAACGTGTATATGTTTAGAATCTGCATGAATTACGCTTTATTATAGTATTTTTTATATGATATTTTTGGCTACGATACAAAAGTTATTAGCTCTCAAAGCAAATATCTCCATCCTAAATTTTCATCTTTTTACGTTTTTCTTGTAAAATTACTATGAAGCTGAAAAAAACAAATATCAGCAATGAATTCTACGTCTTCGGTTTATACTAAAATGATACCAAACTTGCCCTAGTAGCCACCAGGACCAGAACAGATTTTTTTGAATGATGACGGGTGGCGGCCATCTTTGTACCCCCCCCGCCCCTTATTGCCTCCCAGGCTTGAAATGCTTAGAATTACTCAAAGATCATATGTGATGAAGCTCATAGCTTAATAAAAATTTTTTGGGTCAACTTCATAACTGACTCCGCTATATAGAGAAAAAATGGGGACTACGTTTGTATGGAGAATTGGTCGCCCCCTTTTCTCTTAAATAAACCGAGCTCGGTCTGCGTACACACCCAAAGATACTCACACAGTGACATTTCTGTTCCGCTCCGATCGCCACGATATTTGATACCGAGTCATCGATACTCGACGGAATCGTTTTATAAATATGCTATTCCAGAAACATATATGTTTCTGGAATAGTTTCAGGAATGTATACATTAACGAATGATTTCTAAGTAAAATGGAGATGTTTTTGAGAAAAGATACAATTGTGTAGCTTTAGTTTTTCTTTAGGGATTTCGTGTTTTTTTCCAAGAAGCAGGTGTGATTATAAAATGTTGTGACGTCGGTATGTATAATCAGGGACACATAGCTGACCATTCTCCGGAAATATAATCATCATCTCACCATAAGACGTCCACTGCTGAACATAGAAATCACATACTGGTTTTACAAAACAGAAAATTAATTTTAGATGCGTGAAACACATGTCTTTGCAATAAAATTAACAAATCTGTTACTTAGAAGAATGTGTGAACGATGGTACTGATGAATTGTGTTCTCCAGATCGGCGCAGACGGTCGGCGCAGCCAGATCTTCCTGGCGATGTCGACGGCGGCGGAGTTCCGCGACCACCTGTCCGGGTTCAGCGACTTCTACTCGTCGCTCGGGCCCCCCAACCCGGACAACGTGCCCGACGACGGCAAGCTCAAGTCCGAGATGATGCTCAAGGTCAGTTCCGCGACCACCTGTCCGGGTTCAGCGACCTCTACTCGTCGCTCGGACCCCCCAACCCGGACAACGTGCTCGATGACGGCAAGCTCAAGTCCGAGATGATGCTCAGGGTCAGTTCCGCGACCACCTGTCCGGGTTCAGCGACTTCTACTCGTCGCTCGGACCCGCCAACCCGGACAACGTGCTCGACGACGGCAAGCTCAAGTCCGAGATGATGCTCAAGGTCAGTTCCGCGACCACCTGTCCGGGTTCAGCGACTTCTACTCGTCGCTCGGACCCCCCCAACCCGGACAACGTGCCCGACGACGGCAAGCTCAAGTCCGAGATGATGCTCAAGGTCAGTTCCGCGACCACCTGTCCGGGTTCAGCAACTTCTACTCGTCGCTCGGACCTCCCAACCCGGACAACGTGCTCGACGACGGCAAGCTCAAGTCCGAGATGATGCTCAAGGTCAGTTCCGCGACCACCTGTCCGGGTTCAGCGACTTCTACTCGTCGCTCGGACCCCCCAACCCGGACAACGTGCTCGACGACGGCAAGCTCAAATCCGAGATGATGCTCAAGGTCAGTTCCGCGACCACCTGTCCGGATTCAGCGACTTCTACTCGTCGCTCGCACCCCCCAACCCGGACAACGTGCTCGACGACGGCAAGCTCAAGTCCGAGATGATGCTCAAGGTCAGTTCCGCGACCACCTGTCCAGGTTCAGCGACTTCTACTCGTCGTTCGGACTCCTTTTTCTGGTTATTCATATACCAATTGTGTGTGTTGCAGGACAACAGGCGTTACTACCTCGATCTGAAAGAGAACTCGCGCGGTCGCTTCCTGCGCGTCTCCCAGACCATCACCCGCGGCGGGCCGCGCTCGCAGGTGGCTCTGCCCGCGCAGGGCATGATCGAGTTCAGAGACGCGCTCACCGACCTGCTCGACGACTTCGGCACCGACGACGGAGGGTGCGTCACACACACACACTCACACACACACACACACACACACACACACACACACACACACACACACACACACACACACACACACACACACACACTCCCAGAGCCAGACACAGATAACAAACAAACAAAAATAGACACACACAGACACATATCGTTTCAGATACACAAACACGCACTGCCACTCGAGGCGATACTTTACATTCAATCATTAAATTGTCACAGGTTTATAGATAACGCCAGCATAGATTTTACCTGTCTCCAGTTTTGTTCTAGAAAAAAAATGAAAATAAACAAGAAATTGATAGGTATGTACTACCTTCTTCTTCCGGCCTTATCCCACTTTTATTTGGTAGGTACTTTTATTTGATAGGTACTACCTATTCGTAGGACTGACAGGTGACCCCTATGCTGGCGCCATCTGTAAAATTCTTCCACCGGCTGGACGAAATGAGGTTTCATTGGTTTCATTATTCTTAAGTTGTGGGCTACATACAGACCTGATAGTGATAAGACATGCAAAGTGTGTATCAAAACAAACATTTCCGACGCACGGTGGGCTGAAAATCGGCCTCCATAGAAATAGAAACCGAAGTCTTAAATTTGAACTTTTTTTTATTGGAATAGCTTTGGTTAGGTTTTATTATGTCCCAAAATTAATCTTAGCTAATTTGGTTGGAAAAATAATTAATTATAATTTTTTTTCAAAATCTTTGTATGGCGCGTATCAGAAAAAACGAGTTTTCTCCGAAAATAAAAAGTTAACCGTAATATCCTGACAGATGATTTTAAAACCACTTATTCTTGATTTTTCCACATAATTAGAATTTTCCTACGGGGTGCACTTTTTTTTTTAAAAATCGATATATATTTTTTATTTTTATTTTTTTATTTTTTTATTTTAATACGGTTATACTCGTTATTTTGACTACAAAAAATGAATTTGAGTTTGATCGAACCAATAACTTACGCGTAGTGAATTTTTGTTCTAAGCAAATGTATGGAGCGTACGAGTAAAACGGATTTTTTTTCAAAAATTAAAGGTATACCGTAATATCCTTGCAGATGATTTAAGTACCAATTATTAATGATATTTTGACTAGACGCGAACTTTTCTACCGTATGCACTTATTTAACAAAAAATAAAAAACTTATTTTTTCATGCTGAAATAACTTTTTCTCATTGTTTTAATCAAATAAATAATAAACATACAAGAGTTACAAGTAGAAAATTGAAAATAAAACCATTACATCCTTTACATTATTACCCTTGTATCCTCTTTATTACATTATCTTTGTACTTAATGAAACAATATTTAACAAATTTGTCATATTGACAACTGATGAGTCTAAAATTAATGATCGTTAATAAGGTCCGGTTACAATCATTAGTAGATACTACGAATTTACTTAATTAAATAAATATCAGTAACATTATCAATAATTGGTTTACATAAAAACAGAAATAAGTATATGTAATGCTATGCTAATTAAAAGTATTCTAATGCTAATATTGGAATCCTGAAAGTTTAGTTTTCCTGGTCGCTTACTTCCGAATCCGTGTCCATTTCAGAATCAGGGTACACATTTGAGGTATCTGTCACTTCTTCTTCTTGAGGTTCCAGAAAAATGAATAATTCTAAAGTTTCAGGGAAGAAAGCCTGTTTCTTTTTTCCACTTATTGTTGGCCTCATTGAAGAAAGGACAGGATCGGAAGACAAAAGTAACATATTAAAAACATCCCTGTTCGAATGCAATGTTATCTCACACGAAAAATCCGTTACAGTAACAGATTGCGTTGGTGGATAACAATCTAATTTAGCCTTCTGTACCTTATAATACGATGGGTATAAATTTGAAGCACCCTCTCTGATGGCTGTCTCTCGTAAAGTTATGTATTGCCATTTACTTAACTTCAAAGAAATCAGTAGACCTAATGCCTTCTCTGCTGTAAGTGACGCGGTAGAACCAGGCTTCTTGATGATTGCAGTGAATTTCTGGACTGCTTCTGGGTTCTTTAACATATATTTTATCAATGATGCAATTTCACCCCGACCATCTTCTTTTAAAAGCTTTACAGCTGAAAACACCACTTCGTCTGTGTTTTCAACGCTTAGATCGCTGCATCTGTTTTTTTTCTGCTTCGTTCCGAGGTCTTCGAATGGTTTACGTTTCAATCGCGTCATGGTTCCAGTTGATGATGTGCTTAGTGTATGAGGAATGAGATCACTGCTGGTTGATGCGTGGGCTAACTGAAGATCCAACTGAAGATAAAAGCAACTTGGCCAGTCAATATTTGCTTCTAACCAAGATCCATACATTGTTCTAAATTTTTCTGTGTTCCGTTGGCTTTTCTTCCATCTGTCAGTAGCAGCTCTTGTAAATCTTCGGCAAAATTCTTTCAAGGTGTCACGATCTTCTTCTGATAGGTTAAGGTTTGATTTAGTTAGCACTATTTCAAACAAAGCTTCGTGATTTAAACTAGATCCTTGAGATTTTAGGATAACAAACAAGTCCAAGTTCGTAATAAGACTGTCCATGGTTTATGGTCGTGTAAGTTAGCGGTTAAGAAGCTCAAGATGAACTAAAATATAAAATGTACCCCTTACCTATTTATTGCTAGTACTAATGAACACCACCATTCTACGAGTATATCATTGCTATTATAATTAGTTTTACGTCTAATTATAAGCATAATGATTAAAACCTTAATGATTAAACTGCATTCATAATATCTACTAACGATTGTAACCGGACCTCATTAATGATCATTAATTTTAGACTCATAAGTTGTCAATGTGTCATTTGTTAAATACTGTTTCATTAAGTACAAAGATAATGTAATAAAGAGGATACAATGGTAATAATGTAAAGGATGTAATGGTTTTATTTTCAATTTTCTACTTGTAACTCTTGTATGTTTATTATTTATTTGATTAAAACAATGAGAAAAAGCTATTTCAGCATGAAAAAATAAGTTTTTTATTTTTTATTAAATAAGTGCACACGGTAGAAAGGTTCGCGTTATGTCAAAATATCATTAATAATTGGTACTTAAATCATCTGCAAGGATATTACGGTATACCTTTAATTTTTGAAAAAAAATCCGTTTTACTCGTACGCTCCATACATTTGCTTAGAACAAAAATTCACTACGCGTAAGTTATTGGTTCGATCAAACTCAAATTCATTTTTTGTAGTCAAAATAACGAGTATAACCGTATTAAAATAAAAAATAAAATAATAAAAATAAAAAATATATATCGATTTTTAAAAAAAAAAGTGCACCCCGTAGGAAAATTCTAATTATGTGGAAAAATCAAGAATAATTGGTTTTAAAATCATCTGTCAGGATATTACGGTTAACTTTTTATTTTCGGAGAAAACTCGTTTTTTCTGATACGCGCCATACAAAGATTTTGAAAAAAAATTATAATTAATTATTTTTCCAACCAAATTAGCTAAGATTAATTTTGGGACATAATAAAACCTAACAAAAGCTATTCCAATAAAAAAAAGTTCAAATTTAAGACTTCGGTTTCTATTTCTATGGAGGCCGATTTTCAGCCCACCGTGCGACGTATCGACGCAGGTTTCACTCGTCGCGGACGCGGATAACTTATGTCCCAGCAGACCTATTCAAATACGCGAAAATTTTAAATGTCATACATAAATCAATAATTGGCATAATGTATTATGCTTTATGTACGATTCCCACCGTCGGCTGGAATCGGGCCGCGTCGGAGCGCATTTTCAATGTGCCTATACATTATGACATGACAGAGGCGATGGAGTCTGTCCGGATCCGTCCGCGTCCGCGAGGAGCCGACTCGACTTCGCCCGATCGGTGGGAATCGTACTTTAAAGCCAAAAATTAATTATTTACTATACCAAAGGGGTATGGGTCTCTATTGTTTCCAAAAAAGTTTTAAGTCATAATGTATTGTTTGCCCGCATTTTCGTTAGTCATAATTTATTGAGTTCAGAAACGCGTCACTTTTCAGGATTACCATAAAATTTGTTTTATGACCTTAACCTAGAGTGGCGAAACACGTGTCGAGTATTATTCTTTTGGTTGTGGTTTGTTATATTTATTTGCGTATTTATTTTTGTGGTGGGAGGGTTGGGACATTAAGTGCATGTAAAAAATACGCAAGTAAGTATAACGGGTTAGCACTGATTGACTAGCACGTTATCTTTTACGCGGATTAGCAAAGTAATATTTTGGTTTTAATTAAACTTAACCTAACTATAGGATAACCTTACGAAAACCCTGAAAAATTAACGGGTTCAGTTTTATGACTAACGATAATATGACAAAAAATACATTATGACTTAAAACTGGGACACAAAGGGACCCCAAGGGGTATGTATGTAATAGTATGGGCCGGGCGTCATGTGAAATTAACACGACATAACGTTGACGTAGATCCGTGTCGGGTTCCAGCTTCAAGGGCGAGCTGCCCGAGGGGCGCCACCTGCGCGTCGACAACAAGAACTTCTACTTCGACATCGGGCAGAACAACCGCGGGGTCTACATGAAAGTCAGCGAGGTAACACTATTCTACTACCTATTCGATTCACCATCCTGTACGGTCTACATACCGCACATTGCCATCTCAGCGAAATTACTTACAATTGCGAAAGCAATAAAATACGAGTCAGTACACGTTCATCATAGAACCTATCACGCGTGTCCTCATTAGCACTATCATTCATAGTATTCTCGTATCAATAAAGTGTTTATTTTCGGCAATATTGTGAGTTCTCATTATGTCAAGCAACCAACAGAATATAATTGACGTATGTGACACTGGCAGCCCATACACATCCATCCATCCATGTATCCATCGAGAAAGAAAACTAGGTACATACTTGGCTGTCACATCCTCGACATTAGAGCTTGGAATCTCATAGACATGAACCGTGAACCAATGGGGATAGTAGTTTCCTGCTAAAGTAAAGAGTATAGCCACGAATAATTTCGTACATTGACCCGCCCGTTCCTTTCTTTATCGCACGCGGTCAATGTACGAAATATAGTAAGGACTAAATTCGTCGTAAAGTAGTCGATCAGATTGATATTTCGGTTTCACGCACTGTGGAGGGCACTATCGGTTTTTTTTGCTGATTCATCTTTTGGTTTTTTTTTCTAAATTCTCTATGGGTGTTTGCGAGGTCTACAGCTAGTTTTGTCTGACTAATGCACAGACAAGACATCCTCCTGACTGACACTGTAGTCCTCCTCCTGACTGAGACTGACCGTAGTAGCGTTACCACCTCTGCCACAAATATACGGTAGTTTTACTCCATTTTCGAGTCAAAGTGTCTTTGTGTGACGGTGACGCCCGTGTCTTTGAACGGACCAATCACGGCACGGGACTCGCTCACCTTGTCCCCCGCACTCCAGTATTTTTGGCAGCATCGGTTTTATTTATTATTTAGAAATTTAATTCAGGCAACAAGGCCCATATTACAAATATCTTACAGACTAACATACATAATGTATTTTATAAACTTAAAACTAAACACTATTTAGTCGACAAAACGGTGAAAATAAATAAAATAATAATTTATGAAATAATTGCTCTAAGCTCCGTCTAGAGGATTCCTAGTCTATGGACTAATGACGTGTTGCGTTGTTCAGGTGAAGAGCAACTTCCGCACCGCGATCACAGTACCCGAGAAGTGCTGGGCGCGCTTCCGGGACATACTAGCCGACTACACGGACAAGATGGGCCGCGCACACCCCGACTCCATGCAGGTGAGTGTGTGCGTGTGTGTGTGGCCGGGACATACTAGCCGACTACACGGACAAGATGGGCCGCGCACACCCCGACTCCATGCAGGTGAGTGTGTGCGTGGGTGTGTGGCCGGGACATACTAGCCGACTACACGGACAAGATGGGCCGCGCACACCCCGACTCCATGCAGGTGAGTGTGTGCGTGTGTGTGTGGCCGGGACATACTAGCCGACTACACGGACAAGATGGGCCGCGCACACCCCGACTCCATGCAGGTGAGTGTGTGCGTGGGTGTGTGGCCGGGACATACTAGCCGACTACACGGACAAGATGGGCCGCGCACACCCCGACTCCATGCAGGTGAGTGTGTGCGTGTGTGTGTGGCCGGGACATACTAGCCGACTACACGGACAAGATGGGCCGCGCACACCCCGACTCCATGCAGGTGAGTGTGTGCGTGTGTGTGTGGCCGGGACATACTAGCCGACTACACGGACAAGATGGGCCGCGCACACCCCGACTCCATGCAGGTGAGGGTGTGCGTGTGTGTGTGGCCGGGACATACTAGCCGACTACACGGACAAGATGGGCCGCGCACACCCCGACTCCATGCAGGTGAGTGTGTGCGTGTGTGTGTGGCCGGGACATACTAGCCGACTACACGGACAAGATGGGCCGCGCACACCCCGACTCCATGCAGGTGAGTGTGTGCGTGTGTGTGTGGCCGGGACATACTAGCCGACTACACGGACAAGATGGGCCGCGCACACCCCGACTCCATGCAGGTGAGTGTGTGCGTGTGTGTGTGGCCGGGACATACTAGCCGACTACACGGACAAGATGGGCCGCGCACACCCCGACTCCATGCAGGTGAGGGTGTGCGTGGGTGTGTGGCCGGGACATACTAGCCGACTACACGGACAAGATGGGCCGCGCACACCCCGACTCCATGCAGGTGAGTGTGTGCGTGTGTGTACCCGACAGAGGTCTCGGAGGTTTCAACCGACAGTCCCGCAAGTAGGTACTTATGTTAAAAATGAATATTTCCCGCAATTAGTGGCGGCCGTCCCTGTCTTCCATGATAAGCCCTGTAAATTTAGTATGGTCTGAATAAGTTAATGAAGCCCCTCGCCTAGCGTTCGGTGATGTGGAGAGTAATCGAGGATATGTTTGCAGGGCGGCGGCAGCGCGCGCGCCGGCGGCAGCGCCGCGCCTCACCCCGACACAGTGAGTAGCGTCAGCAGCGGCACGCGTGTGTAGTGTGTAGTGTGTGGGACACGGTGAGTGCGGTGTGTAGTACAGCTCGCGTTGTTGCAGGAGGCGGTCGGTGCCCGGACCTGATGCGGCGGCGGGCAGGGCGCGGCGGCGGACCACATCGTGTGTATATAGTATTTTATATACGTAGCCTGTTATAGATCGCGGCTCGCGCGGACATTCCGACCTCTGTCTCATCCTCCGTTCTGAGCGTTCATAGACGCGTTAGTTGTAAGGTATTAATGTGATAAAAACACGTTTTTGAGCTTTATTGTTTTATCTTTTTTTGTATAATTGTAATTAATTTGTCAAGTATTAGGGCGGGCGCGCCCGGGTGCGGTCTCGTTTCGCGTTCGTGGCCTTTTTTATGTCGTCGCCGCTTCGAATTTCCCTATCGATGAGTTACTTGAATGAAATGTGACGCCGACGAGCGGGGCGGTTTTGAAACATTAGGAAACTTTGCGCCGGTCGCGGAGTCCCTTGCCTGAAAGTTACGAAATAAATGTTTCTAAAGATTATGCTCTACGCTGACGTTAGCATAAGAACACCATACATGTGTTTGACGCTCGACGCCGCTACCGTCAGCGTCAAGCGTAAGCTTGGAGCGTTTTTTCATAGTGGACGTGGTTAATTGTGATCGAATCCGCCCCGCGCGGCCCGGGCGCACCCGCAGCGCGTAACATAGGATATAAAAATTGGTAAATCTAAAAAGAGATTTTGAAAAATGTAAAAAAAATCAAATTTAACAATCGTGCACGCCTGGCCGACATCATAACGACATAATAAAGAGTTACGTTGATGTAAAATGCCACTTATCTAGTTCGTAGGGGTATGATTTTTTTTATATGAATTATTTAATGATATAATGATAGTGTTTTGACTGAAAACGAGGGAGCTCGCGGTCCGTCGATGAAAATACTAAAATTTACAAAAAAACCTGCTGATTACATTTTGTTTTGCAACTAAATTTATTTAAAGAACATACAAATGTAGCTTCAACTACAATATGTAGGTAAGTAGGTATGTAAGAAATCGGGATGATATTAGTGAGCATGTGCTATGAATTCAATATGCCTTTATTTTGAACGGAAGTGTACGTCAGTACCGCGGGTTCCCTTTTCGTGCACCGGGTGTTTACAGGGGGCAGGGCCGAAGCTAAACGACACTCACGACATGGCGGTCAATATCACGACTCAACTTGAATGGCCCGTCGGCGGTCAAACCGTCGGGGCTCGTGTGAAAGAATTTAAAAAAAGATTAAATCTTTGGCTTTCATATGTTAAAACTAAAAGCAAGTATACTATATAGATGACAAAGTAATAAGTAGGTACATAATATCAAGTTTCAACAGGATTGTCTTATGGTGCTTTCGTAGGCCACGTCTACGCCTCGGCTAGTCTGTGGCCATGAGTAAGCCCATTCATAATTAAAAAAAAATAGAAAAAAAAAATTAAAGGAAACTATAGAAAAAATCATTCGACCAGGATTTGAACATGCAACCTTTTGGAATACCAGTCCGATCGTGCTTAACCACCTGAGCTCCTAAAATTGCATTCGCATATTTCATCTGCTTGATAAACATTAGTCTACGGTATACTTGGTTTTAATATAAAAATGATATTCGACCATCGTTAGTGTCGCCCGCTCGGCTATCTCGAATCATTAGGTAAGCTACGCAAGCTGTGATATGTCGGTACAGCCGAACTTCTGTGCTGCGCTGGGAGGCTCGGCCGCACACTCAATGCCAATGGGGTTTCTAAAGTGTGGGCGAAATGCCGCGGCCGCGACGGCAAGATTAATGCCAAAACAAATGAAATATCATTTATATTCAGGCAATACCATGATTGCAGGACATGATTATGATTAACTAAGTATCTTAAAATTATTTTGGCGACATGGTTTTCTGTTACGTCACCTGTTTGTGTTTTACCTCTATTACTCTGAAAATATACTTCTGTTTTTTGCTGTTGAAATAGCTCTGCATTTGCCCCTGATTAAAACTTGGAACAATTCAATATAAAAACTACAATATAATATACAGTAAGTCGATAGTCAATATAATATACAATATACAGTAAGTCCGTGTTAGCGTCAAGCGTAAACGCTCGGAGCGTGTTTCGTGGCCCCGGGTTAAGGGCGAGGGCGGGTTTTGGATTGTTTTATTATTCCGCCTAAGCGGTGCGGCCGAGCCGGGTAGGTTAAGGCGTAGGCACCCCGTGTTAGGGCGTGCTTTTATTGTTGTTAGCTCATCTGTATTAAGAATTTCCAGAAATTTTAGGTTATTTCTACTCAGAATCAGGAACACCATAATTAGATTGAGAAAAGAGAAACTACTAGGTAGCGTTCCAATTTAATTCCTACTATCTTTGCTTTCCATGGCGTTATCTCCATAAAAGTAGCTTTGAAAGAAAATTTGTGGCACATTTTCTTATAGTAGAATCAACAAAGTTTGTCATTCTATGTAAGTAGGACTAAGCTAACATTTCCGGGAATTTTAAGAACATGCACGTTACAACAATAAAAAAAATAGCCCGTTGATCGCGCTCGATGGGTCCGGTTGCGGAGCCTTTAACGAATCGTGGCGGTCGCGGGCGGACCCGGCGAGCGCGTGGCGTGTGCGTGTGTATATATATTATGTGTGTGTGTGCGCGGGACGCACGCGGGCGGCGCGGTGCTGTGTTACCGGGCGGCTGTTACATTGTGTTATGGGACGGAACCGCTGTGTGACAACGATTCTGCCGTGTGACGTAGATGTTACCACGGTTCGCTCCGTGACGGGACGGTTCCGTTCCGTGAAGGGACGGTTCCGATCCGTGACGCGGCGATTCCGTTCCGTGATCCGCCGGTTCCGCTCCGTGACGCAAGCCGCGCCGCCCCGCTGTAGTTTAAGTTCAGCACTACACCGGGCGTCGACGTGCCTTTATTTACTAATTGTCTTATTTTGCATTTTTTGTTTTTTCTTTACTATAAGTGCATCACCCGTTTTCACCCTCTAATGGTAGCTCTGCGCCGGCGACGGGCCGCGCGTTACGCGGTTACCATTGATGCGGACCCGCACGCCGCTCCGGTGTGCGAGCGAGACAGCGCTATGCACGTATATAACGTCACGCTCGCACCCGGGAGCGCCGTGCAGATCCGCATCTGTGACGACCGCCTTATCTCGTTATAAATGTAATATTATGTATATCTACGAATTCGAGTCAGGTTAGTAGTAACTCGTTTTTAAAATTTTATTGTGTTACTAAATGATAGGGTAATGTTTTTTTATTAGTGGTACGTTGCCGACAGTTGTGATGTCTCCGATCCTTTTCATCGCTTCGCTCGTCGCCTCCGGACTCGGAACGGCCTTCACTAGCCTTCACCTCACAGGAACATGAGCGCATAAGTCAGCCACAGGCCACACCACAGGCTATGGCTCCCTGGCGTGCGAAGCCGGAGGCGGCGAGCGAGCGGCGAGTCCTAGAGTACTCGACCTGCGGAGCTAGAGTAGCCTGTAAGCTATGCAGTCATCTCCTGGAGACCATATACTAATAGTGTGGGATAAGTTCGTGACGTCCGATAAAATGTTACATATAGAAAAAAAAGATAAAATATATAAAAAATAAATCACTTCTCTATAATAAAATAGAAATATATTAGCCGGCGGGGGCGGCGCGGGGCTTCGTGCGGGCCGCGGGGAGGCGCACTTGCCTCCGCGGGGCGCACTGCCTCCTCGGGGCGCTTGCCTCGCGAGGCGACCGGTGTGCCTCCTCGCGACTAGTGGCTTAATTTTAACAACAATTTATGGTACAAAATGTAATTTTAGTTCCATAGACGTTTAAGATCTACAGAGTTTATATTTAGAGAAAAGTGATTAAAACCGACTAAGCATCGTCGATAAATATAATTAATGTTACATATATGTGTATCCGAGTGAGGAGTGACATAAATTTAATGTTAACATAGATCTATATGTTGTGAGCTAGTTATCGCGTGGTGATTACGTCGGCCGCAGGCCTCGAGGCGCGCTCGGCCCCTCCAGCGGGCCTCCCGTTGTCGTTAGACTCACTCCCTGAACCTTCTGGTATCATTTAGAACATGTGGCACGCTCCCTTATATAGTATACCTCCCATTCTCTATGGCGGGAGTGGCCAGCGGGCCCAGCCGAGGTGACAATCGTCTATCGACAAATTCCAATCGAAAACTCAAAATGTATCGGAATGGCAGATGCGCTGAGAAGTCGTGCGGTAATTTCATACATTATTTAAGTTTCAATTGTCGTTTTAATATTCCATTGTCACTTAGCTAGGTCCCCGGTAGTATAAGATGTGCATCGGCACGTTTATGGCCAGACACCAGTTGACGCGCAGCGGCCGGGGCCCGGCGCGCGGCCTGCGGCGAGTACAGCGCTGCCCTGTGATACCGCCCCCGCACCTCCCACGCAAGCTTTCACTTCTCCTGTATGCGCTGTGCGAACGCCTGCCGAACGAACATTCACTCACCAATTACAATTATCATTTGACTACTGACGGCCAAATACGCGATTCTCAAAGTTAATTGAAAATATATTCGCGCTTTCGCTCTTGTGTTCCCTCAGTGACACGGATCCGTGCCGTGTGTGTATCGGCCGGCAGGCGCTGGCGCGGCGGCGCTCGGCGCCGGATAGTCAATTAATGTAGCGGCCCCGCTCCCCCCGCCCGCACCGGCTCTAGCTACGGGACGACAACACCGCGAAACTATAAAATAAAACAAAAAATCCTAAAAAAAACAGAGTTATAATAGTACGTTAGTTTTAATTATATTTCTGACAAGAATCGATGTTTTACTAAAGTTTATTTACGCGTTCGTCCGCGGCGGCCCGCGGGCCGCCATGACCGAGCGGCATCGAACTCACGCAATACACGATTTTAACTACACGTAAGCAATACCACAGTACCTGAAATTAAGGAAAAAAAAGAGTATAAAATGTAATAGTACGGAAATAGTGGTGGAAGCACGCCGCCCCGCGGCGTCCTGCGGGTTCGATGGACGTTCAGTTTAGTTTCGGGTGGTCGATCGTACTAAGGCTTCTGTAATTGTTAAATATTGTCAAATAAAGTAATTAAAGTAATGGATCTTGCAACGTTCGTATTTGTATAGCTGGAGCGCTCACCGTAATGTTCAGCCACTGCAGTAATCTGGGAGCTGTCTGAATCAGTCGCGAGACAAGTCGGTCGAGGAATCGGCAGGTTAGCGGTTAGGGTAAACGGTTGTAGGGAACACGAGCGGCGGCGCACGCCGGCTCCGTGCCGGCTCCGCGTCGGCGCCGGCGCGCGCCGTCGGGACGAGGGTGAAACAACTTGACTCTTTAATAATACATACTGAAGAAAGATTAGGGAACAGGACATCAGTTTCCGTTGAAGTTTGTCCGAAGACAGACGTGTATGTTGGAGTGGCCGCGCGGGCCGGGACCCGCGTGGCGTTATCAGACGTGGGGAGTGAAGTTGAACAAATACTGCCAATCGATTGTAGGTTTATAATAATAATGGATAATGATTTGTAGAAGTAAACGATTTCGAAATATTGTGTCCTGAATATTTCATATTTTATGTATAGTATCGATAACGGTGGCTAGGTGCCGTTCAAATGTTCCACTTCGGAAAAGTTCAGTTTCGTCCGTGCCTTCAGACTTCACAAAGTAACTGACAATAGCATTGCATCGGTTAGCGACACTCTGGGAGTTTGGACGGACAGGGCCACCATGTAAATGTTTCCTTAGGGCGAGGATGGATACAAACTGTGTTCTGTAGAGTACCGAGCGACAGGGCGTTGACTAGATAGCAGGCGCCGGGCCGCCGTGCCGGCCCCGGCGCGGATCCGGCGCGGGGGCTCGGCGCCGTAAGTAATTTGGTGCGAATGGGGTTCGCAGAAGGAGCTAAGTTGTAAAAAAAACTAGATTGCTATATACATAAAATTGTTAGGTTTAATAGTGATGGCATATTGGGTGTTGTGTATGGGGATTGGGGAGGTAGCGACGAACGACTGCTCTTAAATTCTCGATAGTCGTGCCCCGTGTAAATGAAATGGTAGTTAGCTCTGATATATTGAAGCTTTTACGAACTCTATTCGATTTGGCACCCAATATGCACAGGAAAAGTAGTTGGTAATTTTTGATATCGTGAATTCGGAATTGTGGGAGTGATGGGGCTCATATGATGAGGATAAATTTTGTTCGGATTATTTGGATTATTCTAAAATTTTTCAATTCGTGTGTGACACGGCTCGCTTCTCTCTGAGACTGGTTCGGTGTGTGCCGGGCGGGGCCGCGGCGCGACTACCGCGCGACTGCCGGACGCCAGTCGCACGACTGTCGCGCGACTAAAGCACAGTCGCCGCGTCGCGCCGCGGCCTCCGACCCGGATGAGATTTTGTATCCAAAGATTGTATAGTGTGATGTATAACTTCCTATAGGTTTATTATTATTATACTAGTATTTTATACTTGTTATTTTTCTATTGTTTGACACTAGTTCGTATCCGAAATGTTTGGAACATTGTCAGATCTCCAGATCGATTTTAAAATTTAGCTGTTATAATATAAGTTGTGTACCGAAATTGTCGAGGCGGCCGCGACGCGATGCGATCGTGTCGTGGCGCGTCATATTATATCACTATGTATTTTTTGGGATGAAGGAAGTTATGTGAGCGCGCGCTATGGCATAAAATGTTACCGCGCTGTCGTCTGTCCGGTGTATAAAAGGCATTAGGGGCCTAGGCTTAAGTAATGGGTAAACAAGTACGTAGTTAAGGCCTCAAATTCTCGGCTAATTGTTTTATTCCACTGATTTACGAAAATTTGTCATACCTACATTTACCTATATGGGTAACTAGTTTCTCAGTGGAACTATATAAATTGTAAATGATTATCGCTTTACTTATGTACATATTTATCCCCTACCGGGCAGTGAAAATTTTAATAAAGATTTGCAAGTAAAATTGAGGCCTGATGTGCACGCAGTGTGTGAGCGTCTTTATAAAGGCTCAGACAGACGGCGGCGCGGCGCGCTCGAGCGAGGAGCAGTCAAACTGCATGGTGCTTGTGTACTTACGATGGATATCATTATATTTTCTTTTCTTATACTAAAAGTGTGACTCCTATTTATTTTGTATACGATTGGAATCGATGGAACGCCGCAAGAGAATGTCCATGTTTCTAATTTTAGTATTTGTTTCTTTGTAACTTCATGCCCTTTTGTGAGCGACACGTCGACGCTAGCAAAGCAAGACGTGACGCAGGATGGCAATGTGATGGCTCGGCGCGGCGTGACGCACGTGACGCAATGACGCATGCGACGAATAAAGCTTGACGATAAAATAAAATGTGTTACTTAATTAACTCTTCAGTAACGCATTGTGACAATCCCGAACATTACCATAAGTAATTTGACAGTAAATATGACTAGATAATGCCACACGTACTGTGTGACTTTATGACGCATGATACGTAACATTCTGAAGAATAAAATGAACGTGTTACATAGGTACACTACATAAGCTTAAGGGCAATATCAATACGGTTAAGTACGCATACTGAAAAACTACTTTAATCTTTCATGAGTGTGTGGTGGTCACAAATCGTGGGTTCACCTCGGTTTTGCTTATTGCATAGAGCAGAAAAATAGTTCCTGAAAAAAATTCAATATGCAATAAGAAATTCGATCAGAATCCTTATACAGTCGGCAGCAGAAGTTGCTAAGAGGGCGACGTGTTCAAAATTATTATGACACGACTTTATTGTTAAGAAAATAAGAGCGTGTCAAAGGAATTTTAAACACCTCGCTTGCTTAGCAACTTCTGCTGCTGACTACACAAGCAAAAGGTTAAGAATTGAAAATGTTGCAAAATGTAACTAAAGTTTAAATAATGCAAGTAGGTAATCTGAAGATACCGTGACTTTAGTTCAAGTCACGTAAAAAAATAACTATAACGGTAAACAATACTTGATAACACGCGTGCGTCACAAGAGTCACATGACACTCGTGCGTCATATGAGGCAGGTGCGTCACGGCGCGCCGGCCGAGTGTCGACATACACGAGTATCGGAGCGCGGCTGCGACGCGCGGTGTGCCGTAGGAAAGTTTTACGATAAATGGTGAAAAAATAAATAAATTACAAAAAAGCTTGGTTGTCATTTATTGCCCTGTAGACTGATGAATTGATGATAGCAAATGATAGTCATGTAGAGTTCGTCTAAGTTTGCATCGGCTTGAATATAATTACTATGAGAAACTTGAGGGAGTGTTATTAAATAAACGTCATAATATTTTTATCATAGCAAATGCCATGCAGCGTTAGCTTGTTTCGTTTCGACCACTTTTTTCCCCGAGACAGTAAAGTTATATTATTCTAAAATTTATATGAAAGTGGACGCGACATGAAACCTATTTCCATTCCAGACGGTAGCGACCTCATACGAGAAAAAATATTTTCTTAATAAGTACTGGCATCGTCAGTACGTCAGGATTTTGCCAGGGAACTGGGGAGTTATAGTTTGATATGTGCCATAGATGGCGCTATTAGGCACCGATTAGGTATATGAGATATTTAGAATGTATATGATATTATTGCTAAATAAGGGGCCTTATTCGACATGTGCAAATCTGACATTTCAAATCCACAGTTGATTGTATCGCATGTTCATTTGACAGTTACGATCGCACGTTGTCAAATGCAACAACTTGCGATCCTAACTAGAGCTGGGACACGTTGGCAAAATGCGTACCAAAAGTACGTTTCTATGAAAATACCAGTTTTACGTGTACCACCCCAAATAGGCAATTAACGTGTTTTCCGTACTTAAGCGTCTTACAAATAAGGGTTATTTATGCAAATATCGACTTTTCATTAGTAGGGATCTGACGTATCGTGACGTTTTGAGTCAAGGTCATTAATCAAATGACATATTAACAATGTAAAAATTATTTCCATTATTTTTTGATCCAAGAGACACCCAGACGACTGTCAGTTAACAAAAAAATATTTTACTTAAAGTAAAGGTAAGAATGGAGGTACAAGGTGTTGGCAACTTCATATTTGTTATATTTCGAAAATTAAAGTACGTGCTTTTAAATACTCGACAAACAAAAAGTCGTCCATTAAGAAAAACCTGTCCCAAAAACTATAATAATAATAATTAATGATAAATAAATAAATAATAACAATAACCTTTACACTATCCACAGTAATGTCATAATAATACAAGGTCACTATTAAATAATGTCAATAATGTTTAATTATCTTGTATGCTAGTTAAGGCTAATGAAAGCATATTATACAAAGGAACTTATTTATAAGCTTGTAAATAAATTCACTTGCATGTTGCTTGTTGCTACCAATGTATTTACATCATAAATAAGGCTGTATATTCTCATTTAAGTGAATATGTATTATATTCTTATGGGAATAAATATTTTTAAACTGAAAAAAAAAAAACTGAAAAAACTATTTCAGTACAACGCCCCACCTCTAGTGTGGATAGAGTTCACTGACAGGTGGCGATTGTACGGAATTCCACAAGTCACGATTTATCCGTATATTCCGTATCAACTGGATATCCTCGTGATACGTCAAATGTGTCTTCTCGAATATGGCCCAAGTACTTTCTTCAATGTCATAACATGTTTTTGAAATAGAAATAGAAAATATTTATTTGGCGTAAACAAAAAAACATACATTTGGCAGGTACAACATAAAGATATGTAGGTACAGCAGAAACATACAACAAATAGGATGCCGCTCAGCATATGCAGTGTCTGTAAGACACGGCGCTGGTTTTCAGGGCACCCAAAAAACTAAAACTAATAAACAGAAACAGAACACGTGTAAGAAAGAAAGAGAGAGAGAGATCACAAATATTTCTTATAGTTCACAAATATGTAAGTATGTATCTCTTTTGGAATGAGCTATACGTGCAAGGTACGTCTGGCAGTCATATTTAAGAGATTATCCAGATTACGGTTCAAAAATGGTGTGATGTGAGAACGGCTAGGAACAGAGAAGCAAAAACGGGCACAAGCATTCTGAATGTGTTGAATTATCCTTTCTGGTGACGGCGGCGCATCGGTGTGGCGCTTCTTGAGTCGGGTTGCGCAGGGTCGGTGGCGCCGGTTCTGGCCCCACTGGTCGTATTGATTGTACAGGAGCTTCTGGAAGCGGTGACCCTATCGTCATTGCTAGGTTTACGGTCTTCTCCACCGTTCGCTCTTGGCCGGTGACGGTGATGCGCAGGCTTTCGAAAAAATGTAGCGGCCCCACGACGTGGGTGTCTACTCCTTCCAGGGTAAGTTTTTGATGGCGGTCTCGGTTGCGGCGTCCATCTTCTTTTTCTTCTTAATCTTCTGACTCTTGTTTGCTTGCTTGTATTTGATCTGACTGCGTTCTGTTTTCCTTGGTTACTTATGGCAGGGTTGCCATAAAATAATATAAGTATATGAAGATAATATTGACTGAGGCGAAGCCGGGCTAATAGGGTGGTATAGAGGTTATGAAGATAATAGACGAGTGTAGGTATAGCAATGAACATCTTTATTCGATAGTTTGCCACATTACATATGAAGTTATCGCTGATACAAGCAATACGCGTCTATATCGCAGTAAACCAAAGCGTTATTGCTAAACACTAAAAATGGCTAATTGCCATATTACAATATTACCGAGGTCCGCGCCAGCATACACGCCCCAAAGACGGCATCAGCGTAAATCAATATGTAACCAAGGGGCGGAGGCTCAGAATTATACATATTACATATAGTGTTTTTTTTTTTACCAACAAACCAAATTTTAGAAAAGTAGCTTATAGGTAGGTACGTAAAAACTAGCCAAGACAAATCCTTTATAATTTCAGGATTTTCTACACAATACAGAACTTGGCACCCATATATCTCAATTCTTTTGTCTGCGAGTCAACAACGACAACATACCTATTCTTAATATTAACTTGGCTCTCATTTGACATTTATGTTTTTGTTGGGATACATATATACTACTATACGAGACGAGTGTATGTAGCGATTCGCAAGAGTTTATGAAGTGGATATCAAAGTACTTATCGGTTTTTAGACTGAAATAGTCTGTAGAAGCGGAACGAGCCATATCTTTACCATCACAGCTCATCACTCGGGGGCTATTGAGACGCCGTTAACATCAAGGATAGCTGATGGAGTCAGAGGGTTTACCGCTAAAATCGAAATTCTAAGTTACGTTATCTGACTAAGTATCTGATTTTCGCGGTAGGCCCTCAGAAAGATTCCTAATAATTTCCTACCGTGTACGGTCAAGAAATTTAATTTCAGTAGGTACCACTTCGTACTTTGTCACAGTAAATAAATAATTGTCTTTTTTTTTTTTTATTATGCATGGGTTTACTCATGGCCACAGACTAGCCGAGGCGTAGACGTGGCCTACGATGGAGCGAGCTCGCCCAGAAGGTGCCTGTTCACTCTTGATTTGAAGGTTGCCGGGTTATAAGAGCACGGAAATATAGACGCCGGCAAGGAATTCCATTCCTTGGCAGTGCGCATAAGGAAAGTAGAAGCAAAGCGCTTAGTGCGAATTGGCGGAATATCTACCAAGTAAGGATGGAAACCGGCCGTGCGTCTAAAAGTCCGATGGTAGAATGGGGACGGTGGAATGAGCTCGTGTAGCTCTTGGGCACACTCCCCGAAGTGCAACCTGTAGAATACCGACAGGCTGGCGACTTTCCGCCGATGGGCCAAAGTCTGAAGCTTAGCCGTTAGCTTCTTGTCGCCAATCATCCTCCTGGCTCTGCGCTCCACTGAGTCCAAAGCGGCGAGTTGGTATTTAGCTGAGCCATCCCACAGGTGGCTGCAATACTCCATACACGACCGGACTTGAGCTTTGTAAAGTGTTAGAAGCTGTCCAGGTGTGAAGTATCGCCTCACCTTATTTAGGACGCCCAGCTTTCTGGCCGCAGTTTGTGCTTTAGACTCAATGAAGCTGCCGAAGCCAAGGACTGAACTCAGCTCCATGCCGAGGAGTTCCAGGCTGTCGGTAATAGGTACAGATGCACCCCGGAAAGAAGGAGTCAGGTCGAATGGACTCCGTTTAGCGGAAAATAGACACGCCTGCGTTTTGGAGGCATTGAACGTGACCAGATTGTCATCACCCCACTGGGAAACGAGACTAAGGGTCAAGTTCATTCGCTCAACCATGGCCTCTCTCTGTGAACGTATATCCTCCCTGCTGTCCCTTGCACTAGCCAAATATCTCTCAACAACCGTACTGTCATCTGCATAACCTACAATGCTGGGTTGCAGCATGTCGTTAATGTGGAGCAGGAAAAGGGTTGCGGAGAGAACAGACCCCTGAGGAACACCGGCGTCAATGGCCATGAGGTCCGAAGAGCAGCCATCAATAACTACTTTGATCGACCGTTCACTCAAGAAATCAGATAGCCAGCTACAAAAATCAGCAGGGATGCCGTAAGCAGGAAGCTTGCTAAGGAGACTTGCGTGCCAAACCCTGTCAAAGGCCTTCGAGATGTCCAGTGAAACAGCAAGCGCTTCACCGTTCCTCTCGATGGCCTCGCCGCAGCAGTGCGTGACATACGCTAAAAGATCCCCAGTAGACCGACCTCGGCGAAAGCCATATTGACGGTCACTGAGCAGATCATTTGCTTCGAGGTATGCCAGCAGTTTGCCGTTAAGTACCCTTTCCATGACTTTACAGAGCATGGAGGTAATGGCGATTGGTCGGTAATTGCAGGGATCAGCACGACTACCCTTCTTGGGTACTGGCTGCACGTTTGCAAGCTTCCAGGATTTCGGCACCGTTCTTGTTTGGAGAGAGAGGCGGTACAGGCGTGTCAGTACAGGAGACAACTCAGGCGCACACTGCTTTAGTACACGTGCAGGTATACCGTCTGGTCCATCGGCCTTATTCACGTCAAGATTCAGCAGAGCTCGGCGTACCTCTTTTTGATGTATAGCAATTCTCTGTATAGAGGAACTGCAATGAGGTAGCGTAGGTGGAAGTTTTGAGCCTGCATCTAGACGTGAATTGCTCGCAAACAGAGAAGCAAACAAGTTAGCTTTCTCTGTCGCGGAGTGGGCCAGTGTCCCATCAGGTTTCTGCAGAGGTGGCAATGTGGGTCTGCAGAAGTTGGATTCGACCGCTTTCGACAGGGACCAGAACCGCTTGCTACCAGGAGGGTAGGAGGCGAGTTTGGCCCCTATTCGACTGACGTGGTCGAATCGAGCCTTTCGAAGCACCCGTTTGCAGGACTTGGCAGCTGAGTTAAAGGCTTTTTTCTTCGCGCGAACCCTCTGTGCTCCAGCTTTGGTATCGCGGGCTAGTACCCAAGCCTGGTATGCAGACTGCTTAAGAGCCTCGGCTCGAGCACAGTCCGAATTGTACCATGCTCGGGTCTTGTGATCGAGCGATAGGTCGGAGAACGGAATGAAATATTCCATTCCCTGCCGAATCACATCCGCAACAGCCTCAGCAGAACACGAGGGGTCACCCGAAGAAAAACAGACCTGCTGCCAGGGGAAAGACGCAAAGAAATGCCGCATCTCATCCCAGTCCGCTGACTCGTATCGCCATATTCTCCTCGTGCCCCTAGGGCAGAGATCAGGAGGAGAGTGGATCGACACGGATTTCACCAGACAGTGATCGGACGATCCTAGCGGAGCTGAGACCGAAACCGAGTGCCTGTCTGGATCAGTTGTCAGCAGAAGGTCAAGGCAATTGGGTGTATGGTCAGTAACATCCGGTATCCGCGTCGCAACATTTACCAGCTGGGTAAGGTTTAGGGATACAGCAAATTTGCGCGCTTCCCTCCCAGCGTGGCAAGTATTCTTGTACGGGAACAGCCACTCCTCGTGGTGGGCGTTAAAGTCCCCAAGGAATACGAGTTGAGCCGCGGGGTACCGCTGTTGGGCTTTATCTGCCATCTCAGTAAGGTGGTCAAAGAGCCTAGTTGTCTCCTGGTTTCCGCTGTGCGATCGGTAGACACAGGCATACAGAGTTTTCTCTGAGCCCGAGTCGACCATAATCCACAAAGTGGAAAACCCGGCAGCCTCAAAGCAACGGAGACGCTTGCAGCAAATGTCGTCGCGGACGTACACACAGACCCCAGCACGTGCTCTGAACTTATGTTCCAGTGAGTAGCCTGGGTAGTTGAGGTACGACGCGTCCGCTGGGGTTTTGATTTGCGTCTCCGTCAAAAAGAATAGGTGCGGTTTTTCGGTTTCAAGATGGTGGTGGACCGGATCGATATTTGAGTGCAACCCCCTGATGTTGGTGAGGTGCACTTTCAATGGGAGGAAGTGCAGCCGGTGTTTAACCCTATTCTTTTTTCTTTTTGTTTTCATATTTGTGGAGTGTGGGATGGGTGAAAAAATGCCTGTCGAGGTGTTGCGTTTACCAATTGGATCACTTGAGCTAATCCGGACAATGAGGAGCTCACTTGGAGACTGCGGGGACGCCCGAGCCCCCCTGAAATAACCCACCGGGTCCTCCCGTCCAGTCGCCAACTGGCACGGTGGAGCTATTCCAGGATTTTTCGCTAGGTGGCGGGGCAGCCTCTCGCACGTGGCTGTCGTACAATTGGGCCCCCAACTTCCTGCGGTCGGCCACCGGCAAGACCGTGCCTCGGATCCCGCTACCCTCCAGTGAGAGCTGCTCGGCCCGACGTCACTCAAGGATCCAAAAACCGGCATTATGCAACACAACTGACAGCAAATCATCCCCCAAAGGCACTGTCTGTCACTGTGACAAAGTACGAAATGGTACTGAAATGAAATTATTTGACTATATTGTACAATTGTACATCAAATATCGTCACCTGCCTCTATCCTATAGCCTAACCTGTTCTTTAAATTTCAGTTTTCAATATTCGCGGTGTCAAAACGTAGGTACCTAATATAGATGAAAATCGAGGGGTCAACTTATAATAGTTGTGAGTCAAGATATAGTGAATGGCTCAGCTGATCCGTTGAGATACAATCTCTTTGATGACGACGTGTGACGGAGAAGTGTTCATGAATTAACTTCTTAACTTAACGCCATGAGATAAAAGGTTGCACTGGTCACAGTGAAGTGGAACGCGAGAGCGTGAGCTCGCACCACAGACCAACAGCACTCGCACAGAAACAGGATATCCGCCTCCGGGTCATAGGTAGAGTCACTTTGTCGGCATGATTGTTTTTTTTTTACTAGAATCATTTATTTACAAACAAGATAAATATACAGTGGTATTACTAACCTGGCATTAAGCCCGCCATTTGTACATTGTTGTATATATTGTGTGCAATAAAGTTTTAATAAATAAATAAAAGAAATTAATTGATTGATTTATATAGGTACCTATCCATGCCAAAATGCAGCTTTCTAGCAGTAACGATCACGGAGCAAAGCGGCGGATGGCGAAATTATAAGGATTCCTAGTTGACTACGGAATCATGATACTTAGATATAAAGTGCCCTTAACTTAAAACAACTGACGTACATATAACTAGTGTGACAAGTGTTTGTTTTTAATTGAAATCAAAACCGAACATCAAAAGTCAGTACGAGTAGGTCACAAGTGGTCACAAATCAAAGATTCGCCGACATCGTTAGACCCGCATTACTGATCGGAAAATATCAATGTAGGTAAGTTCTTATGACGATGACATAAGGTTTGATTTCGCTTGGATTTTGTAGTTTTTCCCCTACCTATTGGGGCAGGCATCAATATGCTAAAAGGAAGTTCCGCATTTGGGGTTGCCAGATGTAAGGAATTTTCTTAATATGATAGGAATTTTGATGAATTTTCTGAATGGTGGAAAATAACTGGACGGTTCGTTTGAAAGAAAGTTGTAGTCGGTTGCAATGCGTTAAGTTTCCGTTACAATTTTTTCATTTAAGCGGTTGCTGAGAGAGGGGCGGCCAGTACTTACTACAGGGCCTGGGGTCTAGGGCAGCAAAGACTGCAAATCCGCCACTGCTTGCCGTAGTCGGGTAATAAAGCAGAATTATAAAAACTTTGCACTCTCTAGTACCGACTAGAGAGTGCAAGGTTTTTATAATTTATATAATACCGATTATATGATGTAGGTCCTGCCTACGAAGCAGGAGGTCCCGGGTTCAAATACTGGTTAGGACATTTACTTATATTAGGTTTAAGATTCTTTATTCTCATTAAGAATTTGACAATTCACTTATATGAGAACTTAAAACTACACAAATACATTTATTTTGCATGAAATTAGCGAAAGAACTAAATAATAACATGGAGGGTATTTAAACATACAGTAAAATAAAAATCTGCCGACACACAAAACAAGGTGATTAGTGGTGCATCGATCGTACGGTTAACATTCCATCTCCTTGAGATGTACAAAAACGATTTGCAGTTGACAGTAAGCTAAGGCCCAGTTTAACTTGTTTTCGAGATTCGTAATAACTATACGTCAGCGGGGATCATCCTTGGACTTATTTGTGTGTTTGATCACCGACATTTGTAGGTACCTGGGTTATGGATTTCTTTCTATGTAGGTAGGTAAGTATCTAAGTATATTATATACATTTTCGTCGTCTAGTAGGTACTTAAAACACAAGCCTTAGGTATTGGGCTGGGTCGATTTGTGTGAGATTGTCTCATAATAGTAATAATACATATACATACATACATGTATTATTATTATTATTTATTTATTATCTAGCAACCCCGGCACGCACGGCTTTCGACAGAGAGGGCGGCGGTCTTTGATCTCACTCTCGCTTCTGCTTATTTGCCTATTAAAGGATTTGCTTAATTGAATTGACTCTCGGCGATAGGTACTTCACTCCTGTCCCCCGCCGTGCCCGTGCCGTGTGCTGCGAGACGTCTTCAACTAGCGGCTTTCTTTCATTTCCATAAGTAATGACAAAATGTGCTGTGTTTTTTTATTATATATAATTCTTAGTCCAAAGAGTCAACCGAGTAGGTACGACGTACAAAGAAGAAGGAATCCCATCAAGAACATAAATGTGAAATGACAGCCAAGAATAGTATGCGTCGTTGTCGACTTCGCGGGAAAAAGAATTGAGATCTATATGCCATATGTGTGCCAAGTTCTAGTTCACTTGGGATGTAATTCAACGTCAGGATCTGATTTCGCTAGCTTTTACGTGCAGGCTAGCTAGTGGCAAACAAGCATACGGTCCGCCTAGCTGTTACGGTTGACACATCGTAATGATGTGGTTATACTTAGGTAGGTGAACCCATGCTATAGTACTTACATTGACCGAATCGAACGCGTCCAGAAAAAATTTATAAAATATTTATGCTATAAACTGAAATATCCCTATAGTTCATCCAATTATTTAAGTATTTGTAAGAAACACCATCTAGTCCCGTTGCAAGAAAGACGTGATATATCGGACATTACCTTTCTCTTGAACATCACCAGTGGTGTAACTGATTGTTCCGAGCTACTTGGTAAACTTTCTTTCAATACTCCCTATCGTTCTAAAAGGTACTATCCCCCATTATCTGTTAAAACTGCATCATCCAAGTATAGACAGAATAGCTTCCTAGTTCGCGCGAGTCGAAGGCTATGAGCTATCGAAGGACATTGATATCGATATATTCAATTGCAAAGTTCCCAGTGTGAGGCACAGTTTGGTTAAGCGGTGTTTTGTGTGAGCGACCTTTCTACTAATGTATTTAAATCATGTACTTATACTTTCGGCTTTTCTTTTTATTTTCTTCATTAGGCGAGCAAATACATTGAATTTATCAACTTAGTGTGTGTTAAACTTAGCTATAAGTATTAAAACTTAAGATCTATTGTAAGGCTTCTATTGCCATTTTCAATTATGCTTCTTTTTTTTTTTCACTTTCTTTTTGTACGCATGTGTGTGTGCGTAGGTGCTAGCATTAGTTTAAAATTTATTACTTTGTAACTACCTGTGAGTTCCTGTAATTGGCTTCCTGTTTTAATCTTGTTGTCTATTGTAAATTTTATAGCTGTTGGTTCTCCTAACATAAATAAATAAATAAATAAATAAATAAATCATTTTGTTTACCCGCGGCTTCCCACAGAATATATATGTAACAAACAATAGTACTTATTTTAATGTACCTACTCTCGTACTTAGGTAGGTAGGTATATTAGGTATTTACCTAAGAAACTCTATCTCTATTATAGGTAGGTATCCCAATTACTTAGGTACTAAAATATAGCAAGTTTCGATTAGGTACCCAACTACCCTTAAGGATGGAATCACATCTGTCAGTATCGAGCCGCATTTTATATATGAGAAATTGCTCGGTAGTATGAAGATGCGTACGCATCGGAAAGCTGAAAGCATGCCCTAAACCAGTTATCCTTTGTAAACACAACAACTAGTGCAGTGTAGAAAATGGTATAATTGAACTGTCAGTCTGGTATTTTGGATTAAAAAAATCTAAATTAAGTATCTAAATAATCATAAATAATGTCTTGTTTTATTCAGAAGTAGGTACTACAACAGAGCTTTCTAAAACAAAGCGGATGAAAATGCGCGGCCTGAAGAGATTTATGCGGAGTAGAGGGGCGTTGTGCTAACGCGCGTTTATTATAATCAGAGGAGACGTCATTCACCAAGATAAAACCTCGCTCCTGAGCTGGTTGTCAAACCCTGCTGGATACGCCTACTCGTGTAATATTTTTTGAATACTAAATTTTAGTCAACCTAGTTATATATCTACCTACATCAGTAGGTAAAGAATGACTCACGCTAGAACCGTCCGGGTCCGGGCCTAGTTGTCCGACATCTCGTTTTCCATAGAAAGCATATATCACGTGACCACCCACTACCCAGGCTCGGAAGTGGTTGTCTATATACAAATTGATAAAAAATACTAGAGATGCAACGGATAGTTGTTTGGCCGGATACCGGATACCGGATATTCGGCCTGACCATCGGCCGAATATCCGGTATCCGGCCGCCGAATATTCGGCCGGCGGAACTATACCTACATTTCGGTTTTTCAGGTGCGCATTCTGCAGGTTTCACCCGTTTCGTAGTAAACGTATTCGCGCGGACTCATTTCTAGGTTCGAAATGAGTGCGCGTGCAAGTCAGTGGAATGAATAAATGGTTTTAAAATAATAAACAAGTACGATTATAACCGTGTCTGTTTGTTTACTCCGAAATCAAGCAATGTTACTATCCGGTATCCGGCCGGATAGTAAAATAATGGCCGGATAGGCCGGATACCGGAGAGTAACCGGATATCCGGTGCATCTCTAAAAAATACTCAAGCAGTCATCAATGGTACCTACCTAATGCCGAAGAGCCTAAGCAGTAGTTAAGGTACCTACAGCTGGATGTCGATCGTGCTGTTGGGACGTGTTCTGTTGAGTCGGGATCTTTTCTTGAGTCCAACTGTTAAACGTAGTACTTACTTAGGTGTATATACGTTTTTTTATTACAGTAGAACCTCGATTAAATATCAATCCGAACTGATTGGGACCGAAACTATTAGTTCGGATAATGGAAATTTGGGTTTTTCGGGACGAGGGATAATCTAGGTTATGCTGTACTTTAATAGGCTATCGAGGTAAATAAAGGTCAAATTACATTAGAGTTAGCCAACAGACAGTAGAGAAGGTTTGCGAACAGCGGCGGCGCGGCGCGGCGCGTTAACGGCGGGAGACATTTGCATCGTAGAGGCGCTCTCCACTTATCGGTTTGTGATCCGTTTGTTTTACTCAACTTTTGATTTGATACAAGAATAAATTAATAACAATAATGAGTGCTTCAGATACCTACGTACCTTTATTGTTTCTAAACCAGAAGAATAACTTAGTACTTATTTTCAATTTTAATGTTTTACCTATACATCATCTTTACTAGGTACCTACCTACATATTGTGATTAATTGACATTATTTGTACAGAAATATCGGGCAGAAAACAAAAGCTATATTTAAAGTGAACTCTCCATTATAGGTATAGAGTTTGCAAACCGCATTGGTTACTTATTACTATTTAATACCTACCATAAATCTACCCCAGTAAATACCTAGACGTTATCTAACAGTTATACTTATACTCGTCGTAGGATATCTTTTTAGGGTTCCGTACCCAAAGGGTAAAACGGGACCCTATTACTAAGACTTCGCTGTCCGTCCGTCCGTCCGTCCGTCTGTCACCAGGCTGTATCTCACGAACCGTGATAGCTAGACTGTTGAAATTTTCACAGATGATGTATTTTTGTTGCCGCTATAACAACAAATACTAAAAACAGAATAAAATAAAGATTTAAATGGGGCTCCCATACAACAAACGTGGTTTTTGACCAAAGTTAAGCAACGTCGGGAGTGGTCAGTACTTGGATGGGTGACCGTTTTTTTTTTGTTTTTTTTTTGCATTATGGTACGGAACCCTTCGTGCGCGAGTCCGACTCGCACTTGCCCGGTTTTTTTTTATTTTATTTCGCCGTTCTCGTTCGCCCAGGCAGGCAGCCTCTGTCCTTGGGTACCCTGCGCGCGCTGCGCAAACCTCATGAAGCGCTCGCCAAACACGATGCATAATGCACCCGCCGACACGCCTAATGAGAGCGAGCGAGACGCCCGCACACGCCCCTCACTCGCCAGACAGAGCACTGAGATATGCGCACACAAATGCGCAACAGGAGGGACAAAGACGGAGATATTTTGATGGTGAGCACACGAGAGGGAGGGGCGAGCTGTTGTATTATTGAGGCGGCTGCATGTGGCTGGGCAGCGCGGGGCGGGGGGGAGGGAGGTGGGGGGTTGTTTGCCACGGACGGGCCACTTTGCTCGGCACACCAATTCCGGTCGCCATCTTCCGCGGGTTGCGCATTTACCGTCGCCGACCACCGACCACACCACAGACTGACCCTAGTGATAGTGATGCCAAGTGAATGAGTGCTTTGTGATTAAGGTGGGTGGATTTTTTTTATATAATTGCTAAACTAAAAAAAATGCAGAAGTGCTATATCTAACTCTAGGTATATACCTATAGGTAAATCTGATTTTATATATTTCCGATATAATGATATGCTGTTTTATTAAGCCGAGGAAGTAAGTAAAGAACCCATTTCCTCATAGCCAGCGATTTTTGACAGTTTAAAGTGCAGAACAAAACTATATAGAAGATCCGTCGGACGCGGATTATTCCATACAGTTAGACCAGTATTGCAAGTCCCTTGATATTATACAAAACTAAATATTATTGGGTACATAAAATACCTACATAAGAAGAAACACTGCTCTCGTAGCCTGCGCGCTACGCCGTAGCAGATGTCTACGAGTAGGCTCGGTGGAAAATTATCAAAAGCCGTAGTACTTAGAAATCGATAGAAAAAAAAACAAAAACGAATTTGCTGCTATTTTTTTATAATAGGTAGGTACCTATCGACAGTAGAGTAGGTACTCTACTGTCGTTATTTTCCGAATGTTTCTCTGTCAAGTACCTTAATTGGCATGTACCTACATATTTAAAGAGTTTAAATTATGTACATTTATTGTCACTAAAGCATCCTACAGCGTTTGTGTAGGTAATTTTGACGTCAGTTATAACTTAACTTTAAAACTTTAAACTCTCGCGTTTTGTACACATATTTAATTACACAAACGGGTATTAAAGGTAAAAACAATGAAATTATATCGCGGTAGACCCGTTTGTGTAATTAAATATGTAAACTTTAAAATTACTGGATTCCTTTAACTTCAATCCCCTATAATTGTTAAATAAAGTACTTAAAAAACCTCTACCATATATGCCAAAGAAATCCATTTTATGCCAAGTATATAAATATGTACTTGCAAAGTTTCAATGCAATACCGTTATTGTAAGAGGTAGCTCAATCTATTTGCAAGATTAGTATAGGTTACATTGTTACAAGTGAAGTTATTATGTGTGTTAAACACAACTATATACCTACTTGTAAAGACTGTACCTACACTTTTACGAGTATGACGTAGACAAAGCCATATTTACTCCACATCCATATTAGAGTCGGACAAAAAACGGTCTGCAGCCAATTTGCAGCGGAATTGATAGCCCACGCAGTGCAAGTGTCATTTATATACGTCATCATTTCATAGAAGTTTGACGTTTAAAATAACACTTTCACAGCGTGGGCTATCAAATCCGCTGCAGACTATAGTTGGTCTAACTCTAAGTAAATTCTATTTCATAAGCAATACGGTAGGTGAATCTACTACATTCTTAGAAAACTACCACATTTTTTTTCGGACACACTTCATAGATTAAACGATTTCACATCATAATACTAACGCTCAAACGCATCCGCGCCTCCTTCACAAACACCGGACACATACAACACACAGCAGGCCTACCGCTATAATCGAAATATCATTATCTGCCTCTCTATTACTCTTGCATATTCGGGTGATAGAGAAAGTAAGTAGACAAACGAAGTGGTTGGCAGTAGAACAGTTCCGGGTTCCGCCGCCGACCGAAGATTAGCGTAGGTAATGCCGTCATAATGCCCGCTAATCCTTCCGCAAACACCATTGTCGCCGACAAACTGACAAACCGACATACTCTTTGCCACTCCATCAATGCATCCCTAATAGCTCTCATGAAACAACTTACATACAGGGTGAATTTTTAGACGTTTATTTTTAATTTTTTTGACGTGATAACGTCTTATAAATCGACGAACACCGGTAGCATGCACGAAAAAGTGTAACGTTGTGGACAGATCTTCATGGTAACGTTACGTAATTATCACGCAAAATTATCGTCCGTAAACCGACTTTACAGACAAACATATTTTTTTTCTGTATCTGTAATATGTGCATATTATCTTTATTCCAGTTAATTCGGTTTAAAACGTACGCATAAAAATCCCATTAAACTAAATAATAATGCAATGTTTGTCTAGGTGTAGGTAGAATGAATATTTGTAATAGGCAGATCCATAAAACAAATACACTCCTTTGTTTACTAGGCACTTAGCCCTTTCTTTTAAATCATCACCTAAACCTGCCGTTCATCTGTTTTATTCAGGTTACTAATCTATATCAAAAAAGACTTTTCAATAGGTACGTATTTAAAATAGATCACTTTATATAATAAAGTCATTTATTCCTAATAATTCTTATAAATACCAATTTGAATATTTTAAATTATAATAGATATATCCCTCAGTTCGGTGTGCCGTAAGGCATAGGCCTCCCCTAACTGTCTCCATTGGGTATTTAAACTGTCTGCAGCAACCCTCATCCAGCGTGGCCCAGAGTCAGACGAATGTCTTCTTTCCATCTTGCAATGGAATGTGCCTGCTTTCTAGTACCTACAGGGTCTATGGTACCATAGAGTAACCTGCTGTTTGCTCCATTCACTTTAACCATTAATCATATAATTATTGAAATTTGTGCTCTGTCAAAATTTCATCCTGTATTATCATGTCAGGTATTTTACGTAAAGGTAGCGGCCATGCTTAGGTCGTGAAGATCCCACAAAAAAGAAGATTATCGTCCGGATATTCACACCAGCCTTAAAGGGTTGTTTGTATTGTCACTGATATGTTTGCAAAGGAAAGATTACAGGAATATGTATGTAAGTAGCACATTATTAAGATGAGTCTTTACGAACTTACATTAATACTAGTAAAGCTGATGAGTATTCAAGCAAAAGGGTGGAATGTGAATAAATTAGATAAATATTTTTAATTAGGTATCTTATTTCATTTGAGGTGAGTTGATGGTTTTGCCCAATTTAGTGACGTTATTAAATACCAAAATCCTGCTACTTATAAACTACTAGGTATATTAATTATAATATATAATATAATAACTTATTAGGTATATTAGGCAGAATGCGTAGGTATCGCGAACATCTAAAATAGATTTTGTTTCTTCGCTCTTGCATAATTCAAAGCATACCTAGTAGGTATTTTATTGTAAAAAGTGGTGAATGGGCCAAAAATACATGAAATCTACCTAATATTTAAATGAATTTCCTTGTTTTAATTTTAGTAATTTGCTTTTCTGGAAGCCTAGTTCTTGCTATTGACAATCGTTCTTCCTCAGGTCATAAAAATACCTACTTCTGGGCCTTGCTTGAGGATATCCACTGGAAACTAATTTCTGTATGTGACTTAAATCGCCAAAAATCGGTACCGGCGTAATTTTAGAGTGTGTTATACATAGTGCATGTAACAACATTGTGCACTTGGTTGAAGTTAACCTTCCTAATAAAAACATTTTAATTACAATTACTTCGTAAATATTTGCTGATGTGTATTTTTGAAGCCATAAGGAGCGGACTCGGACGGATAGGGCCGGATATGTAAAATGTATGAAAGTCCTGAAAATGAATAAATTTCATAAAAGTGTACATTTGTTGCTATCACAAATTTTCTTAACTTTCGGGAACCGAAAATATAAATTAGAATATTCTAATATCTGTATCGTAACACTGTATTTATTGTGCCATCAATGTTAGGTATACACGGTGTAACATGAGGAAACCGAATAATTTTAACAGCGTATTCCTGATCATATTTAGAGACAAAAATGTCCTATAAACTTTTTGAAATTCGCCTAGTGTCATAGTTAATACCAATTAAAAAATAAACATGTTTTTATTATTACATAGTGCAAAACGCCTTTTTGATGGCGATGTTGCTATTATGGGCCGTAATCTAAATATCCTTATTGATAGATGTCAAAAAGTGCCAAGTAACACTTTGAAAAAAAAAAATGTAAAAATCAATTTTAAGTGACAAGTTTACCAATAACCTTTATTGTTTATGTACAAATACATTAAAAAAATTGAAAAAACAAACGTTAAAAAAAATATTTGGAGAATTTGACCTAAACTCATGTTACATTTTTTCCTTCTTTTGACCTCAGAAATGCGTGGTTAAAATTATTCGGTTTTCTCATGTTACACCGTGTAAATAATCAAAGGAGCATGCAATGCCGTCCGTCGAACCTAACATTTATTCTCTCTTTACATTTACCTATTCTTAAATTATTAAATGACGTTTTGCTACTTCGATGCCAATGAATATTAATTTCTTTTTTAAACTTTTACGTTCAAAATTAGCTACCCCTCAACCCTTGCGGATTAGCCCACCCCAGGCTCAAACACGACCCAATATACTCATTAGCCATCAACAAAGCCCACACAGGTGATTACCTCCGCGCTGTCGCCTCGCACCTGGGGCGGCGTGTCACCCTGTCACCACTGACTGTCACCCACGTCACGTCACGTGCGAGGGCGGAGGGAAGGGTTACCTTCACGATGGGTTACATTTTCAGGGGTGTGCAAATTAGCAAGTTGTCTTTGATAGGTGTTGATATTTTTTATTGGCGTAAAAGGATTTTCTCACCCTCCTGTATTTGACCCCACTTTATAGGAAATATATAAGCATGTGTTTCGGTGTCTTTCAATTGAATACATCAGCTGGCCGTTCTAATATTTTGATTTGTAGTATCGGGTACTAACGCCTTATGTACCATACCTATTAGGCTATTAGTCAAGCGTAGGTATTTAAGAATGACTCACGTTAGATCGGGCCGTGGCCATGTAGGTATATTTTTAACGGTTTATGTACAACAGACTATAGTTAAAAACGTGAATTCAATAAAGTATTCATTCAACCTCTCGACTCATTAATCGCGACGGCAAATATTAGATGGTGTGCCGCGTGACGTCACCATCATGTGTGTGCGCGACTCGTGACGTCACCGCCGTGCGCCCGCGCCGCACACTGTTCGGGGAAATTGCGGAAAATATACAGTATTTGTCTGACCATGGGGCTTTAATTCCAGGGCTTGATTTTACTCGCTAAACTGAGCTACTTTTACTATGGGAGCAACCCTAAAATCGGGGAATTTTTTTTGGCTTTTCCATAGAAAACGTCGACATCTGATCATACAAAATGTATGAAGAAGTAAAAATGTTTTCGGGATTTCGGGCTTGGTGCCATAATAAAAGTAGCTCAGTTTAGCGAGTAGAATTGAGCCCTGGATTTAAAGCCCGATGGTCAGTAACACCCTGTATACAATTACGGACTACGAGAGGGCGGCTACCGCGGATGTGGACGCTCGTAGGTTGACTATCTGCATCCTTGTCATTCGGCACATGTTAGAGAGACAGATATTGTCATAGATTCGCTAACATTATTTATCATCCCGCCTTTGCGAAATATTTCATGTTCTATAATTTCATGATAAGTACTTAGGTAGTGAAACTGAAACTTACGAGTACGAGTACTAAGACTATGTAAATTAAAATGTATGGCAAATGACTTAGGTTTACATAAAACATATTAAAATTTACATTCCTTCAAATTACGATTGCATAAACACGTACCGTACCTACAACACGTACTGTGCGTGTTGCCTGAAATAAAACTTAATTAAGTCCGCCATTTGTACGTTTTATTTGTATTTTGTGCAATAAAGTTTAAATAAATAAATAAAAGCAAGAGTTTAAAAAAAGAGGCACCTAAATCCAAACACACTTCCACATCACCCCCAGTGAAAGTGTCGTAAGTCTCCTTTATTCGACTCCAAGTTTGCAAAAAAGCTTCCGTCGGAAGTGTCAAACGTAAAAGTTACCGATGCGATCATCATTGTCCATAGATCATAGACCAAACGTACGTAGAACGCGGGCAACGGAGCGGCAAGGCTTTGTCCACTGGAGTACAATATTGACTGGACTATAATGCGGTTTGCGTTCGCGCAATCGTAATACCGGAAGCCTCTATAAAGGGTTTATTATTTGCATTCACAATATCAATAACGCTAATGTGAGCAGATATTTTGAACACGACTAGCGACTGTGGACTGTGGGTTCGAATCCCGGTAAGGGCGTTTGTTTGAGTGATGAATACGAATATTTGTTCCTTAGTTTTCGAGTGAGTGTTTCGAATGAATTTATCTATCAATTTTAAATATTTAGCACCCACAACAGAATATTAGCATACCTATAGGTACAGCAGAAATAGGTTTAGGTATTTGTAGTAATATTGTAAAAATACGTTGACAATTTTTTTATCGCGGCACATTGTTCATAATCATAATTTTAAATTATATTTGCTTTTGTGTTTCAATATAAAGGAAAATATTTTCAAAATACAAAATACTATTTGTTTAAGTCAAATGATTGTAGTTTAGATTTTAATAACACTTTGTAAATAAAATATTCCTTAGACTTCTTTGGTAACGTACGTATTTCCCGTGCTTATTAAACACGATCGAAGGAAGTGTTTTAAATTCATAAGACTTGCGAGTTACCTATTCGCACACGTATCGAAAAGTTAAATTTTCGATATAGATAAGAAATGAGCTAATTATCGCACTAGTGCGGTAAAGTAGCACCATATGTGTGTAAATCACCAGTGTAAATAACTATTTACCAATAAATCATTATTCATTATGCACTGTAAATAAAATAAAAGCAGTAGACGCCTGACTTAACAGGTTATACATAGGTAGGTTCAAATTATGGTTTGATACTATTCATCATCATCATCTCAGCCACAAGACGTCCACTGCTGAACATAGGCCTCCCCTTTTTTTGGGGGGTGAATGCCATAATCACCACGCTTGGCAGGCGGGTTGGCGATCGCAGTCGAGTACACCGAATTTGAGGGACGCTGCTGCCCGTCCACCGGTGGTCTTGGACGTGGTTTAAGGACATACCCGGGTCCTGGACGTAGTTTAAGGACATACCCGATTGATACTATTGTGATGTGATTAATATTTGTATCACATGATGAAACAAAAAGAACCAATAAATTTATCCGAAAAGTATATTTGTATCCATTCTTTAGTTATTCCTGTAATTCCATCCAAATTAAGCTAGTAATGTCCTTTAATAAACCGTAAAGTGGAAGGCCTCCCTAATACAGCTGCACGGCTACTGTTCAGGCATGAAATCTATAAGATCACATCAAAGATAAAGTACCTACCTTTTTACATTTTTAACAAACCCAAGCGATCCTTTCAAATCAATTCCATCAATGCCCATTTTTATCAAAAGCCCATTTATCATAATTTGTGTCAATCAATAAACTCACGGCCGCAAACTCGAATGCGAATAATTTGTCAACATTCGGATAATTTCCTCTCGACGTCACCATAATCCCGTCAGCTGACAAACACACCAATAAACAATTTTGGATCCCAATAATGGCCGTCGAATTACTAGCGCCCCCAATCTTACACCAAACAATTGACTCTCGACCAACAAAAAAGACCTGCAATCGTTTTGGAAACACACCCTCGCGGGGGTCTCCTCAAACTGGTCCTTAGTAATGACCTCTACCGACAACATAGGATTATCGGATTGAGAGCGAGATAGCTACACTCCCTAGTATAAGTAGGAGAGGGACGGCATGTCGCGGTTCTAATGAGAGTCTTGCCTTGACAGATGTCACGGCGTTGTTATTCAAATTTTTGGGTTGTGAGCGTTTTGCTTTTGGCGGCGCTTCGGAGAGCGAACAATTAGTTTATTTTATTTGCCAAGGATTGGTGTTGACGTGTAAGTAATTTGTTAAGGATTTGTGGTAATGGAATATTATTTGAGCTACCTGTACCTATATAACTCAAAGGCCGATATGATACCGGTTTCTGTCGTAGTAACTTTTTAAATTGCAACTACGACAATTTCTTGTTAGGATACTTAACACAATACTTATCATCTGGCAGTCATAGTCATCTTAGATAATACCTTCTTAAAACCTCAAAATTCTATCCTTAGCTTTAGAGAATATTGTCACAACTGGTTTATCTACGATTCTACGCTAGGTGCCTATGCTAAAGGAGGCCAATTCGGACTTACGTTTTATATCAATAATATAAAGAAGAAGGGAATCAAGACGACAACAAATTAAACGAAGGCGTTTTGTTAAGCATTCGCGCGTGCATTGTTTGAGTATTGGAGTGAGCGAGACGCACGTGCCAATGATAACATTAATAACAAAATGACATCATCTAATTCGTCTCGTAGCGCTACGCCGTAGTCCGTAGCAAGTAAAATGTTCGCGTGTACAGAATTATTCGTAGCGTTTTGCAACGGTTTTCATGACTGTCTTTTAAACTATTTTAGTTATATATATCTATATACGATTAATCTGTCACCGTGACTATTATTATTTAAGAATAAATTAAAGATTCATCTATTTTTGAGCGACTCAGTTTAGGTGTTGTTAGCACTCATGCCTCATGCCCTTAACATTGTTTGTTGTTGGATCACATATCACATTATATGTAGACAGTGTGCCAACGAGGTACACTTTGGTGACGAGAAGCTTTAACGGGAGCACGCGTTGGTTGATCGACGCTGACCCCCACGGTCCCGACCAGTGACCCTTTTAATACATTTAATATCTCAGAGATAGATATATTAGATTTGAGACAGCATCCCGATCCTCAAAGCTGCAGTTATCTCACATCTTATTCATGCGCCTATCGATGCATCTACAAGTGCCTTCCGTAACTCTAACGTGTCAATTAGTTAAGTGATACCGTTAACTACCTCCAAATTCAATCGAAAAGGCACTTTACGATTTAGACTGTCGAGTTCAAAATGCCTTGACAGCGAACCGCGATTGTTGCAAGGGTTGTGTAATTAAAAATCAATCTTACTCCAACTGTATAAAGTGCCTTTTGGTGTGTGTTCGCCTAGTGAAGAGTCTCGTCAAAGAATAATTTGATATCGGACCGTAATCATCTCACTTTGTGCTTTGTGTGTGTTATCTGAAGGTGCAGATTGCGTCGTGGGTGTGAAGTGGCGGGGCCTGCCTAATCTGCGCATTATCTAGAGAGGATTAGGGAGCTTATCTGCTGGTCGGGAGCAGTTTCTAGTACATACTGGCGAGAAATTGCTTGCACAGGTGTAACTATGCCCTAGATATTCGTAATGTTGTTATTTACAAACTTTTAGTGTCAGATATAATTTTTTGGAGTTTTCTTTTCTCGTTTTCCTGAATCGTTGGCCATCATCCATTCTCAAAAATGCCGGAGAGAGAACGTTCTAGTCGCTAGCTCTAGGACCTTAGTAATAGGGTCCCGTTTGGGTAGAAACCCCCAAATCCTAAAACTATATGAACTATTACAACTATTAAAAAACATACAAGACACAATTAACTTTCAGATTTAAAATTCGACTTTAGAGTCTCTTAGGAGACAACAAGCAAATTTTAAAATATTGAAAAATTCATTATTACGCGAGCATCAAGTAGGTACTCAAGGGAACGGACGGACGGACGGTGTATATAACGGCTTGGCTCAAATAATAGGTGGTAGATAGATGGATAAGATACTGAGGCCTCCGAGAGGTCGTTAGGGTATTCACTGATAAGAGACTATTATTTAGGAGTCAGTTATTGAGGCCCTGCTTAATATGAAAACCTTATAAGGCCATAAAATATTAAGTAAGGAAACAAGCTTGTATGACAATAAACAAACCTTGATTTTCATGCGATGCATTTTATACTGCTCATAGACAATTAGAAAACAAAAAATAAACTGGAGAATCAAAAAATTTACTAATATTTACGTTAGCTATTATTTTACTAATTGTAAAATTTTGGTTACAGTCTAGCTAGACTAGTTTGTTTGTACAAACGTAATAGAAAATTTTACAGAAAGCTTTCCGATCATTTAATTAAATTCACACTCGTATTTTAATGCCTTACATTATTTACCGGTCACATTAACTAAAAAATTGACTTTTCCAATGCCTGTCATTGCGTGTGGGCGGTAACCTCAATCACTTTAATTACACCACAAATATTGACAGCCCACTACATTCATTTAGCATTTGATTGACAATACAGACTCCACAAAAACGCGCAAAATTAGAAGTCACACAAAACTGACACCTGCCCTTGCATATTGACTCTTCTTCCTTAAACATTAGGGTCTGTATTTGAGAGTAGGTAGTATAGTACAATAGGAGTAAGTGCGCCTCCTCCAGTGCACAATGGTAGAGCGGTAGTATTGTTGGTGCAATAGCGACACCTGGCGGCTGGCGGGGGAACGTGGAAACAATACGGCGTTGGCAGCCGTTCAGATTATTATAATGTTTAATTGCATTTTAGTAAACATAACGGTTAATTTACTACCTACTCTATTCTGAGAACAGAAGAATAAAGGTTAATACGAAAGTAGACGACCGCATGGAACTACATTTTCATACAAACGTAATATTTACCAATTTTTTTTATTATTAACATTAAGTATGTACCTATGCACTACTTACTTATAGAAAATATTTTTACATCATTGGATGTACATCATTACATCAATCACAGCTATGCCCCTCCGTTCGAATTTTTACATCAAACTGTGTAATAATATTTTCCATAATGACAATATCCAGAGAGAATAATGAGAATTACGTTTGTATGGAGAGCGGTCATCCACTATATCCTCTTAACATAAATGTACCTATAGAAATACTAGTGCCAACGTAACAGCAAATAACTATTCAATTAAATAAAACAAAAGCGAAACGCACAAACAAAACCACACGTCTGCACTAACCAGTTCCATACGCTTAACCCTTACAACGCCCAATCTCGAGCATATTCGCTCGAGCTAACCCTCCGCTGCTTTGTGCGCTCGAGAGGCGCTCGAAACGATTGAGATTTCACTGCAAATTAAAATTATTATTTGCGTTGTTTTAAGTGACGTGTCGAGGACTTTTTGCTGTTTTGATGTAGAAAAGTGCTTTTATTCTTTTGGAGTGAAAGCCGATATACCTAATATAGAATTAAAATGATACGTAGGTATGTCGAGAAACTTAATTTAGTTTATAATTGAATTGAATTTACAGTAAATAATAATCGTTATTTGCCTCTCTATCGCTCTTGCATATTATTCGATAAAAACTAAAAAGTGACCTCAGTTACATTGGTTTCAAAGTCACAACATTGGCGATGTCAGATCGGTCCAGTCGTCTTGAAGAAATTGGAGAACAAACAAAAAAACAATGAGCTTACTGACGAATGGGGTGGTGGGCCCTCGGCGGGCCGGTCGAAGTATTTTACAGATGTTTTACATCAGTTCTACAAATATAGTCTTTTTTTAAATTTTATGGCCTAATTCTTAAAGCCAAACTTCATAGAACAAAACTAGAACAGCTAAAACCTGTGCTGGCGCCATCTATATAAACCTTTGGCAGTTGCCAACCCCATTGACAACATCCAACGGTCTGGACCAAAAGAGAATTGTGGTGGAGACCGTTAGAAGCCCACCCTAATTCAGCATCCGCGATCGTCACACAATGGAGTCTCCTCGCTCCACGATCGTCACACAATGGAGCCTGTTTACTCGTACCATCAAGTCCCCGAGGCGCTTTCCAATTTACTTAAAACAAGCACAATGATACCGAGCACTTTCGACGCCGTTGACGGGGGAATTAAAAGGGTTTAGAGGCAAAGGGAGGAAAAGTTCTACAATCATGTCCCAGATTAACAAGATTGCATTTGTCCTCAGATCCGTCACCAGCAACATGCAGCCGTTCCAGTCATCGGCGCGCGAGGCGCGCGAGCCCTCCCCGGACCGCGCCTCATCCCCCGACACCCCCGCCGCCCCGCACACCCCCGCCACCACCGCGCCCGTCCTCAACTTCTCCATCGCCCGCCTCATGGAGCCTGACCGCAAGAAGTCCGTCTCACCGGACCCGCCGCCGCCTTTCTTGTCCTACGGAGCGCAGCTTCTCGACTCTGCCTTTAAGCAGTACATCCCGGCGGCGAGGAGGCAACTGGTCTCACATTATCCTCTACTCTACTATGGGCCAGACCTGGTTTCGTTGACGTATGCTCACCAGCTGCAGCTGCCGCGGCCCCCGCCGGCTTCACCGCCGCGAGCTCCCAGTCCTAGACCCGCTACAGATGTTGTCTCTTCAACTACCGGTCCTACACCTTCCCCGGCTAAGAACAAAAGCTTCGCTTGCGGAGACTGCGGGAAAGTCTTTAATGCGCATTATAACCTAACCAGACACATGCCCGTCCACACGGGGGCGAGGCCGTTTGTGTGCAAAATCTGCGGCAAAGGCTTCCGACAGGCCTCAACTCTGTGTCGCCACAAAATCATCCACACCTCAGAAAAGCCCCACAAGTGCCTGACGTGCGGCAAGGCCTTCAACCGCTCCTCGACGCTGAACACGCATGCGCGCATCCACGCGGGCTACAAGCCCTTCGTCTGCGAGTTCTGCGGGAAAGGTTTCCATCAAAAAGGAAACTATAAGAACCACAGATTAACACACAGCGGGGAGAAAGCATACAAGTGCAGTATCTGCAATAAGGCGTTCCATCAGATCTACAACCTTACCTTTCACATGCATACTCACAATGAGCGAAAGCCGTTTACGTGCAGTATATGCGCTAAAGGTTTCTGCAGGAATTTCGACTTGAAGAAACACACTAGGAAGCTACATTTGGGGGCCAGTTCATCTAATAACGACTCGTCACTGGACACGCAAGACGAGTCGACGCAAGAGGCGAGTCCGGAGGAGGCTCGCGCGGCCTTTCGGCCTTTCCTCGGGTCCCCGTACCCTCGACTTTTAGATGCACGACTTCCAGCGCCGAATACTTTCTTCTCAAAGCTCTTGTGACCCGGGGCTTACTTCAACAACTTCGGAGAGAACAACGATTGAGTTGGAGATAAAGTGCAAAGATTCTGTAAATATGTTTTGTTAGTCGAAAGTTCAATACGGTGATTCTCGTGCTTCGGTGTTGTATAAATTTACGAACGTTGAAATCTCTTATCACGCGTAACAGCCGTAACAGCGATTGAAAAACTCATTCAACTAAGGCAGTTATTAATATGAAAGTGTAAATTAATGCTTATCAATGTTAGCCGGTCCATTCAAATTAGAATCTAAATGCTACTAGCTGTTAGTGGTTGAATTAATTGTGTGATAAAGTCATAATTTGTATATTCATCAATAGAAAGAGATACAACTGAAATATTCATATCAAAATATTTAATAACTCTCAAAAATACTGTTCACTCCGATAGTGTAGGTAAAATGTAATATGGTTGTAAAGGCATAATCCACAGCCATTTTTATCAGGTAATTATTTTTATTTACATATTAACGCGAAATGTGTATAAATATAATGTATTGATAGTAAATTAATAAATACGAGTAGGTTCTACGAGTCTTCAGATATAAGTCAATCTATCTAAATGGTTTATTTTAATGTTGGTTATAGTATGATATGATTGTGATGTAGTTGTACATATTTGCTAGATATAGTCGCGCTGCAATATTGAATGTAATTATAGATATTATACGTGTTTTTGGCTTTTATTTAATAGACGGTATACATAATTATAGACAGCACAGAACATGAAATATTCTTAAAATTTTGAATTTTAATTTAGGGGATCTCTTGATAAATGATATTAAGTTATCTAAATCAAAAGTAGCTAGAGTGTAAAAATTTACCTCGCAGATGTATGCAGGTTTCCTCACGATGTTTTTCCTTCACCGAAAAGCTAGTGGTACTTAAATATCAAATGATATTTCGTAAATAAGTTCCGAAGAACTCATTGGTACGAGCCAGGATTTGAACCCGCGACCTCCGGATTGAAAGTCAGACGTCATATCCACTCGGCCACCACTGCTTCAAAGGTGTATGTGAAGTCCCCAATCCGCATTGGGCTAGCGTGGGGACTATAGCCCAAGCCCTCTCGCGCATGAGAGGAGGCCTGTGCTCAGCAGTGGGACGTATATAGGCTGAAATTATGATGATGATGAAAAATTTACCACGCTTCTACGTTTCAAAATTCGGTACTTAGAAGTCAAGCTACATACCTCTTCATTATTATCGTATATACGAATCATAATTTTTCTCGTCATTTAATCTGGCAAGAAAGTGCACAGCAGAGAACTGTTGTCGCCCAACTATAATTATCGTCTAAACCACTGCGACGTGGGAACTTTAATATTATACACATTAGGTTTGGCAAATGGCTCTCGACAGAGTACTCTATAATTTGCTAACTGCCGAGTAAGACGAACCGCTTTATTCTAAACCAAAACGACGTATAGGTTTGCACAGGGGTGTTAAATATTATATTACACTTATACATTCATATAGATAAATTATAGAACATGCGTAGTCTCTATAATAAATCAATAAAATTACTTTTCTGTAGAAACTTTAAGTCAAATACTTAAATGACTGAAAAATACTAAAAACTTGAAACAAAAAAAAATGAAATTGAAGACCGATTTTGATACAAAATAAAAATTGGTTCTGGAGGTTTATCCATTGTGACGCAATGCGTTTTCTTTTATAAGTATATAATCGAAAATAATATCCGTGTCCACTGTGCTGTGACTAAATTGTCGAGATCTCGTATTGCAGAAGCGCTTCATTGGCTTCTTTAATTTTAAATTTGAATTTATACATATAATGTTTATCGGAGGTCCATAACATCCACGGTGTGATGCGACGTTTCGGTGCTGTGAGTCGCGGCGCAGTAATTGATGCGCACGGACCCGCTGCGCATTGTGCGCGCGCGCCGCCTCCGCTGCGATTCCACTGACTCTCAAACCTTGTCTACCTTTCTGCCAAATATCAAGTTTCTAAGTGATCTAGAAGTGGGTTAGGTTTTTGGTCTATAAGTCTTAAGGGCTAAATAAGAAAATTAACCTTTATAGCCCTTAACTTTTGTGTATGTCTACAGAAAAGACGCGAACACAGTTTTCTGTTTGACCCTTACCTAAAAGTTAACTATTTTGTAAGCAATTTATACTTTTACTAGCCGAGAACCGTTAACAAATAGTTTGAGAACCACAACTGTAACCCGAGAGTCCCGCAATCTCAATTATCGGCGCTATTTAGTGAAAATAATAGGAAATATCGCCCTCAATACTAAACGTCACAAGTCCCTATGAGTCCCTGGAAACATAAGCTTTTATTGGACTGAGAATACGAAAAAGAATGGCGAATATTACCCTCGACTGAGAAATGTCGAAATTGTTATACAGGGTGATTTTAAGGTGGGTCACGACAAAATTGAATATCCGTGAAGGATAACAGATTAAGTTCAGACGTTTAAAGTTTGTATGTATAAGCCTTCACAAAACAAACCTTAAATTAAAATTAAGTGAAACTGCGATGAGATTGGATACAAAGTGTAGGTACTTACATAGTTAGTTATGGCTTACTGTTGCATCGTCAGGCTGCATGCACGCGCGGATGTGTAGCGACAAAGTGCTAAAGCGACTATAAATAAACTTCTTCTTCGTAGGATTTTGACAACAATAATGTGTTGTAGGTAGATATGGATGGATAGATAAACACTTTTGTTCATTCTCACAATATACGTGCAAGGTATTTATAAAAAAAAAAAACAACATACTCGTATTGAAGCTTTATTTAACTAGGTATCTTCATAGGGACAATTATCTTGCCAAGTTGGTGGACACTTAGCTTAAACGGACTCCATATTTTTTTACCGTCACCCTGTGTAGTGTATGCTTGTCTCGCGCTGCGCTTTTGAGCCGGAAGCAAGCTGCGCGGTGCGCGCGCGCCGCGAGTGCCGCGCCCCGCGCACAAAGGCTCTCATTACTGCCGTTTATAAATACGCATTGTTGGCCGCTGGCTTTTTGATTCGTGGGACTTTTGTTTTTCAATGAAAGCATACGGTTTCATTTGGTCATAGCTCTTTTGACTTCTACAAACCGTTATTAAGGTTAGATACAGATTGCGACTACGCGCTACGGCAGCGTTGCAGCAACGGGAAACGAGTGGTGTCACCGTTAATTTCCTTGTTTTTGCGTTGTTTTTAGGGTTCCGTGGCCAAATAGCAAAAAACGGAACCCTTATAGATTCGTCATGTCTGTCTGTCTGTCTGTCCGTATGTCACAGCTACTTTTTTCCGAAACTATAAGAACTATACTGTTGAAACTTGGTATAAGTAGATGTATTCTGTGTACCGCATTAAGATTTTCACACAAAAATAGAAAAAAACGATAAATTTTGGGGGTCCCCCATACTTAGAACTGAAACTTATAAAAATTTTGGGGGTCCCCCATACTTAGAACTGAAACTTATAAAAAATTTTTTTCATTAAACCCTTACGTGTGGGGTATATAGATACCCCACACGTATGGATAGGTCTTCAAAAATGATATTGAGGTTTATACTATCATTTTTTTCTACCTGAATAGTTTGCGCGAGAGACACTTCCAAAGTGGTAAAATGTGTGTCCCCCCCTGTAACTTCTACAATGCGAGAATGATAAAACTAAAAAAAATATATGATGTACATTACCATGCAAACTTCCACCGAAAATTGGTATGAACGAGATCTAGTAAGTAGTTTTTTTTAATCGTCATAAATCGTAAATCGCAATTTTATTATGTTACTTGCTGCTACGGAACCCTTCATGGGCGAGTCCGACTCGCACTTGGCTGCTTTTTTAAAGTTATCGTTGCCGATTGCTGTCACCTCTGCTGTCACGATCAAGAATTTTGACACTATGTTAAATGACGCGGTACAGCATTATTAATAAATCCATATCTCAACTACCTACTTAATAATTATCGAGCCGCTCACAAGATTATATGAGAATCGGTAGAAAAATATATATGATAAAAACTTTTTACAAAAAAAAGAAAACCGACTTCAAAAAGGATGAAATAAAATATTATCCTTTTTAAGTCTATGCGTTAAAGTAAAGTAAAGTAAAGTAAAGTATTTATTAATTGTAAACTGTGTACATAAGATGTCATATACAGGAGATATCGAATCAACAGTTGCCCATTTCGAGCATACAATATGATCTTAAAACTACTAACTATACTAGCTTACTGACTAACTTATACTTAACAAACTGGTGATTCCAGAAAAAACTCATTTAGATTGTAAAATACATTTTCAATCAACCAGTTTTTTAATTTAAATTTAAAACGATTTCCCCCGAACATTTCAACTGGCAGGGCGTTAAAAACTCGTATTGCAGTATTGAATGTACTTCTGTAAAACATTGAGTTGTTTGATTTTGGACATACAAGATTAAATCTGTACTGCTCTCTGAGATTATCTCTCTGCGAGGATTTTTTCATAAAATAGGCGTCATTATTTTTTACAAAGAGGCAAAGTTCTAGAATGTATATTCCAGTAAGAGTAAGAAACCGCTTTTCTCTAAACACATTACGTAAGGATTGTTCAGTGTGCATGCGATATATTGTACGTAAGCATCGTTTTTGGAGGATAAATGTACTCTGGATGTCTACCGAGTTCCCCCAGAAAATGATACCGTATGTTAGCAGCGAAAACACATTACCATAATAGGATTTTTTGGCAACATCCTCAGAGCAAGTTCCTGAGAGTATTGACAGGGCATAACACTGGCTCGAAATTAACTTATTTATTTTAGTAATATGCGCCTTCCAATTCAAAAAAGTGTCTATAGTAATGCCAAGAAAAGATATACTATTTACTTCTTCAATCAAAGTCCCATTTTCTGCAACATTCAAACATAGAGAAGGTGTTTTATAGTTTCTGAAACTAATAAGTTTTGTTTTGGTTAGGTTAACTTTTAGATTTAGAGTTTCAAGCCATTTGATCACTTTGTGAAGGGTGTTATTAATATTTTGTTCCAACTGCTCAGTGTTACCAACGTTACCAACTGATATGTTTGAAGTCGGTGCCAAGCCAACTTTTGAAGCATACCATGATTTTGGTGCGATTCTATAATGATTTACGTTGGATTGCCTTACACGACGACAATGAACGTACTTTCTGTAGGTACAGTCGTCGTTAAAAATATGTTTACACTTTTCGTCTTATATTACATATTACAAAGGAGTACGGTGCAAAAGTGTAAACATATCTTTGACGTCGACTGTACCTAAGAACACACGATCAAACCTTCTTGGTACAGTCCGTACCATGTTTGTCGGCACGCAAGCGTGGGATTGGGACTGAGTTATTTCCCGTCCCTTATTCAGAGGACTACATTTCAAAATATAAAACAAATCACGTATACGTTCCTTTACGTTCTTGCCAAATTTCACCTAAAGCGGTTCAGTTGTTTAGCCATGAAAAGGCGACAAAGAGGCAGGCAGAATTACTTACACATTTATAATACTCATTAGTACAGTTCTAATGGGGTTTAAAGCTGATTATTTTTGACGGGTATTGTTACTACTTGGCTTGGCACCGACTTCAAACATATCAGTTGGTAACGCATAGACTTAAAAAGGATAATATTTTATTTCATCCTTTTTGAAGTCGGTTTTCTTTTTTTTGTAAAAAGTTTTTATTTTTCCATTTTTAGTTATTAACGCATTGTTAAGTGCGCGACGCATGAATGAAAAACAACATCATGATTAACACTAAATTCGTGTACCTACTTTAATAAATATGTAATCAGGAATTTTCTCGAGTCCGTCTGGGAAATTATAATTCTTGTCACTTCACTAAATCCATCCTCCGCCCCGCCGCTGACCCAATCCCTCAACTCCCCGATCACTCTACCTCACAGCGCATCAACCCCTGATCAATGAACCCCTCGACCCTGAACCAGCAGCCCTTCAACCGCCATTCCCTTAACTTCGCTTCGCCTTAACTCCTAACCCTAACCCCCGATCAGTAGCCTTACCAGCTTACCAAGAGTTTGACATTGATTTATTCGCTAGGGTGTGTGTAACTTACTTTCTTTGCATCTCGCTCGTACTGGCATATTAGTGCGAGCAAGATGCATAAATAGTAAGTTACGAAGACGTTAGCGTCGCTAACTTAGCGAATATGTCAATGTCAAACTCGTGGTAAGGCTACACTTGGCTACACTTGCACTACATCAAATTGGCGGTTTTCGGAAGCAAATGCTCGAGTTACTTTAGAAAACACCGAAATCACTTTACACGTGCCTTTAAAAACTGAGGAGTTCCCTCAATTCCTCATGGATTCCATCATCAGACCATAACCAAAAATAATACGGAAACACCTTGGAGGTAACTCCTTCCAAACAAAAAAAGAATTACTCAAATCGGATCACAGGATCGGATTACTTACAGGTGCCGGAGTAATTGCTGAACATACTACATTAAAAAAATCATCATCATTATCATCATCAGGTCTACTTCATCAAAGTGGTGGTTTTCGGGAGAAAATGCTCGAGTTGCTTAAGAAAACACCCAAATCACCATGCATGTGCCTTTAAAAATTTAGGAGTTCCCTCAATTCCTCATGGATTCCATCATCAGACCAGAACCAAAAATAATACGGAAACACCGTGGAGGTAACTCCTTCCAAACAAAAAAAGAATTACTCAAATCGGATCACAGGTGCCGGAGTAATCGCTGAACATACTACATTTAAAAAAATCATCATCATTATCATCAAAACAATCATCATCATCAGGTCTACTTCATCAAAGTGGTGGTTTTCGGGAGAAAATGCTCGAGTTGCTTAAGAAAACACCCAAATCACCATGCATGTGCCTTTAAAAATTGAGGAGTTCCCTCAATTCCTCATGGATCCCATCATCAGAACAGAACCAAATTAAAATGGGACCAACTCGGAGGTAGCTCCTTTCAAACAAAAAAAGAATTACTCAAATCGGACTACGGATGTCGGAGTAATCGGTGAACGTACATAGAAAAAAAAAATAGCCACAACCGAATACAGAACCTCCTCCTTCTATGAAATGGAAGTCGGTTAAAAATATATGTAGAGGGGAACAGCCGGAATTAATGTTTTTATTTTAATAAAATACTTTAAATAAACACAAAAGAAGCCACTTGCTTCTTGAATTATGACTTGATGATGACAATAACAATACTTAGAGTGGTGGCTGAACTGAATGCCTTGAGGTATTTTTCCGATTTTCGCAACCTAAAGAGAGAGGAGAGCCCTCGAGTTGAGGGCACAATGATTTCATTTTTATTTGAATTTACTCGTTGAATAATAAAGGTTTTTAGTATGAGTTTAAAGAAATTCTAGTCAAGTTGACAAAGATAGACTAAGTAGTCGCTCTGTGAGCCGTGTGAGCTGTAAACCTAGCTCACGAACCTCCCAATATGGCTTCGCCATTTTGGAAGAGGATCTTGGAACATTGGGAAAGTACACAAATTGGAGAAAGGAGGCAAATGACCGGAGCTAATGGAAAAGTACTGTAGAGGAAGTCATAGACACAAAACGGCTTGTAGCGCCACAACAAGTAAGTCAGAAAGTAGCATGGTAGCGGCGTGTGGATCATCAGAGTGATAAATAAATAATAAATATTATGGGACATTATTGCACAAATCGACTTTAACTATTAAGGAACAGGTAGGTATACATATAACTATTAATCCAGTCAAACACCTGCTGAAAGTGAGTGACATATCTCTTATTTACTCGAAGGCGTGTCTTTCGTGTCATCTGTCATTGTCATCGACCATCCCCAAATTGGCTCGCTCGTTACGACACTACGGGATACGTCATAGATTATAAAATAGGTACTACCAGTAGTAGATATGTTGCCTAATACTTACTCGCATGGCATGAAACGAAATTTCAATTTTCGTTTTTGGCGGTAGATCCTCAGGCCTCTTCGACGCGCTGGACCCGCGGCCCTATACACACGTAGGATGATATGACATTTGGCCGGTGAGCCGGTGACAACCATTAATACACAAGTTTTTAGAGTGGTGTATCTGAAAGACATAACGTTGAATATAATCCAGGTCAGGTGATGTAGTGGCAACATGCCACGCCGGACTGCTACGCCACGCGCCGCTCTGTTGTAGTTATTGTATTGTATTGTAGACACAAGTGTGACGGAAGAAACCAATTTGAATCGTATGGGGGTGGCACGGTTGCCGATAGCTTGCCATGTAGACATAAAAAATAATTGGTAGTAGCTATTATGCGTAGTAGAGGTAAGTATTTACTTACACTTAAATAAATATTCGTCATTTGTCACTAACGGTTGTCTTGATTGACGGGTTACGAGTGTTTTTATTGATTGAACGCTCATGTGACACCCCTGTGTAGCAAGCGTCCATATAGGATTAAGTATCAATTGTCGCTTTCTATGAATTATTCTCATTGGTTAGCTTCTAGAAGCCTAAAAAAGTTACACAAAGTTCCTGATGTAGTCTTTGAGCGAACCAACCTTGATTACGCGTTTGCAAATATCAAAAACAAGATCATATTTAAAAAATTGGAACGCTCCTCCTTGACGCGATTACCCGGCAGGTGAGGCGAGAGGGCTCGGAGCATATTGCCGGGCAACCCCCGGCAACCCCGCAACCCCGCAACCCCGCGGCAACCCCCGACCCTCTGAGGGGCGCGGACAATAAAACAAATCTGCGAACTCTTGACGCGCCGCGCGAAAGAGGTGAGAGGTAGATGTCTGATGTCATAATATAATATGCAAACCTTTAATGCCTAAATGGCACTAGAGTAAGTAGTTTGTTTTTCGGCTTCCGTACCCAAAGCGTAAAAACGCGGGACCCTATTACTAAGACTCCGCTGTCCGTCTGTCTGTCTGTCACCTTGGTTTGTTGGTACATATAAACTAGGCAAGTCAAATATCATAGTAAAAAAAAATCCTTTATACTTTCAGGATTTTCTACACAGCACGAACTTCATATGTTCGTGATTTTATTTTTATAGAGCGAAAATTGTTTAAGTAATCACAATCAGGTTCTTAAATATTTTTTTACAGAAAGTTACTAAGGAAAGTGACTCAAGATTGCTAAATATCCAAATTTTTGGCAACCGTATTATGATCTTTAAAAGGGCAACGACGATTTTGTTCAAAATCTGCAGGCTGAACGCACTGCAACGTTTGCCCAAGCCGAGACGCGCTCGTTCGGTTCCCGGCCGGTATCTTAACACTTACACTAAACTACTTTTGTAGCTGGCGTTGATTTGCAGCCATACCAGAGTGAACTAACTACCCTCTCAGAGGCTCGCTTGTTTGCTCTGGGATCTGTGTATATACGCCTACTCTTTGCCGCTATTATGATCCGCGCACTGGAGTGTGGTTAACATAATGTTTATTGCATCCCTCGTGTTTGCGATGTTAATTGTTTGTTATTAACTGTTTATTTATTAACTCCAAGAGTGCGGGCGCACTATCGCTGCCGATACGTCGAGGGCCCTTCAACTTTATTAAACTATTTTGATTGATTTGATTTTTTATTAATTATTTCTCTAGTGGTTTGTTTTAAATTAAGTAAACTAAAGTCAATTTTAAGTTACAACGACTATATCTACATATGTAGCTACATGACTGTATACGTACCTAGCTAACTATAAAGTGTTCGAGCGGCTAAAGGTGGTGTTCGGATGTCAACTGCAGCTGCATTACGATGTTGCGGCCTCGTTGTTATATAGTTTATATACTTACCGCCGCTGTATCAGTAAATGTCCTTAATAAAAGGAACGTCGGAGTGAACGTCACAGCCGCGGCAGAAATGCGGCAGGAAAAGAATTGCTAGATAAAGCGGAGGCAACAACGACGCCGCGCCGCAACACTGCTGCAGCTGCAATTGACATACAATAATGTCACCTTACAATAGAGAATCAATTAACCTTGCAGTTAAATGTTTCCTTTATACTTTGTTGATTTAGCTCGAGTTAGCTTTTTGCAGTCTACCTACCTATTAATGTGTAGTTGATACCGTTACTGGCTACGATGCAAGATCACACGTTTTACAAATCGTAAAACTTGCGAACTACTCCTAGTAAACACAATAAGTAAAGCACGTTTGATTGACTAGAGAACAAAAGGAACAGCTATAGTATGACCGCCCACCGCTGGGCGTGGGAACGGCCATGTGCCGACGACTATTGCGCAATCCTGAGCTTAAGGTGTCGGGTCCACTTAGCTATAGCCATGTCATGAATTTATTGACCTCACCAACTGGGGATGAAAACATGGTAGTATTTTAACGATACGGTTTTTAGCTCTAGGTATCTATAGTGAATAGATTCAGGCGTTACTTTGGGGAAATCTATTATATTAATTAAAACCAAAATACATATTACTTTGCTAATCCGTGAAGAGATAACGTGCTAGTCACAGGTGCTAGAAAATCAGTGCTAACCCGTTAGGGAATGCAAATCGGTTATAACACTTATAACCATAACCGAAATAATCGGTCATAACCGAATACTTATTTTGACAAAATTTCATAACCGGTTACGGTTATTCTCGGTTATTTATTTATGACTTAAATTCTATGTTTCTATCATCTAATGACTACAAAATCCTGTCTTTTTTGGCCGTGACGCCTGTGACTATAATTTTTGTCATTCCTGTACTTTAATAATGAAAATATACCAAATTTACTTCCCTTATTTATTTTTATTTAGACTTTATTTCGGACATCACAGATCCATAAATGATTAGTTAGGTACAATAATAATATTACTTATCACTATGTTAGTATTGACAACACACCTTATATTTAAGTACATACATTATTTACATTAAAAATAAAATTCACAAAAATATTCTAAACCAACATAAGTCATTTATCCCTCCGGTAGACTGGGACATGCATCGAGGCCCAATATTTACAAAAGGGATTATCAAGCCTCTCGCCAATTTCGGTTAGAAAACTGTTGGTGCTGTTCCTCAATCGGTGCATCTGAGATGCTGTGCGTTTTCTCATAATGGCGTAGTAATATTTATGAAATATTTTATTGAATATTGTATCACGTCCAAGGTCATATTTTACTCTTAATGTATTGTGTGTGTTTTATTAAAAAATGAAGACTTATACTCACATTCCCTATTACTGTACCTTTATTTTCGTAATTTTTTAATAACTTCATTGTAAAATTATCATTTATGTTGAAAATAACCATAACCGATTATAACCGATATTCGGTTATTTTTCGGGCATAACCGTAATCGAAACCGGTTATGAAGATTGGCCGGTTATTGCAATCCCTATAACCCGTTATACTTACTTGCATATTTTTACAAGCAATTAATGTTTCTAGCCCGGAACGGAATCTATTATTTGATATTTGTTAAAATTGATTATTTATTAAAATGTGGCGCCGTACCTACACATGTGCAACAAATTGCGTGAAGTTTCTAAAAAGTAAAAAAAATGTCGTAAAAATCTGGAATGTATCAAAAAAATAAGGGCAGTATCCATTTCAGTTCGTCTCGCAAGCAGTCCCAACCGAAAGTGGAAACTTGTGAAAACTTGGCGAGATTCGAATATATAGATGTTTTTTTTTTTAAATGAAACCGACTGATTCTGCCGTCTCCCCTAAACACCCCCGCGAGGTAAACGCGACAAAACTTGTGATTCCGCCCAAACGCGGTAAGTCCGGCTTAAGGCATAAAGACCATGCCCCCGTACAATAAGACTGATGTAAGTATACGACTACATATATTCCGTGCTCGTAAGCCTATTAGTGCTCCACGCGCGGGTGTCACACGACTACTTATGTGATATGTGAATGGTTTTGCGAGAATTTGTCTACGTCTACCTCTAATCACGAGAAACATTTATTCACACCAGTTTGTAGGGCTCTCTTTAATAATAAATATAATAATTTGGCTTATAACGGGTTGGCTTAAAGTAATGAGAATTTTCGTTTTCGGAAATATAAAAAAAAAGACAATAGCTGTGGGTTTTCGAAATTTTACAGTGACAAACAAGAGCATATTTTAAATTACAAGAAAACATTATATATACTATAACATCTCCCACATCCGATTTCTCATAACTGTGTTCAAACCCTCTGCGTCATGCTTTGGACAACGTTTTATTTACATTCCATAACTGTTTTATTGCCGTTAATTTTAATTATTTCGGCATATTAGCTTGTTATCTATATCATGCCATCATTCACAATTGCTAACTGATTAACATTTTCATGAAATCTGCAACTGATTGATATTTAGAGAAAATTGTTTATGTATCATATTTTGGTAAAATGTATGCAATGACGTTTTTAACTGGTTTTAGGCTCTCGCGGAAAAACGACTAAACGTTTCCAACCCTAGAATATCCCCAAGACTTAAATCAATCGAAGAATTTTGGCAAATATTATATACTCTGATATGTATATTGCGATAGTAGGCAAAAATATTATAGAATAAAATAAATTTTACCGTGTAATTACAAAACGATCAGTCAGAGAGTACTTGGTAGTTTGTCCAAAGTGAAAAGCAAACGGTCAGAAGCATGTTACGTAAACTAACACAAGGGAGGCCAATTACTTCATTCTTGAATTTGGTTCTAATGTTGGATATTGCATAGTTCTTCAATATAACATCCAGAAATCCATGGCCATTGTCTTTTTGTCTTTATGTCCGAAAACAAAAATTCTCATTACTTTAAGCCAACCCGTTATACATCCCACTGCTGGGCACAGGCCTCCTCTCAAGCACGATAGGGTTTGGGCTATAGTCCCCACGCTGGCCCGAGGCCCAATGCGGGTTGGGGACTTCACATACACCTTTGAATTTCTTCGCGTTTGCGGGTTTCCTCACGATGTTTCCCTTCACCGAAAAGCTAGTGGTAAATATCAGATGACATTCCGTAGGTACCTACATAAGTTTTGAAACGTTCGCGACCTCCGAATTGAAAGTCGGACGTCATATCCACTCGGCTACCACCGCTTTCGCCCTCTTTATTCTTCAAAAACTGATGGGAAATTTGTATTTTACCCACAAGAGGGGCAAAGTAATTTCATGCAAGATTTGTGTTGTTTTCTCATGTTGACTGGCCCCCTTGTAAAACAAATAAATATGTAGGAATGAAAGGACTGCATTTGTTGTCGACAGACTATTAATCACATGCATATATCGTGAATATCTAGACACGCGGCAGCGTGTCAAGCCAAGTTCAAGCAAAGGAACTGGCTAGCCAGCGCCAAGTGTAATATTACACGAACCACTTGGTGCCACTTTTGACCCTTCTATAACTCAAAACATCTTTAACGTAAACACATAAAACTACGTGTGTTTAATTATATCCATAAGGACATCTAGAAGCCCAAATTTCATGAAGCTAGCTCAAACGGTTATAAAGATATGAAGGTCAAAAAGTCGTAAATTTTAAGATTAAGACTGACTGACAGACTTATAGTACCTAAACCTAACCTACTTCCAGATGACCTAGAAGGATGAAATTTGGAATCCAGCTCAGTTATTGTGTGAAAGCGTAGGAAAAAATCTAAAAATAAAAAAAAGTTATAAAATAGGGGGGGTCCCCATACAAAAAAACCATTTTTTATTGTGACTGACATATAAGTACCTAAACCTAACCTACTTCCAGATGACCTAGAAGGATGAAATTTGGAATCCAGCTCGGTTATTGTGTGTAAGCGTAGGAAAAAATCTAAAAACAAAAAAAAGTTAATAAATAGGGGGGGTCCCCATACAAATTTCTTTTTTATTGTGACTGACATATAGTACCTAAACCTAACCTACTTCCAGATGACCTAGAAGGATGAAATTTGGAATCCAGCTCGGTAATTGTGTGTAAGCGTAGGAAAAAATCTAAAAATAAAAAAAGTTAAAAAATAGGGGGGGTCCCCATACAAAAAACCTGTAATACGCGCTAAACAACCGGCCAACGGTGTGTCGTTGGCGGCGCGCGGCACCACATAATTAATACAAAGAACAGAAGTAAAAAACATGCAGCGGAAACACAAGAAAAAACATTAAATCTCAATACCTGCCTAGTTTTCTTTACAAAAAGTATTGATATCCCATCAAAAACATAAATGTAAAAAAGGAGAGCCAAGTTCAATACAAAAATTATGCTTGGCTGTGGGGTTCGCCGCAAAAAGATGGAGATCTAAATGAGTGCCAAGTTCTATGCAAAATCCAAATATGTATTTATAGGAACAAAATAAGATTATAAACAAGTATTAAACTCTATTTCTTTGCTTTATTGGATACCTATAACAATTGCTGTTATTTAAAAAAAATGTGAGATCTTAAAGTAGGTTAGATTTGGCTTGGCCAGTTTTTATCAGAATTACAAAATATATATGTTGAATAACTCTATAAAATGACTGATGTAATGAAAACTGGCCAAGTCAAATCTAACCTGCTTTAAGATCTCGCATTTTTTTAAAAATTACAGCAATTGTTATAGGTATCCAATAAAGCAAAGAAATAGAGTTTAATACTTGTTTATAATCTTATTTTGTTCCTATAAATACATATTTGGATTTTGCATAGAACTTGGCACTCATTTAGATCTCCATCTTTTTGCGGCGAACCCCACAGCCAAGCATAATTTTTGTATTGAACTTGGCTCTCCTTTTTTACATTTATGTTTTTGATGGGATATGTAATATACATATCGTGATTGAATCACTAAATACATGCATGCCATGGTCTAATATTTTAACGTGAGGCTAGGTTTATTTAACTACAGAAGCTATATAGTAGTGTACCCTATAATGGACGTGGAACCGGTAATGGGACAAAAAACCACAAATCCTCTAAAATAAGTATCTAAAAGTAGTTTATATATAGTAGTTTGTAAACACTGGCTGTATATTATCATAAATAAGAGTCCTAGAGCTGTCTCAGTTTGAATTTTTATTAAATTTGGTTGTTTTTTAAGAAATTGGCGTCAACCCAAAAGTTGTCGTGTCACTGAAAAAAAATACCACTACGAATTCTTAACAACTTCGCTAAAAGAGGTGACTTAATTTATTAAATTTTAATTAATTAACACTTGATGAAAACTAGAATGTGTTTTATTAATTGCATTTACCATGAGATAAGGTATACAACACACTATTATGTTGTGACTCCACAGATGTAAAAAAATAGTGGTATTTGGCCCAATCCCATAATAGGAGCTGTAAAACTGCATACCTCCTATGATGGGACAATTTACATAATGATGCTTGCCATGCCATAATTTCATGTTTAAACAATACAGAAGTAAAATGTATAGTTACGAAATATGTCAACCAGGAGGTATGCTCGGACTTCGGATAAATTAATATCGTTTTCCCAAACTTTCATTTAACTTGCCCTGTTAATTAGTGTGGGTCAAATCTTGGTAGCTGAATTTGAGCCACTTTCAGATTTCCGATTGAGTTGAAATTATGTATTCGTAATTAAGTATGCAAATCGGATGATAATGCAATATTATGATAACATGGACCTGATCTAATGACCTATTTCAATATTTTATACTGATAGAGCATTGTGCATGTCCGTTATAGGGGGCCCATTACTGGAGCTTTGGTGTCCATGACTGGAGAAAAAAAGCACAGTTTTCATTTGTTAAGCGTGTGGAAAATAATTGCAGTATCTTTGATACAACACGCCTGAAACATGAAACACGGATAGGACATTCATTTTTTAACACGCTAAGCGGTAGGCCGGCCATTTACATGTATTAGGGAAATATCACAAATACTCCAAATTTCCTCTTAAATGTCCCATGACTGGTGCTGTTACTATATATAAAATTAGAATGACTTTATAATAAAATTAAAAACTAACATTAAACTAAACTAATCTAAATATGTATTAATTATGTACTTATATCACTATTCTCCGTATGCATACTAATTATGCAGGATTTTAATCGCTTTAAAAACTTTACAATTAAGTTCTTTCACAATTGGAAGCCTCATTCTTTCTCCATTCCTGTTTTTTGCAGCAAGTTAGTACTATCACATGTTTTTCAATATCAGGCCAATACTGTAACAATGCGCAATGGAAAACTCACGACTTGAATCTGGATTGAATTGACAACACAGTAACCGCATATAATAGGGGTTGGTCTGTGATTTACAAGCTTTAGTCGCCACAGGGATTGTCCGCCCCCGCGACCCGGCACATGTATACCTACATTCTACAAAAATGTATTATTTCATTAGGTTTGGGTTTTTTGCGGTCGTTATGACACAATCGTATGTTACACGATTGTATAATGGCAGCACAGCCCCCGAATTACACCGGATCACAATATTGTACCCATCTTTTAGGGTTACGTAATTAGTTATGTGGTTCAATTTTTCGAGTATTGCACAAAAAAAAGATAATAATTTTATTACTCTGGATGAGAATCCGTTTAACAGCAGAAGACGTATTAGGCTGCCTGCCCTCTGAAGCGGAGTGAGCGAGATATAAATCAACCAATAGACTTGCAAAATGTTCTCTCCTCTTTGCGCTATTGTCAAATTTTTACCTCACTCACCGCTCCGCTGCTAAGCCCATTCCAAAATTGTTTCATAGATCTAACTTAGCGCGACCAGCCGGCCTAGCCGAGGTTACAATCGCTATCGCTTCGACAACGAAAAGCATTATGTCTCTCTATCACTCTTCCGTATTAGTGTGACAGTGACAGTTGCGTTTCGATCGCTACGGAGCGTAAGCGATGTGCATCTTGGCTACGCGGCCAGAATACTCGTACACCTGCAATGGCGGCAACGTTTACAATATAATGTTATTGATTCAGAGACCTAAAAGACCCTTGAATTTGTTAAAACAAATGGTGTACAGAACCTTTCTCCACAGCTACAGATCGCAACCCGCAGCCGCCGCGCGCCGCGCCGTGCCGCTAATCCCTCCAAGGTTCCGGCGGAACTAGGGATTGCAGAACTGGTACTGTTTAAAAGAACCGGGATATTAGGTACCAGGCAAAAATGGAACCGGGATTTCCCGGTATTTTCGGTACTTTCAGGACTGCCTTCAAAAATCAGTTTTTACCCCGATTTTCGGTAAAAAAAACCTAAAACGATCACGAATGTTTCTCTAACCTCGTGCCGCCCTACATTAGGATGTACACTCAGTTTCGATGGAATGTCAACCTTAATTAAAAAGAAAGTAGGTAGCATTTCATCTGTCTCGTAAAATTTTCGAACAAATGAAAATGAACCCAATTGAAAATACAACAAGATTCTAATTTCCTTGGCTATAATTTTGTATGGTGGGCGGCACGAGGCTAAACATTAGTACAATATAATAAGTACCATAGTGAAGGTACACACACTTCTTTTTTACGATAATATTGTCTTGAAGCCACACATTGATATTTTTACTATCTTTGTTGAAAAACATCGGCAAAAAAAACTGAATTGTGGCTCCGGTAATATCATCATTTAATTTAAATGTTTAAGCCGTTTCGTGAAATTTAATTAATTATTTTCGCATACGTTTCTGTGGCAGGGATATTTTACCTACTAATACGAGTAATAGAACTATCAATACGAAGAATCAAGAAGTTGTTGCAGCCAGAATTAAGAATTTTCAAGGAGAGGGCATGTCACTGTAATATTTTAATTCTTTCTAAAATGTCATTATGAATAAGAATTTCTTATACCGTATTCGAACTAAAATGCGTATTTTATTAATTACACAATTTTTGTGTAGTTTCTGTTCGTATTTAGTATAGGTACCAATAACTAGTTATTCGTATCACTTATGTCCGTATAGTTTCAAAATACACAATTTTATAATGTATGCATTGTCAAACTTACTGACTATTTTTGTTATGATTTTAATGTGTGGTCAGCCGTAAAAGTATTAGCGTCAGACTTAGATTCATACAATATATTTCTTTAAATAAAAGCGGCCAAGTGCGAGTCGGACTCGCCCATGAAGGGTTCCGTAGCAGCAGGTAACATAATAAAATTGCGGTTTACGATTTATGACGATTATAAAAAAATACTTACTAGATCTCGTGCAAACAATTTTAGGTGGAAGTTTGCATAGTAATGTATATCATATATTTTTTTTAGTTTTATCATTCTCTTATTTTAGAAGTTAAATACAAGGGGGGGGGGACACACATTTTACCACTTTGGAAGTGTCTCTCGCGCAAACTATTCAGTTTAGAAAAAAATGATACCGTAAACCTCAATATCATTTTTGAAGACCTATCCAGATACCCCACACGTATATGTTTGATTAAAAAAAAAATTTAAAGGGGCAGTTCTAAGTATGGGGGGACCCCCAAAATTTATTGTATAATTTCTATTATTGTGTGAATATCTTAATGCGGTTCACAGAATACATCTACTTACCAAGTTTCAACAGTATAATTCTTATAGTTTCGGAAAAAAGTGGCTGTGACATACGGACGGACAGACAGACAGACAGACATGATGAATCTATAAGGTTTCCGTTTTTTGCCATTTGGCTACGAAACCCTAAAAACATAATTTTTCATGCTAAGTAACAGAAAACAGTCAAATATTGTACCGGAAATATTAGTCCCGAAAATCCCGAAAGTACCGGGAATTTAATTTTGAAATCCCGGTTCTTTGCTTGGCTCTAAATCCCGGGAATTCCCGGTACTTTCGGTTCCGGTATTTCCCGGGAGCAAACCCTAGGCGGAACGTTGTGTCCGGTCCGCGTCGCGGTTGATCCGGAGCGTAATCCGTTGTCTGTTGGCCGTAATCCGACCCACAGTCGAACAATCACTAATACCAAAGAGTAATACTCATATAGAGCCTGTGTCGGCTTCTTTGGAGAGGTGTTACCATGGAATAGGTTTTTTGGAAATTTAAGGCGAAGTCCTGTTGTTTGTTGACAGGGCACCCATATTTTTAAATGAATTTACAAACCTTTGCATTTTTATTATAGAAATCGAAGAAGCTAATAAGAAATTTGTCCTAGGGTTTAGATACTCTAGATCAGTGGTGGGCAAAGTACGGCCCGCGAATGGATTTTATCTGGTCGGCCGCCGGTCCTATGAAATAATTAATATATGGCATTGGCCCACGATTATCGACAATGAAAATAAATTTTGGCTACAATTCTGGCCCTCCACTTAAATTTCCTAAACTTTCTGGCCCCCCATGAAGAAAGTTTGCCCCCCACTAATAGCCCAGATAACAATCCTACAACGACAAACGAAAACTACGAAAGAGAGAGATATATGAATCGAGATGCTATGAAAAGTCTATCTATCACCATATAATATTTAAGTTTCGTTTGGCATTTTCTATCAACGATTGTCATCTTGGCTACGGCCTCAGAGGCCGTAGGCCGTATATAGTCAAACGTTTAACGACAAACGTCAATTGAAAAGTTAAAACGTATCAACGCAACGACAGCTAGGTCACGGTCACGTCATCATTTCTTTTAATCCCATTATTTATGAAGGTTATAATTATTATACTTTAAGCTTTTTTTGCATGATTGAAGGACATACAGGACTTAGGTACAGATATACAAATAACAAAAATACCAACATACTTACATATTTACAACCTCCCCTTAACGCAGCATGCACCGGAACCGCCTTTGTGCAATCCGGATTACGGCGCTAATCTATGTCGATGTCGTGCGGCTTACCACGCTGTCCCTGTCTCTCTTAGAGCCCTGCTCTTGTCTGAGAGAAGGAGCCGGAACCACCGTGTGCACTTTACAATAAAACAAGAACGTCAAATCGGTGCAGCCGTCGTCAAGAAAACGCGGAACATTCCTGGTACATACCTAATACACATTAAACAAAAATCTAATTTAAACTGTCGCTAGTGATGAGTAGAGTCTCACTCGGACGCGCACACACACTAACATGTCGCGCTAGTGGCTAAAAAAACAAAAATCCCGACGAATAGAGAATCATCTTTTTAAAGACAGAAAGAAAGACCCCAATACATTTTCCCCTTTCAGATAACTGATGATCAACAGCTCATAATAGAAAACGAAGATCACAATGGGAAATCCGTGTAACAAACTGCGGAACATCTGTTTAGGGACGTTTTAGGGCGAAAAGCTACAAGTCCAATTACTGAGTGTCAACAACTGGGGCTCGGGGAGGCCCGGCCGCCGCCGCGGGCGTGCCGAGGGCGGATTACGAGTACGTAAGTACATTATGATCACGTGATGGCATTTTACCGATTGATTCTGTTGGTTATACATTCAATTTAATGATATATTCATGTATGAAGTGAGCACTGTAAGCTTACGTACCTACTTATATTTTTACGACTGTACACAAATACAAGCAAGAGGGGCTTTATCTAACGCTACGTCTTACGTAGGCGAACAACGCGCGAACGCGGCGCGGCGCGGCGCGGCGAAATCAATCCTTTGATGCCCATAGAAGTGTCCTACGTAAGCGATCTCGTTGCGAACGCGATGCGGCGCGATTTGCACGCGAATGTCAGGCGGCGCGGCGCGGCGCGGCGCGGCGGCGGCCGCTTTCGCCGCGCCGCGCCGCGCCGCGTTCGCGCGTTGTTCGCCTACGTAAGACGTAGCGTAAGTATTTTATATTACAGGTACCTATACATCGTTCCAAGTATTCCGCGCTCTCCGTGCCAGCTCTCGCGCGTGCCTCTGCCGTCGCGTCGCCGTCTCATTACCAACCCACAACTTCCCAACCCTCTTATCTCACAATCGCCACCAACCTAATACCACCTTTATCCCTTTTAAATACGGCCGAATTCCCAGTAGCATTTTCAATAGGGTTAAACCCTATAGAAGGTAACCGCATGGATATTACTTCCGCGCGGCACGCGTTGTTTATTGGCATTGTTTTAGCCACGTTCTGACGTGGGAGCGAGGCAGTTAAGGGTAATGATTGTGATCTAAAACAATGGGTTTGGGTGGTAAATGCCTTCTGACTAACCCACGTACAAATCTAAAAGTTTTGTTTCAACAAGTTATTGGGTTCAAGTACCTAGTAATAAATACCAGAAGAGAATTAGAGAAGAGAATGTAAAAAGCTTTTTTTTTATTAATACATTAAGGTAATAAATCTAATCAATAGGTACTTATACTGTTGTCACTTCATTAGCGGGCGTTTTGAAACAATACCCGTATTCCGCGCCCCCATGAAAGACGGGATAGCTACTTAGGTACTGTGTACACTTTTCCGTAGGTACCTACATGTGTATGTACGTCGCCTAAAACGGTTGGTTGTTATGCGAAGTCGAATTAACCGGACTACTGTAATATGATTCAAATACCTATCATTCTGATGTCAAATGTAGTTTCGAAGTGGCTTGCTAGTTTCATTTACGAGTAGCCGGAGTAACGGTAACGTTCAGAGACCGAAGGCGCGAGGGCAACTGAATACAAATACTTAATTACTTAATTAATATTATTATATTTAAGTATTACAGTGTGTTCAAGCTCAATAATCAGATTTCATAATGGAATCATCTGAACCATATCTGCGTTTAGATAATCAGTAGGTAGGTAATTACGTACAAAATTGTCTAATATAGGTCTAATTGTCTAATATACTTAGAACTTGTCAATTGTGCATTTTCTCTACTCGATTATCAACTTATACCATTGATTATATCAACTGAATGAAACTGAATTCCGGTTTAATAAAGTAATTAATTAGGGGGCATTAGCGTGAAGTGGAGCGATTGGCGTGGGCGAGCGCGTGCCGCGTTATTACAAGTGCGCTCGCCCGGAAACGCATCCCTCGGCGCACGGCCCAACAGGGGGTATTACTGCAATGTTCTGTCGCCAGACTGCAGCACTAGCACCTATCGTAAACCATGGAGTAACTTATTCCTACTGTGCCTTACTGTTGACAAGTTTTCACAGACAATAAAATATGACATTTGATGCATCAAAACGGGGGCCAAATTCGACACGTACAACTGTCAGATTTCGCATCCACGTCAAATCAACAGTTGATTTTATTGCATACTGAGTGTTGATTCCATCAACGGTGGATAATATCATTTGGTACAACTAAAACTCAACTCTAAACTAAGGGTGGTTCGGTTTGGTTTGCTTGTCACCCTAACTGTGGATTGTTTTTAATGTCAAATTTTGACATTGTACGTATTCGAGAACTTATGATTTTTCCCACATCAACGGGAGATCAACAAGATACGTCAAACGTCGCTTGTCGAATAGGGGTCCGGTTTGTTTACAAAGGATGAAAGAACCTACCGGGAAACCCGGGAAAATCGAAATTTAGTAATCTGGCTCTTACACGGCCCGGTCTAACGTGAGTCACCCCTTAGACGTGATAAAATTAGACAGCACCGTACTATACATTTGCCAACACAATTTCACCTCCCAAAGAGTGAAATGGGCTTAACAGCTTTTAACAAGTAACTGCGATGAATAAGTAGCGGTAAAGTACCTGCCTGTCTACAATAAACTGTACTTACATCAGGGTCGCTACGATACGAGGACACTCAATTGAACGTTAAATGCGTCCGGTCTGACTATAGGGAGTATAGGGAGGATGCAATGCAATACTTCTACCTACTCAAATTAACATTCAAGGTTGCAGGTCTAGACCGTTTAACTGAGCTTGTTGATAAGAAGATATCGACGCTTATCATTAACAGTGGCACAACTCAAAATGAAATGCTATTGCATTTAATATTCTATCTTTTACTGGTAAGATTTAAAATCGAATGGCATTTCATTTTGTTTTGTGTCACTATTCATGATAAGCAACGATATTATAGTCGGCTACGGTTTGGTTAAGCTGGTTTAACCCTTCTTTGCATGGTGATGGAAATTTCCATCATAACATTGTCCTATGAAATAAAGGTGCTTTCGGAGGTGATTGATATTTATTTTTAACACTGTCAACTTTCAACACTAATCCATTTTCTGATTTTTGACATAAATTTACGCAGTATTTTAATTCATAAAAAATACATTTGTTTAATAAGACGAAATTTCGGAAGACTTGGAAAAACCCGGAAGTTGATGATTTTTAGTATGTGATTTAGGGCAGATTTTTCAGGGTTTGTAATTATTTTATATTTACAAACTATATCATAGGAATATGACAAATAGTGTACCTTTCTGATTGCAGTAATTTTTTTCTGATACCCCTTACTAATAGTTATATATTTACAAAAATATGATTTAGCCTATGCAACTTCTGACACTGATTTCGCAGTGAAAATCGATGATGTAATTTTTTTTACTACTTTTCCCAGAATCAGTAAACAATTATGTGACACATATATTAATTACGGGCAAAAATAAAAAATCATGCAAAGAAGGGTTAAGGCTGTACAAAACTTTTTTATTATTATGTTAAGTGAGAAAAAATAAAAGAAGTGTACATAAATTAGTTTTAGTCAAAAAAACTCAGCTGCCTTCTATTAGAAAATTATCGCGCAACGATCAATCAAGAGATATGTTATTATGTGGTGGAGCGACGAGTATATATACCTACGACTGATTTACGTCACGTCAGGTGACTCGGGCTCACGTAAAAAAGTTAAATTTCTACGCTGCGTAGTAAAAACCTTCGACAGTTTAGGCTTTGCGCTGTCTGTCAGTATTTTTGATTTCGTTACCTTCTAAAATTCTCATAAAAGCATGCAGTTTAATGAAATTATGCAATCACAATAGACGACAAGCGTTATGCGGGCGGAGCGGAGCGGTGACTCCACACCACACCCAGCAGCTAACACAATAAACGGGTTATTAAAACTGAACGCCCCGTTATTGCTTTCTAACCGACTGCGGAGAGGGCGCGTTGTTTTTCCGTTCGGACCCCGATTGTTTTAATCGTCTAAGCTGCAGAGGGCCCAAGTGATATTTGGGTGTTAAAGACGTATAAATAATATAAGATTATGGCGATTGTTATTGGCGACATATGCGTTATGTACCATGTACCAACAATGTATGTATATGGATTAGCAGCAAACTATGTGGATCGTATCCATATTTGTGATAAAATCGTTCTACAATCAAAACATACTCGTATCTAATCCTGTCATTATTCATAGCCTCGCAAACGGATTTATTACGGCAAGCGATGGAAAATTAATGGGGTATTTACCGATGTGGCAACACAGCGCGAGGGCAAACATCCCTACCCTCCCAACCTCGCGCCAACCCGTTCAACGGGTTTCGAAACCCTACTCTATGAGTAAACATTTAAAGTTGGGTTTTGTGAGTGTTGTGTTGTGTGCGCTAGGAGGTTGTGTAAGTAATGTGGGAGTACAGTCGACGGCAAATATTTGCGGGATGTAATCGCGTGGGGAATTGGGATCGAACATGTGCGGGATATTAATAAGGGAGGTTCGAGACGAGGTAATTGGTTGATCTGTTAGATCGTTCGTGTCGCGACATCTCTATTCGAATACCTGTTAAGGGTGATGATTGTGGCAGATCATGTATGTAGAGTCCGTCCAAGCTAACTCTGCACCGACTACAGGTCTACAATATTAGGAGTGATTGTAAAACGACCCTCAGCACTGAGGAGAACGAAGCAAGGAGGACGAGGAGGTAAAATGTCGTAGAGGAAGGAGGGGAACATTAGATATTTCCGTGACAATCCTACCTATAAGGGAGCCACTTGAGCTGGGCTCGAAAGTTGGAAATGTGATCAAATGTACGTAGGCCAAATAACTATAACCTAAATATGATTCAAAGATTTTGATGACGCTCAAGTTTATTAAATTATTATTAAGTAGATAAGTAGGTACCTACTAGGTTCATATATTCCGCATTAGCATTATCATCAGCACCGGAATGTGATGTGTTTTAAGTAGGTACGCTGAGCAAGCGAAACATTCCAAAATTGAGCCACGAACGTAGCGGGCCGTTCGATAAGTGGAATGTTGAGCGTTGCGAGGGTTTCAAGTTTGCCACCGAGGGAAACACAAAATTTTGCACCGCACCAACGAAAATACTTTATTATTCAAAATCATCATTTAAAAGTCAATTCTACCAGCCAATACAAGGAAACAAACCCCATCAAATTACTTTGCCACTCTTGTGGATAAAATGCAACTTCATCAGTTTTTGAACAATCAAGAGTTGAAGTGCTTAAAAGTTGAAAACTAAATTTTATGTTCAATACTTATACCTAATTACCTGCCTAGTGCCCACATAACATACCTACCACTAAAACTAAATAAGAACATTCAATACCATATTCCACTACCAACGTCACATCACAAAGGTAGCAAAAGGGCGTTCGCTTAAATTATTCACGACCAAGTCGCACCGAGCACCCATACCCGTCTCCCTCTAACCCAATACACTCCCCGTATACCCGTCTCATGTTTTTGATGCGCTTTCGCCCGCCATATATGGTGGTCTCGCTCTGTGTTGGACGGCGCGTGTAAGTGCGTCTCGCTCTCTTTCATTAGGTTAGTCGTGATAGGTGTTTGCTCGACGTTTGGCAGTTGCGTTTAGTATGCATACAGAGTATGATAGACTCGTAGAGGCATCAAGGCGCGATTTAGTATTTTTCGGAAAATTATTAAATTAGCCATTGTTACAAACGACGAAATACCTACAGGTATAGGCAAGTGAGCCGATCTCTCGAACAAATTAGAACAAGATCGGCTCTCTTTATATTTCGTCAACTTTCCTTCCTCTCGTGTCGTGTCGAGGGATGGTCTCTATGACAGTTGCTTCATGTCTTTAGTTGGGTTGGGCTTATTACTTTTTAATTTATTAGATGTCTAGGCTTTTTGAACGTTCATTGAGTTTTTTTTTTAATGTTTGACAAGTAACTCTGAGGGTTTCCCGCGTTTTGGAACAAAGATGACACTGACATTAGACAGAAAATGAAGGTTGTTGATTTGGCTGTGTAATTTGTGGAAAGAGATTGAATCTGTGTTATTCTGCTATATTAACTACATAACAAATAAACTTTATGTAAAACTTATTCGGTGTTTACTTGCTACCGCTTTTATCAGAAGTGACAAGTCGAAAATGGGCCGTAGTCGTAAGAAATCGAAAAAGCGAAACCGGGACAGGTCAAGTTCTGAGGCGACTACGACGTCGGCTTCTTCGGATGATAGACGACACGCTCACAAGAAAAGTCGAAAAAACAGTAGACGCAATCGCCATCGTCATAGGTCGGCGAGTCGTGTGACAAGAGGACGAACGCCGTCAGTTCAGAGATCGCTGATGTCGATGGAGCAACGACCACCAATGTTGGGGTCGACGTCAGCGTTGCCACTGTCGCAGACGTCTCCTACACCTTTGCTGCCGCCAGCGTCGTCGACGGAAGTCTTGGCGCAGAACACGATGCTTAGTGAAATTAGTGGTGGTGATATACCAGTGGTGATCTGTGGTAATAGTGATACGTGTGACAACCGAGGTGATTATACTGGAACACTACACGCACAGCCGGAACTACATACACAAGGTCAGACAAGCACTACTAATCCTAATGTGTTGTTAAATTTGAAAGACATTTCTCAGTTGTTGGAAGCAATTGTCAAGCCCAAATCACCATCAACTTTTAATAGCCACATGACTATGATACCAGAATTTAATCCAGCATTAAAGAACAACCGTATAGACCAGTGGTTATTGAAGGTGGATGAGTGTGTAAAAATTTATAAATGGGATGAAGCGCAAACAATGCACTATGCTCTTCCAAAGCTGGCTGGAAGTGCAAAAGATTGGTATCAAGGCCAATCTACAATATTACATACCTGGTCGGAATGGCAAACACTTTTAAAGAAAGCTTTCCCCACAGAGATCAATTATGGAGTGTTATTAACTGAAATGTTACAAAGACGGTTAAGATATGGTGAAAATTTGGATGATTATTTCATAGACAAAATGATGCTGCTTAATGCTTGTGATATTTCTGGTAAAAAAGCTGTAGACTGTGTAATACTAGGAATAGATGATCGCACTATTCGAGCAGGTGCTTCGTCTGCCCGATTTACTGAACCCGAAGACCTGTTAAAATATCTAAAAGATGTATGTACAGAAAATTCTGATATTTATAGGACTAGGAGTACACGTACATACACAAACAAAAATAATGAACAGGGACACCGACCAATACAGGGAACTACACATTCTGTAAATAATATGTCCTGTTTCAATTGTAACGATAAAGGACACATAGTAAGGCATTGTCCCAAACCTGTTGTTAAATGTACCAATTGTAAAAGATTTGGCCATGTCAATGAGAAGTGTACTTTTAGGAAAACTGACAACAATGAAAAACGTGTACTTTTTATTGACAGCGCAGTCCCTGCTAATGCAAAATATTACAAACCTATACTAATTAATAAAGAACATACAGTGGAATGTTTTGTGGATATGGGAAGTGATTGTTCTCTTATCAGAAAGGACCTGGTTGAAAAATTAAAACTGCCCATATCATATGATAATTTACCAGTAGTACAGGGTTCTGGGTCGAGCATTCCACTATTGGGAACAACCACTTTTACTGTAAAAATTGATTCTGTAGAAGCAAAAATTGATGCCCATGTTGTTGAAGATAGGTATGTACATAGACCAGTATTGATAGGGCAGAATTATACTGAATTGCCCCAGGTAGTGATTACGAAAACAGGCAATTCTTTGAACATCATGAGTCGTATAGATGACTCAGTACTGCCACAAGTAGACCCTGAACTGTTTGAAAACCAAAAATCTGAGTTGTATGTGGCGCTGGATTCTGAGATAAGTGATATAGGTTTGCTGAAATGTTATAGCAAAAATGTAATTAGCAATGATATATATGTAAAGGGCAACTATCGAAACATAAATGGTATGGAATATTGTATTCAAGAAGGAGTTTACAAATTGATAGACGGTAAATGTAATATTGTTATTTTGAATATGAGTGAGTCAAAAAGCCCTTTATATTTTATTAAAGACACTGTTGTAGCTAGGGCATACACGATACATCTTGATGACACTCCGACTCAAATTCAAAATGTAAGGGTATTGCAGTCTGACTCATCCATGCAACCATTGACTTTAGAAGAAATTCAAATAAATCCTGAATTAAGTAGCAAACAGAATCAGTCTGTCCTAGAATTGATAAATAAGTACCGAGATTGTTTCGCACAAAATCTATCTGAGCTAGGGTGTACCAATCTGACAGAGTTAGACATTAAACTTACTGATGATATACCAGTGGTGTACAGGCCATATAGGTTAAGTCACTCGGAAAAGGGGATAGTTCGCGATATGGTACAAGAACTTTTAGAAAATGATATTATAGAGGAATCGGAATCGCCTTATGCAAGCCCTATAATTTTAGTATCAAAAAAAACTGGGGGTCATCGTTTATGCGTGGATTATAGAGCCCTAAATAGGAAGACTATAAAGGATTTATATCCACTGCCACGCATAGATGATCAGATTGATCAATTAAGTGGGAATAAGTACTTTATAAGTCTTGATATGGCAAGTGGTTACTATCAAATACCAGTGAAGGAAGAGTGTAAGCATCTAACTTCCTTCATAACACCTGATGGATTATATCAATTCTGTAGAGCCCCGTTTGGTTTAGCAAATTGTCCGGCAGTGTTTCAGCGCACCGTAAATAAGATGCTTAGCAAATCAAAAGACAAATGTGCTGTAGCATACATGGACGATTTGTTGATTGCAGGTAAAAATTTTGATGAATGTATTATCAAACTTGAACAAACATTTATGCTGTTAAGACAAGCCGGTTTGAAATTAAATATAAAGAAATGTAAGTTTTTTGAAACAGTTATAGGATATTTAGGACTTGAAATATCTGAAAATGGAGTGCGCCCAGGCAAAGAGAAGATGGATGCAGTAAAATCGTTCCCAGTACCGAAAAATGTTCATCAAGTGCGGCAATTTGTAGGGTTGGCTAGCTATTTTCGGAAATTTATTGAAAAGTTTTCTATTATAGCTAGACCTTTAACTGATCTAACTAGAAAAAATGTACCGTGGAACTGGGACGAACAACAGCATACTGCATTTGTCACGCTCAAACAGAAACTAACAGAACGTCCTATTTTATCCATTTACAATCCAGACCATATAACAGAATTGCATTGTGATGCTTCGAAATCAGGACTGGCTGGAATTTTATTTCAAAAAGAAACTGCTACATCAACTCTGAAACCAGTAGCGTATTTTAGTCGCAAAACTACAATTGATGAAGAGAAATTACATGCTTATGAACTGGAAACGCTTGCAGTAATTGCATCACTGCATCGTTTCAGAGTTTATTTATTAGGACAACATTTCAAAATTATAACTGACTGCAGCGCTCTCCGGTCAACATTTACTAAAAGAGATATTATACCAAGGGTAGCAAGATGGTGGATAGCGCTGCAGGAGTATAATTGCGACATTGAATACAAACCCGGACATACCATGCATCACGTTGATGCACTTAGCCGAAACCCGGTACCTAACGGGGATGACAGGGATGTGAACGATCACATAACTCGAGTGCTTCAAATATCACAAGACGATTGGTTACTCAGTTTACAAATGACAGACCCAAAAATAACCCATATTCGAGCTGCATTAGAGGATCCCCAATATAAAGAGCTTGTGGATATAAAACAAAATTTTGTAATTAAAAATAATCGTGTGTATCGTAAGGTTGGGGACAATCTTAAATGGGTAGTGCCTAAAGGGGCTAGATGGCAAATTTGCCAACGCAATCACGATGAAATAGGTCATTTTTCAATAGAAAAAACTTTGGAGAAAATTAAAAAAGATTTCTGGTTCCCAAAGATGAAAAAATTCATTACTAAATACGTAAAGTCGTGCTTGCATTGTGCATTTGCCAAAGAGCCTGCCGGGCCGAAAGAGGGTTATTTACATAGTATACCTAAAGTGGATATTCCGTTCCACACTATACACGTTGATCATTTGGGTCCATTTGTAAAGAGCGGGTTTGGTAACCAGTACATTCTTCTTATCATCGATGGGTATACTAAGTTCTGTGTTATAAAACCTGTACGGAATACCAAGTCAGGGCCGGCAATTAAAGCACTCAAGGATGTAATTTACAACTTCGGATATCCGACTAGAATTATATCGGATAGGGGAACATGTTTCACGTCCGCAGAGTTTAGTAAATTCTGTCAAGAATTTGAAATAGCGCATGTTCTCAATGCAGTTTCGTCTCCAAGAGCAAACGGTCAAGTAGAGCGATACAATCGCACCGTTTTAGATAGTCTTAGAGCTTATACTGACCATATGGGAGAGAATAAATGGGATTTAGATATAGGTAAAATACAATGGGGACTTAATAACACACTTAATAAGGGTATTGGGAAAACACCAGCCGAAGCTCTTTTCTGCAGAAGGCCTTTGAGCAAAGGTGAAGGGCTATTAGGTGACACGACATTAGAAATACGACGAAATGACAAAGATGTAGAATTAATTCGTAAAGAAGTTAGTGAACACATAGAGAAAAATCAATCAGAACAACGATTGCATTTTGATAAGACGCGTAAAATGCCGAAAATTTATGCAGTTGGAGACTTGATTAAAATATTAAAAAACACGCCTTCTAATGACGGCAAAAGTCGGAAGTTATTACCCAAATTTGCGGGGCCTTTCAAAGTTAGTCGAGTATTAGGGAATGATCGTTATGAGGTAACTAATATACCGGGTTCTAATATTACCAGAGGCAAATACAAAAACGTTTGGGCAGCGGATCGTATTCAGCCCTGGATATCAGTAGCACAAAAAGATAGTGATTGCAGTGATGATGAGTCAGGTTCAGCAGACGAATAACTAAAATATTAATGTTATTAAGTGAAAGCAATGGATAGTGAGAATAATATAAGTAAATAGAATAGAAGTAATATTTAGTTTGAAACGGAAAAGCTATGTTACATGTAATAAAACATCAAAGAAGATTATTGTTACTAATGAGACTGCTATGGTTTAAGTGTAAGAAAAAGAGTATTAATGAAAATGATTACAACTAATGAAAATGTCTTATTTGGTAAGATAGAGAGAGATTAAATTGATGTTACCAGTTATTTTAAATGTTTGTTATTGCCAGTGTACCATGGAAAACTGTTACTCGTTGAAAAATTTTGTTAATGTTATAAAATGAATGGTTAAGTTCAGAAGGCCGCAAGTAGAGACTACTGTGGTTCGGAGTGGAATGTCATATCAGGTGAATATTATTAATATTCTAGACCGAGTGGGAAGGTTCGCACGGCCGCATTAGAGACTAATGTGGTACGGAGTGGAATGTCACGTCGGGTGAATATTCTTAATGTTCTAGACTGAGTGGGTAGGTTCGCACGACTGCAAGTAGAGACTAATGTGGTAGGAAGTGAAATGTTGTTAATGTTATAGACTGAATGGTTAAGTTCAGAAGGCCGCAAGTAGAGACTAATGTGGTTCGGAGTGGAATGTCACATCAGGTGAATATTATTAATATTCCAGACCGAGTGGGAAGGTTCGCACGACCGCATTAGAGACTAATGTGGTATGGAGTAGAATATCCCGTCGGGTGAATATTCTTAATGTTCTAGACTGAGTGGGTAGGTCCGCACGACCGCAAGTAGAGACTAATGTGGTAGGAAGTGGAATGTTGTTGATGTTATAGACTGAATGGTTAAGTTCAGAAGGCCGCAAGTAGAGACTAATGTGGTTCGGAGTGGAATGTCACAGGTGAATATTATTAATGTTCTAGACTGAGTGGGTAGGTCCCCACGACCACAAGTAGAGACTAATGTGGTACGGAGTGAAATGGCACATCGGGTGAAAATTTGCTGCATTAGAGACTAATGTGGTAAAGGTCGAAACGAAACTTAGTGAAATTAAAGTTAATAAACTTTTAATTAATCAAATTCATGGTGACACATTAGAGACTAATGTGTGATAAGTAAAAAGTTAACTTAGAAAATAATATGGTGAATGTGGTACATTGGCAAATAAAGATGTACAGGTAATAAATAGATTGAGTTTGAGGACAAACTCCTAGATTTGTCAGGTTGGCCGAATATTAGATGTCTAGGCTTTTTGAACGTTCATTGAGTTTTTTTTTTAATGTTTGACAAGTAACTCTGAGGGTTTCCCGCGTTTTGGAACAAAGATGACACTGACATTAGACAGAAAATGAAGGTTGTTGATTTGGCTGTGTAATTTGTGGAAAGAGATTGAATCTGTGTTATTCTGCTATATTAACTACATAACAAATAAACTTTATGTAAAACTTATTCGGTGTTTACTTGCTACCGCTTTTAAATTTAAAAAATAACTGAAGAAATATATTTGAGTCTCAAGTTCGTTTAACTAAAACCTGCGAGAGTCTGTGCGGAAAGAAAAGTGTCGTAAATTGTATGGTTTCCTTTTCATTTCACGACTCTTCTCGTTCCACACAGACTTTATTTTATAACTGTTCAACATTAGGTACTTATTAACGAAACGATTAAAACAAATAAACTAATCGAGGCTTGTAAAGCTTTATGAATATGAGAGTCTAACTTTTCTTCGTTTTTATTTAGTCGTAACCGTGTTCAACGCCTCCGCCTCCGGATCTCTCCCCGACGTCATCCGGAAGTGCCCCTCGATGTCCTGCAGCGTCCGGCCGCGCGTCTCCGGCAGCAGAGGCCACGCCACCGCCAGCGCCAGCCCCCCCGCCGCCCCGTACACCAGCCATGCCCCTCCCAGCCCCACACCCCCCCTCAGGGCCGGGAACGTCTTCAGCACCACGAACATCAGCCCCATCATCAACCCACACACGGAGCTGCACAACCCTCGGTACTGAAGGGGAAATATCTCACCTAGTATCATAAAACAGATAGACTGGACGCCTAAACCAATTGTCACTATTTGGCAGATGAGAATCAAAGCAGGAATCCAACTAGCATCTATGATCCTCATTGATGATTTCGCGTAAATGTACGCCGATAGGGCAATGTGAGCGAACACGCAAGCGATGCCAGTTGAGAAAAGTAATGTTCGTCTTTGAACTCGCCCGACGATGAATAAAGACGCAGAGTTGCTGACTAACCGCACGCCGTCGAACACGCACATCCACGCTACCACGTCGCTCGGTCCCATCAGCTCTTCCACTATCTCGTTTACGTAATTTGCTAAGATTAAGCTGCCGCAGTTCGCTATCATGACATACATCGCTACTCCTATAGCGAGAGGTATATACACTTCTCTTTTACTCATCGCTCGTAGTGCCTCAATGATGGCTGAGCTGTAATCGTCACAACTATCAAAGTGTTGGCTTTCTTGGATCATTTTATTGAGCTCTTCTTCTTCGTTATCGCCCCTCACCCATCTAACAGCGTTTCGGCACTCTTCGAACCGTCCTTCCAAGGCCAACCAGCTTGGAGATTCAGGCGTGAAGACAGTTATAGCGAAGCTGACCAACGATAGAGCACTGCAGAGCAGAGCCATGTCCTGCCATGCCAAGAACGAGCCGACCGAGTGTCCGAAGAGGGTCCCCAGTGCTTGGCCGAAGGAGATGGTGGCCAGGAAGACCCCCCGGTGAGAGGGGCTCGTGTACTCTCCGAGGTACACCGAGATGGCCGGGATGAACAAGCCGATCGACATGCCTTGCAGGAATCTGCCGATCATCAGCACCTGAAAGAACAATTTGTATCTTAGTTGAACATTCACATTATGAGTGGTATTAATATGCTACTAACTACCTACATTTTTAAGTCGTCATGATCTGGTGAAACTTGTGAATTTGCTCTCTTTTGTGTCTGTTAATTGCGTGATGTTAACCTGCTGATGAAAATCAGTCCATAACTGTTTTGTGAAGTCAGTATTTTTAAACCCGCAACGGAAAAACAGGCATGTTATAAATTATAAATTTAGGTAAGTAATTGGTTTGTGTGTGGCATCATAGTTCTCTAGCGAATTAACACCATTTGAGTACCTATGGACTATGGTTTTTTAAGGAATAGGATGTACCTGGAAGTTGCAAGCCAGCGTGATGGTGAGCCAGCCGGCGATGTTCAGCAGCGAGACGAGCAAGTGCGTGGCCCTGCGCCCGCGCCGCATCGCCGGCACCGTCACCACGTTGCCCGCGCACATAGCCAGCGATATTATTGACGCTGGAACAATTACCATAACTGTTTTTTTAAGGTCAATATGGGGAACAGATTATATCGGGCAAGGCCGTCTACAATCGCTTCTAACTCTTGCGTTTGTACTAACTACTCGTACATACATCTAACGTACTCCACTTATAATACAAAAGATCAGTAGAGATCAGAAGGAACGAAGTTCTTCCTTTCTTACTGTGCCTTACTCTGAACAAATCACACGTAGGTACATACGAGAGTTTTTGCCCTATGACGGTCTTCCCAACCAAAAATTGTATAATATGCTGGTAGTGGGTCTTCTCCACCTTGACCTTAGGTATAATCTTTCGATTTGTAGCTGATGGCCCCGAGCGGCTAATCCTTTTGTCTATTGTTATTGTTAAGTAAACCCGCTCGTGCCGTTAAGTACAATAGTTCGGTCACTTTAACCGTTATTGAATTACAACTTACCTACAACTCCTATGGAAACTACAATAAGATTCAAAATGGAAAAATATTTTGCGAGGCTCCATGTGGACCAGTACTACGGTTACTGAATGCCGGCGAGTCGACGGCTACAGGACCAGCCTAAAATGTGTCATCGAGATGCGGAACAAAGGCGCGTTTTTTGTGCGTTGGACTAGCCCGCGCTGAGGTGCCAATTAGAATAATTAAGACCCTTTTTTGCAGGTAAGTAGCACGTGCGATTTTACTTGCCAATAGACAAAGGATTAGCCGTCGGGGCCAGCTACAAATCGAAAGACTATCGGCCCGATTCGAACTTTAAGATACGTCAATTAATAGATCTAGAAAAGACATGTTACATTAGATATGTCAGTGTCAAAAGTGACGTTTTTGTTTGAGTATACCTACTCTGCAGCTCTGCAATTTTCAATCCTATACAATTTTTTCATAAAATTTGACTCTACCCAATCGAACGAGACACTCGCTCAACCTCTATAAATACCTAATGGTTCTCTCACATATGTTTCCTAACGTAGGTAGGTACTCACCGATCCAGGACTCCTGTTCCTCCGCGAGCCTGATGCTGGACCGCCGCATCTGCGGCAGCAGCACCGCGGCGTGCGCGAGCCCGCTGCTGTGGACGACGTTGTTCACGTAGGTATTAGGTACTCACCGATCCAGGACTCCTGTTCCTGCGCGAGCCTGATGCTGGAGCGCCGCAGCTGCGGCAGCAGCACCGCGGCGTGCGCGAGCCCGCTGCTGTGGACGACGTTGTTCACGTAGGTAGGTACTCACCGATCCAGGACTCCTGATCCTGCGCGAGCCTGATGCTGGAGCGCCGCAGCTGCGGCAGCAGCACCGCGGCGTGCGCGAGCCCGCTGCTGTGGACGACATTGTTCACGTAGGTAGGTACTCACCGATCCAGGACTCCTGATCCTGCGCGAGCCTGATGCTGGAGCGCCGCAGCTGCGGCAGCAGCACCGCGGCGTGCGCGAGCCCGCTGCTGTGGACGACGTTGTTCACGTAGGTAGGTACTCACCGATCCAGGACTCCTGTTCCTGCGCGAGCCTGATGCTGGAGCGCCGCAGCTTCGGCAGCAGCACCGCGGCGTGCGCGAGCCCGCTGCTGTGGACGACGTTGTTCACGTAGGTAGGTACTCACCGATCCAGGACTCCTGTTCCTGCGTGAGCCTGATGCTGGAGCGCCGCAGCTGCGGCAGCAGCACCGCGGCGTGCGCGAGCCCGCTGCTGTGGACGACGTTGTTCACGTAGGTAGGTACTCACCAATCCAGGACTCCTGTTCCTGCGTGAGCCTGATGCTGGAGCGCCGCAGCTGCGGCAGCAGCACCGCGGCGTGCGCGAGCCCGCTGCTGTGGACGACGTTGTTCACGTAGGTAGGTACTCACCGATCCAGGACTCCTGTTCCTGCGTGAGCCTGATGCTGGAGCGCCGCAGCTGCGGCAGCAGCACCGCGGCGTGCGCGAGCCCGCTGCTGTGGACGACGTTGTTCACGTAGGTAGGTACTCACCGATCCAGGACTCCTGTTCCAGCATCAGGCGATGCTGGAGCGCCGCAGCTGCGGCAGCAGCACCGCGGCGTGCGCGAGCCCGCTGCTGTGGACGACGTTGTTCACGTAGGTAGGTACTCACCGATCCAGGACTCCTGTTCCTGCGCGAGCCTGATGCTGGAGCGCCGCAGCTGCGGCAGCAGCACCGCGGCGTGCGCGAGCCCGCTGCTGTGGACGACGTTGTTCACGTAGGTAGGTACTCACCGATCCAGGACTCCTGTTCCTCCGCGAGCCTGATGCTGGAGCGCCGCAGCTGCGGCAGCAGCACCGCGGCGTGCGCGAGCCCGCTGCTGTGGACGACGTTGTTCACGTAGGTAGGTACTCACCGATCCAGGACTCCTGTTCCTGCGTGAGCCTGATGCTGGAGCGCCGCAGCTGCGGCAGCAGCACCGCGGCGTGCGCGAGCCCGCTGCTGTGGACGACGTTGTTCACGTAGGTAGGTACTCACCGATCCAGGACTCCTGTTCCTGCGTGAGCCTGATGCTGGAGCGCCGCAGCTGCGGCAGCAGCACCGCGGCGTGCGCGAGCCCGCTGCTGTGGACGACGTTGTTCACGTAGGTAGGTACTCACCGATCCGGACTCCTGTTCCTGCGTGAGCCTGATGCTGGAGCGCCGCAGCTGCGGCAGCAGCACCGCGGCGTGCGCGAGCCCGCTGCTGTGGACGACGTTGTTCACGTAGGTAGGTACTCACCGATCCAGGACTCCTGTTCCTGCGTGAGCCTGATGCTGGAGCGCCGCAGCTGCGGCAGCAGCACCGCGGCGTGCGCGAGCCCGCTGCTGTGGACGACGTTGTTCACGTAGGTAGGTACTCACCGATCCAGGACTCCTGTTCCTGCGTGAGCCTGATGCTGGAGCGCCGCAGCTGCGGCAGCAGCACCGCGGCGTGCGCGAGCCCGCTGCTGTGGACGACGTTGTTCACGTAGGTAGGTACTCACCGATCCAGGACTCCTGTTCCTGCGTGAGCCTGATGCTGGAGCGCCGCAGCTGCGGCAGCAGCACCGCGGCGTGCGCGAGCCCGCTGCTGTGGACGACGTTGTTCACGAGGACCGCCGCTGCTATCATACACTGCAACCAAGCATATTTACGTATTATAACTAAATATTTAGGTACCTAACTTTATGATTTATCGGCGTTATCGCACTTACTATACGTAAACATTGCAATAAAAATGACAATACTAAATTGTAAATACGAACTTGCTTGAAAAATGACGATAATCCTGACTTTCTTTCCATCATATCAATGCCACTAACAATGGTAATTATTTTCAACGCCACATTTTCTAATGTAATTAATTCTCCTATTTCCCAAAATTACACTAGAATTAATCACAGCAAGAATTATTCAACACAAACTTGTCGTGATCTCACATCAGCTTATCCTAGAAAATATACTGCCTGTACTCACCCACATAATCAATTTTTCCCTCATATCTGGGGTTTTTCCTTCTTCTTGGCGCAAAGCCTATGTTCTCCCGCTTCCCAAAATCTCTAACCCAAGCTGTCTTAATAATTTCAGGCCTATTTCGATTCTTCCTTTCTTTTCCAAAATTCTAGAAGCGGTAGTCCACAACCAATTCTCTAAATTTATCAATTCTAACACCCTATTGTCTAATTACCAGTCTGGTTTTCGTGCGGGACATAGTACCAGTACTGCGCTTCTGAAAGTCACGGAGGATATCAGGGCTGGCATGGAATCCTCAAAAGTCACGGTACTAGTACTTATTGACTTTTCCAACGCTTTCAATGCAGTAGATCACGACGTTCTTCTCGCTATCCTCTCTCATCTTGGGATCTCCTCAGCTGCGTCTGCGTGGTTCGCCTCATATCTCGGTAACAGAGCCCAGGCTGTGCGTGCTGGTCACTGTTTCTCGGAGTGGTGCGATTTGAAAGCCGGGGTACCGCAAGGTGGTATCCTCTCTCCTCTTCTTTTTTCGGTTTTTATTAACCACATCACTTCGGGAATCAGGGGTGCTCACCATCTGTATGCAGATGATTTGCAGTTGTACACACAAGCCGATGTTATCGATATTAACTCTGCCATAGCAGCCATCAATGATGACCTGAACTTCATAGCTGATTGGTCGAATCGCTTCGGCATATCTGTGAATCCATCTAAGTGTCAGGCCATCATTGTGGGAAGCCAGCGTCAACTTCTGAATTTGGACACCGCTTCTGTATCACCAATAATGTTTGATGGTTCGTCAATACCTTTCTCGAGCCAGGTTAAGGATCTCGGTATTATAATCGACAGGCATCTATCTTGGGACGGGCAACTTTCGGAGGTTAGTCGAAAGGTCACTGGTACTTTACGCTCTCTATATCCCTTAAAAAACTTTCTCCCAATACCCACCAAAAAATTACTTGTGCAGTCACTAATACTTCCGCTCATCGATTACGCTGACGTGTGCACAACAAACATTTCACAGTGTTCACTTAACAGGCTCGATCGCTTGCTGAATAACGGCATTCGTTTTATTTTCGGTCTACGCAAGTACGACCACATATCTCATTACCGTCGCCAGCTTAACTGGCTTCCTATTCGGCAGCGTAGGACTCTCAGAATTCTTTGTTTGCTTTTTTCGATACTGTTCGAGTCATCTGCTCCCAGTTATCTAAAATGTAGATTCAGTTTTGTAACCCCTCGCCCGGGTTGTGAACTACGTTCCTCCCGCTCTCTTAAACTTTCGGTATTTCCTCACCATAGTGGTTTTCTCTCTTCTTCCTTCACCGTACAAGCAATCCGCCTCTGGAATTCGCTCCCTCTGACGATCAGACAGGCTCCAAGCAAGTTAACTTTCAAACGTTTGCTTTATAACCACCTGCTAAGGCAGGCACAGTAGGAATTAGTAGGTAGGTAACCCTTAACGCATGTGCAATTATATGTATTTGTATATATCCTTGTGTATATATATATATATATATCTATCTATGTATTTAGTGTACTCTTAGTCTTATGGTATAACATAATTAATATATGTATATAGTTGGTATTTAGAATGTTGATATTTAACTTCGCTCAAAAGTTACGTTTTTTTTTTTTTTTCTGTTTATTTCTCACTGCACCCACATGGACGCTTTTCTGTTTCGCCCTATGGTTGACTGGTAGAGAATGCCTATACCGGCATTAAGTCCGCCTGTTGTACTTTTTGTATGTGCAATAAAGTTTAAAATAATAAATAAATAATAATCAACACTAACTGTTAAATCTTGTCTGAACACCATAAAATATAATATTATACTTATATGTACCTACACATGTACAGTACAGTCACGGAATTTGAAGGTTTGTCACTTTTGAACCTTAATGCCATTACATAGAATCGAAAAGTAACAGCAGATATTCAAATTTGAATATCTGTTACTCTGTGTGTGTTGAATTACGGAATTCCGTAATTGTATAAACAGCAACACTCTTAACTGTCTATCGGTCGACCTTATGCCTTTTGTAATAAGGTACAAAAAATACAATAGAAAACAATTATATATACTTATGCACTACATCTGTACCTAGACCTACTTTATTACACCAAGGCAATTGAGCAAATGGAAATCTTAAATTGAATAAAATGTAAGTACAGGGTCACAATATAACATGCCGTACGATAAAACCTTACACGACGTTGGAATTTGGAATGGCCACATGTTTCTGCAAAACGTTGTACATAATGATTAATGATGTCTTACACCTTACACTAAGTACCTTCTACAGAGAAAAATCTGAAACCTGCATACCTAAAGTTGGTCCAGCAGATTTTGTCAGTAGAAAAAGGCGGCATGAAATATGTAGGCGCGAGAGGATATCGTCTCATAGAATATTTGAATTTCGCGCCTTTTTCTACTGACAAGTTTGCTTGACCGTTGAACTATACTTATAAATTTGTAAAAAATAAACTTTAAAAAAAAAGTTAAAATTGTACGGAACCCTCGATGTGCCAGTAGGTACTAGCACTTAGCCGTTTTTTTTAGAATTATGCCCCGTGGCTAACCCTCTAATTGTAAGCCATATCTCATATACTTGGTCAAGCAGATCTTGTCAGTAAAATAAGTAAAAATACAAGTGTTGCGAAATGCTTGAAGTCATAATTTTAAGAATCCAGGAACACTGGATTTAAAACAAAACAATGGGTATTAGTAATTCCATCTTGCGGAGCGCAAGGAACTAAAGGTTGCCTAGGAACTGAAAGCTATCAAATTTACATTAATCTTAGTTTGCACATTCGTTATGTTTACATAAAAATCTAGGCAACACATAAGGGGCATTTCACGCCAAGCGGGCAGCGAAAAAAGTGTCAGGTCATAGAATTTGCTGAAATTTGGAATAATTATACTACCCGATATTCTAAAAATACGCATTCTTTTATTTTTTTTTATTTGGCACCGTTTCCGGTTTGGAAGCATTTAAAAAATGGACGAAATTTGAGGAGAGCATTTTACAAAAGCTGATGCAGCTATTATTCAATAAACTGAAAAATAAGTTTAATATTGGTCTGTATACAATTTTAGTTGCTTTTTCTTGTAGTTATAACAATTTTGATTTTTTTATTTTTTTCATACAAAAAACCGGAAATGAAAATTTCAAGTCGAATTTATATAAAATTCGGTATTTTTCAAAAATTTTATTTTTACCTCGAAATGTAGCTTATAGTCCATCAAAAATACATGGAAAGTTTGAGAATGGGATCTGCATTAGTTTCGGAGATACATGAACTAAAGTGCAAACGTGCCGGTCTGAGCGTCGTACTGGCGATTCCTTAGTTACCCAGTCAAATAAAGGTTTTGACCCTGGAATGACAAATAATAAGCTGGAAACTCGTATAACTACACCTTCGTTTCGGCGGTCTATAAGTTACGTTAAAAGTCACAGAAAACCTCGTGTTCGCGCCGGAGTTTATTCAAGGTCAAAGGTCACAAAAAATGCTTTATCACGAATAACAAGGTTTCTATAGCTCCAATGATGTTTACATATAATGAAGATTGTAGAGCATATAATTTATGACAAGTCATGTTCAGGAATTTTTTTCCGATCCTCAACCGTTTTGTAGGAATTGTCGAATAATTCGTATATTGACGGCGCAAAACGCGTAACGGTCAGCCATACGCTCCGTAATGCAAGTTCACCGTGAATTCCGGTTAATAATAACTTCTATGAAGTTTTTTTTTTCATAAGATGCTATTTACGGATCATACGCTGATTTTAGAACAAAAGTTGTCTCTCCTGGGGACAATAGTTAACAGCTTTTTTACATTTATGCAATCATTTTATGAAATAGGCTAATATGTAAAAGAAGTACCCCTTCATTAGGATTAATTAGAAAATTAGGGTTTGTTGCCTCTAATGTCCACAGAAAAGAGGTAAAGTTGAAGTACAAATAATACAAGTAAACATTTCCACATTATTTTATTTAACTGGCGATGGAAATATGTATCTTTTCGATCTGTCTTCAACATTTGCAAACGTTAACTATTTGTTGGTTTTACATTGAGTTAAAATTTGACATATTTATGAAAAACCAATGACAATGCCCCTGTGTATTTTAAATAGACAGAGTGATTCAAGAGGACGGTTTATGTATAATTTTGTTTAATGTATAAGAATATATTATGACATCAGCCCCTCATCGTGGCCATAAAATATATTCGTAGAATTGAGCACATAACTGAAAAAAAGTACAGTCGGCGATAAAAGCTTCATCAAAATCAAATCAAATCACACAAGCTGTCAACTATTGTCCACAGGAGAGACAACGTTTGTTCTAAAATCAGCGTATGATCCGTAAATAGCATCTTATGAAATAAATAACTTCATAGAAGTTATTATTAACCGGAATTCACGGTGAACTTGCATTACGGAGTGTATGGCTGACCGTTACGCGTTTTGCGCCGTCTATATCCGAATTATCCGAGAATTGCTACAAAACGGTTGAGGATCGGGAAAAATGCCCTGAACATGATTTGTCTCAAATTGTGTGCTCTACATTTCATTTATATGTAAACATCATTGGAGCTATGGAAACCTTGATATTCGTGATAAAGCAATTTTTGTGACCTTTGACCTTGAATAAACTCCGGCGCGAACACGAGGTTTTCTGTGACTTTTAACGTAACTTATAGACCGCCGAAACGAAGGTGTAGTTATACGAGTTTCCAGCTTATTATTTGTCATTCCAGGGTCAAAACCTTTATTTGACTGGGTAACTAAGGAATCGCCAGTACGGCGCTCAGACCGGCACGTTTGCACTTTAGTTCATGTATCTCAGAAACTAATGCAGATCCCATTCTCAAACTTTCCATGTATTTTTGATGGACTATAAACTACATTTTGAGGCAAAAATAATTTTTTTTCAAAAATACCGAACTTTAAATATAAATTCGACTTGAAATTTTCATTTCCGGTTTTTTGTATGAAATAATTAAAAAAATCCAAATTGTTATAACTGCAACATAAAGCAACTAAAATTGTATACAAACCAATATTAAACTTATTTTTCAGTTTATTAAATAATAGCTGCATCAGCTTTTGTAAAATGCTCTCCTCAAATTTCGTCCATTTTTAAAATGCTTCCAAACCGGAAACGGTGCCAAAAAAAAATGCGTATTTTTAGAATATCGAGTAGTATAATTATTCCAAATTTCAGCAAATTCTATGACCTGACACTTTTTTCGCTGCCCGCTTGGCGTGAAATGCCCCATAACACAAGTTACGCAAGGTTTTGGATTTTTAAAACTACGGGAAAGATAAAATATCGCTAATGTTTACGTCGAAATCGAGGACTACTAGCGCCATCTAGTAGGCTCCATGTGAACTAACCATAGATTATTGATGTTTTGGAGAAAATTCGCGATACAATATATTTTTATATATATATGTGAAACGCGAGTGAATTGCCTTTAAAAAACCCGTAGGGGTCGGATCAAAAACTAAGTAATTGGTCCGACTCACGCTTGACTATATATTTCTAATAGATTTTCCTGTCATTTATAGGTAAAGACCTATAATATGTATTTTTTTCAAAAATTTCGACCCAGTAGTTTCGGAGATAAAGGGGGGGGAATGGTCATTTTTTGCCTATTTTCTTGAATTACTTCGAAACTTAATTCTAAAATTATAAAATAATATGTTTGAGATTCTCACATTGAGCTCTTTCATTTGATATGTAACACGATATAGTTTGAAGAACTTTATTTTTTTTATTTTCTCATTTACCCCCCAAAAATGGCCCCCATGTTTAAAATTCATTTGTTTACGTTACATGTCCGTCTTTGGGTCACAAACTTACATATGTGTACCAAATTTCAACTTAATTGGTCCAGTAGTTTCGGAGAAAATAGGCTGTGACAGACGGACAGACAGACAGACAGACAGACAGACAGACAGACAGACAGACAGACAGACAGACAGACAGACAGACAGACAGACAGACAGACAGACAGACAGACAGACAGACAGACAGACAGACAGACAGACAGACAGACAGACAGACAGACAGACAGACAGACAGACAGACAGACAGACAGACAGACAGACGCACGAGTGATCCTATAGGGGTTCCGTTTTTTTCCTTTTGAGGTACGGAACCCTAAAAAGGCGGCAAATTTGAAAAATGTAGGCGCGAAGGGATATCATCTCATAGAAAATTTGAATTTCGCGCCTTTTTCTACTGACAAGTTTGCTTGACCGTCGATCTATACTTATAAATTTGTAAAAAATAAAATTTAAAAAAAAAGTTAAAATTGTACGGAACCCTCGATGTGCCAGTACTCGCACTTAGCCGTTTTTTTAGAATTATGCCCCGTGGCTAACCCTCTAATTGTAAGCCCTATCTCATATACTTGGTCAAGCAGATCTTGTCAGTAAGAAAAGGCGGCAAATTTGAAAAATGCCTTTTTCTACTGAAAAGTTTGCTTGACCGTCGATCTATACTTATAAATTTGTAAAAAATAAAATTTAAAAAAAAAGTTAAAATTGTACGGAACCCTCGATGTGCCAGTACTCGCACTTAGCCGTTTTTTTTTTAGAATTATGCCCCGTGGCTAACCCTCTAATTGTAAGCCATATCTCATATACTTGGTCAAGCAGATCTTGTCAGTAAAAAAAGGCGGCAAATTTGAAAAATGTAGGCGCGAAGGGATATTATCTCATAGAAAATTTGAATTTCGCGCCTTTTTTTACTGACAAGTTTTGCTTGACCAGCTATAGAACAAAACTAGAGACAGGTAAAACATATGCTGCCGCCATCTATACAAGCCTTTGACAGTTGCCAATCCCTATAGCATCCCTGTGTTGTCGTATTATAAAATGAATAAAGTCTAAGAAAAAACGTGCCTCGGAAATCAAGAAAAAGTTATTCTCGGATAGATGGCGCACACACCCTTGGCCTATGCTCGGCTGGATGGCGTGACGACACCGTTTCAAATTTAATAATTTTAACACTTAGATATCAGTGAATGAACATAAAAAAAACACAAAATGATATAAAAATAATAAAATTCTTTCTCCACATATATAAATTTTTTTGGCAATTTTATACGTGTTTATTTTGAATTTTAGTCGTGTGTCGCTAGATGGCAGTAAATTTGAATGAAAATCTTTATTTCAGGCAACTAGTGGCCCATACATAAATACCTTAAAACTAGCATACATATTATAAAAATATATTTTAAAACTAAACACTACAAATCACATTATGGCTGCGATGCAGTTCGCAACCCCGCAGTGTCAGGGAGCCGGCCGCGGAACCGCCGGAACTTGACACCCTTCGGCCAAAACTCCTCCTTGGTGAAGGTCGCTAGATGATCAGTCGGAACGCTCACCACAAACGAATTAAAATTCGCATTGTGTCGAGATTCCAACTTCGCGACCCTCAGGATGAATCCGGTCTTCGTTTTCACATACTTTACGATGTCGTCGACCTTCGTAAGGTAATGTAGACGGGACACATACAGCAGCGTCGACGGTGTTGCAGGACGCAGCAAATGGTTGGGTCCAGTCGGTGCCACACTGATTCTGACGAGCCGGTTTTCTTCTCTTCTCCACCTTCTTGAAACCGTCCGCGTCGCATCGCGACTCCCTTAGAGTCGGCTGTGATTGGTCCTTGTGAACAGGTTCACGAAGGCTCTGCACCCCTTTCTTCGGAGGGTATTTACAGTGACTTTGGTGGGTATTTACAGTGACTACAAAATTTACTATGACAGGACCCCTATATACTATCTATTCTGGCCTGTAGCACAGAATAAATTTTTTATTTTTTTTTTTATTTTTTTTCAGGTAATTACAACACAATATCTAAGCTTAATTACAAAAGTATCGTTAAACCAGTAAGGTTTGTCTCGATACTCCATCCGCGGTAGATTTTATACAACAATAAAATATCTTTTAACAACAACTTAAGAAACTACTTACATATTCATAACATGCTCAATATAATCTATCATTTAAATTACAACAACCGACCCCACTGCACTGAGCGCTAAATAAATAACATTTTTTCCTTATCCTATTGTTCTGCCGACCAGCCTGCACTCGCCCGAGTACAGGATGCTCCAAATATGTTTGACTAAGTTTTTAATTATCTTATTACGTATAGTTAATAATCCTACCAATGATTTCAATATTTTGTAAGTTAATCTGTCTGTCGGTCTGTATGTATGTCAAGTCATCACGCTCTAACCACTGAATCGATTTTGATGAAATTTGATTATTATGGAAGCTATAATTCTTATGCTAAAGTACTAATTCTACAACCAATTTCCTTACAGCTGATTCAATATTGCTGTTTTAAGATAGTTTGTAATATTATTTGGTGACATTTCTGACTTCCATTCAAGTGGGAGTTTATTTATGAGATCTGGTAGTATAAATTGCGATGTTCGTCGTAAATAGAAGTTTTTAAATTGAGGTTTCTTTAGCACGCTATTTGTAACCCGCCTGGTCGTTTTTGGGTGATCAACTATATGCTGTATTTCGATTCTAAAATATTGTTCTTTCAGCATTTGGTATTCAAATTTCGTGTGTACTGGTAAAACTTTGCACATTCTAAAGAGGTCTTTATCAGATTCACGATTATTTTTAACATTAAGAGGTACAACAAGCTTAAGTAACCTAACCTGTAAATTGTATATTTTATCAAGATAAGACTTAAAGGTGCGACCGTAGCTACTTAGACCGTATGAAATAATGCTTTCAACAAGCGCGTTATAAATATCTAATCGTATTTTAAACGGGATTCTATTACGTAAGATATACATTTTTGCCATAACTGCCCTTAGCTTACCACATACGAGGTCAATATGAGCATCCCAATTAAACCGGTTGTCGATTATAAGGCCTAGATATTTTTGTTTTAGAACTTGTTCCAATTGTGGACATTTGCAGCTATTTGTAGAGTCTATTTTTCTTGAGTGCAGACAGTCGTGAACATGACCAACAATGTGAACTGCGCGCACCGTTCTCGATTGGCTAGAATGCACATGTAGAAGCTTCGTTTTTTCGGCATTTAAGACGAGACCTGCGTCATGAGACCACATACAAATCAGGTTAAAGTCGTTTTGCAGGTTCCTTTCAGCAAGCCCTATGTCTTTGTCTGCAGCTACAAGACACGTGTCATCAGCAAACTGATAAACACTACAGTTTTGGACACAGTTGTTCATGTCATTAACATAGGTCAAGTAGTGCAGCAAATAATAGTACTAAGTACAGAAGACTCACTCTCTAATAAAACGCGTCTGTTACGATCAGCACAGATATGGCCGTTAGGTGGCGACAGCGCCAAGCGCGGCTTATGTCAAACCCCAAAATTGGGGCCAAACGGATGTACTTTTAGCTACCTGTAGCAAAGCGACGAAATCGCGGAGTGAGACACGCCTGCCTGTAGTGTTCATTCAGCCTTCGTGCTCTTTAGTTGACTTTGTCCCCAGCAGATGGCACTTGTATGATATGATTATCTCTGTATATGTTTTTAAATAATTAAAATACCCATGCCAATACCCAAATACGGCATTTGGTTATACGGTAGGCATGGGTATTTCAATTGGTGGGTATTTTTGAAATACCCAGCAAATGCCAAAGAGTATAATTATATAATATTTGGTCAAACTAATTTGCCTGTCAGTAACAACAAGGAAAACTATACTCATCCTTTTCTTTTGGGTGCTAGTACTAGTGTAAGACAAAGATCTATGAATCTCTCTGTCTAAGATTGAAATGAGACAGCCCTTTGACAAGCTATAGTTTAGTTTATTAGGTACAACCAAGACTGAAAATCATAATTAGATTCCAAAAAAAGTAAGACAATGTTGCCACTTTTTACTAGCGCGTCTTGTATTTATTTAAATATTTAAAAATAAGTAAATACAGGGTTACTTTTTTACCGGTACAATAAATTTTACCACATCATTGGTATCGATAATAGATCACATTGCACAAATAAAAAATATTTTTTTTTTATTTCGCATCAATTAATTTATCCTTCACCAATTTAGTAACTTCTGGTTGCACTAATTACAAGGTGTCAACGGTATGACGTAAAAGGGGCGGGGCGGGGCGAGCGGCCGGCGGCGCACGATTTGACAACAAAGCATCCGGGAAACTGCGAATGCAAGGTTGACCGATAAGATAGACTAGTCCGCGCGAATCGTCCTTCGTGAGTGCACGCACGCAGTTTCCGTACTTCCTACCCTACAGTCGAAAGTTACGCGCGCGACACGATTAGCGATGTTTACAAACCGCGAGTACTACGAAATGGTTCGTAGTTACTTTCTTAGTGGTGAATACAGTGGCAGCTCAGCGGATGTGAATTAGTACGATAAATGGACTCCATTAATTAGGTATGTAGGGTAGATTTCAATCATTGTACATAGTTGATTCCAATTTTTTAAATACGCCTCAATGAAAAATGTTGCAGACTTACTTCGTAATTTTATCAGATTTCGAGACCTTTTGTCATACTTCACACAAAGCAACATCTTCATTTTGACGGTCCTAAGCCCGTGCAAGTATGAAGGAAGAATTGGGATCAAGTAGTATTTTTTTATGTCAATACGTGCGCCGCCGCCGCTCGCTAAATCGCGCGCGATGACGTAAACAAACAGTTGCCAGTTCGTGCGTTTGCTAATTGATGCGTAAGGCATCCACATTTTCTAGTACTTTAGCGGATAAGTTCGGGCATTGGTTTTTTTGTTCCCAAATAGTAGTAACAAAGAATGCTAGTATTTTTTTATTTTTGGCAACAATTACGTATGTTGATTTATTGTACTGGTAAAAAAGTAACCCTGTATAAGTACTTTTTAAATAGTAGGAGTAAAATTACCAGTAAATAAATTATCTTAGCGTGTTTATTTATAAAAAGGAATTTACTATTTTACAAACAAATTATTGCAGTGGCAACTTTTTTTGGAATCTAATTACTGTAAGGTCATTTATAATGATAACATTATGTATAACAGTTTAATACTAATTCTGTACTATATCTCTCTATGTATGTTCTAGGGTGTTATTAGATTTTGATATGACAACTCTATGTCAAACTGGGTAACGTCATTTTGATATGGCAATACTATATTATTTTTTTAATAGAGCCTGACAGATAATTAGGAGGGAGAATTGACGTTTTGCTGAAAAACATTGTCCTGTTGATTTTCTTAATTTCACTAATAATATATGAAAATATCTACTGGAAGTGAGTTTGATTCAAGACCAAGACAAGACCTTTATAACTCAGAAGTGGCACAATTACCGAAGAAGCCCACAATTGTTGAAATAAATGTGACCTTTTTGTTTCGTCGTTGTGGACGAAACTTCCAACAATGAATAGTAATGAGAAAGAGAATGGTCGCAGCCGCAGTAAACATAGATCGGCGCGTGCGAAAAAGAAGGTTCAACGGCGCCATGAACGCGAACAAAGTAGAAGTATACGGAATCGACGTTCGTGTAGCGTGCGATGAAGGTCGGAGGAGTCGGTCCGAACACAGGCGGGACCGGCATCGTACGCGAAGCAGAAAACCCAGTCGAAAACGCGACTACGAAAACCGAAGAAGTCGTAGTACCAGCCGTCGGCGCAGCTCGAATCGTGGTCGTCGTAACCGTAGTTCCCATAGTAGAAGCCGTGTTCGTCATCACAGGAGCCATAGTGGAAGCTATAGCAGTGGTCGTGAGAGCGGCGGATGTGATCGGCAGAGTCGGAGCCGTAGTCAACGAAGCTGTAGCCGCGTTCATGACAGCAGGCGCAATCTAGGGAGCCGCAACCACGCACACATGCCGGGTACTTCCAAGCAGAGTGGTGAGAATCAACCAGTTCTGACGACTATTGAGAATGTGAACACATTTCAAGGTAATGAACATCAGCAATTTCTTAGAGAATTAGTTAAAACATTAAAACAGAACAGGCCAGAGGGTAATAAATTTCCTATGTTAGGCAATGTAATACCAGAATTTAACCCAATGATTAAAGAGCAAACTATACATATGTGGCTGAATAAGGTAGACGAGTGTGCAAAATTATAAAACTGGGGTGATGATCAGATCATCCATTATGCATTACCCAAATTGTCTGGTGTTGCGAAGAACTGGTATTTAGCTTTACCATCTATGTCATTCATGTGGCCGGAATGGAAAACAAAATTGATTGAATCATTCCCTAGCGTTGATGATTATGCTGAACTGTTAACAGAAATGCTGAATAAGCGAGTTAAGTATAATGAATCTTTAGAGCTTTACTTTTATGCCAAATTAAATTTATTAAATCGTTGTGATATCCACGGAAAGCGAGCTGTAGATTGTATTTTGAGTGGAATTGATGATAGATCGGTTCGGTTAGGTGCTAAGGCATTAAAATGTCAACAACCAGAACAAGTGTTAGAATATTTTCAATCTGCCAAACAATCACGGGATTCAGAAAAACAAAAATTTAATTCTGGGTCTTGGACAAAATAACTCAAAACTTCAAATGCGGTAAGTGATAACTTAAAAAGTGTTTCAAATACAGATTCAAAATCCCATTCAAAATCTATTGTGTGTTACAACTGTAAGGAACCGGGTCATTTTAGTTATAAATGTACAAAAACCATTTTAAGGTGTAATATTTGTCATAGAATTGGGCATTTATCTACAGACTGTCCAAAATTACCAGGCAATGACAGGGGTGAGAGTGTACCTGAAAAAAATGTTCTGCGTGTTAATTTTGATAAACACTTTGAGGGTGACACTAACCGTGATAGCAAATATTTTAAAAATATAAAAATAAATAATTTTCTTACACATGGTTATATAGATATGGGCAGCGAAGGCACACTATTGAGATATAGTGAGGCAGTTAGGATGGGAATAAATTGGAAAACACATAGTCAACTTCCACTTTTGAAAGGAATAGGACCAAATGCCATTGTGCCTTTAGGTCACGTGAGCGTTGAGATGGAGATAGATAATATAATTGAAACAGTAGATACATATATTGTTGATGATTGTGTCATTAAATATCCAGTATTAGTTGGTCATAGTTTTACAGAGAAACCTGGGATAATTATTACAAAAACTGATTATACCCTTATTATTGAAAAAGGATTCCCGGTTAAGTTACAGCTTATATTATTAGAAGACACAAAAATTTCACCAAATAAAATAATGGTTATTCACGTAAGATCAGACACAGATTACTCAGGTTCGGTATATGTAAAAGGTGGTTTGCGCGGGAAACCTAATGCTGAATTATATCTTTTGCCGGGTGAATATATTATTGAAAAAGGTCAATGTGGAATACTAGTACAAAACATCACTGACTTACCGCTCACATTGCTAAAAGGGGAGCTGGTTACTCGCGTAACAACAACAAATTTCTGTCTCAATGTAAAATCTCTCAACCTGGTAGATGATACTTGTACGGATTTAAATATAAGTGAACATCTGTGTGATGACGAAATATCAAAATTGAAAATGGTTTTAAAGAAACACGAGGCTTGCTTCTCAAATAACTTAAAAGATTTAGGTTTTACAAATGTAGTTCAGATGGAAATTGAATTGACAGACAAGCAGCCAGTTGTATATCGTCCTTATAGATTGTCTTATCCCGAACGAGAGTTAGTGCGTACAATGGTACAGGAAATGATAGATGCTGACATAGTATGTGAATCAAATTCGTCTTACGCTAGTCCGATTTTATTGGTGCAAAAGAAGACTGGAGAAAAGCGACTCTGTGTTGATTATAGGGCTTTGAATGGCAAAACACGGAAGGAACATTACCCCCTTCCACTTATAGATGATCAGCTGGACAGGTTAGCAGGTAATTCTCTGTTTATTAGCCTTGATCTTGCCTCTGGATACTACCAGATTCCGATTGCGGAATCATCACAGGATCTGACTTCCTTTGTGACCCCGGACGGGCAGTATAAATATAAACGTATGCCTTTTGGGTTAGCCAATGCGCCGTCCGTGTTCCAAAGGACGATGAACAAGGTGCTTGCAAAAGTTAAGTATGTTATCATCTATATGGATGATATACTAATTCCAGCTCGTAATTTTGAAGATACGTTTAGATGAGGTATTGAATCTCATAAGTGAAGCTGGATTAACACTTAAATTAAAAAAATGTTACTTTTTCTATAAAGAATTGGATTTCTTGGGCTTTCACGTAAGTGGTGAAGGTATACGACCGGGTGCTCGAAAAACAATAGCGATTTCAAATTTCCCGACACCAAAGAATGTTCATGAAGTACGACGTTTTATTGGGTTAGCTAGTTTTTTTCGTAGATTTGTCAAAAATTTTGCCTTGATTGCACGTCCTTTAACTGATCTATTAAGAACTAAATTAGAATGGAAATGGTCAACCGAACATACAGAAGCTTTTAACGCTTTAAAACAGAAATTAGTAGAACGCCCCATCTTGGCGTTGTATGATCCTAAATTAGAAACAGAATTGCATTGTGATGCTTCTAAATTTGGCATTGCTGGCATTTTGATGCAACGTGGTTTGGATGGGTTGCTGCGAGCCGTAGTGTTACAGTCGAAAAACCACTGCAGACGAACAAAAATTGCATTCATTTGAATTAGAAACACTTGCTGTAGTCGCTTCTTTAAACCGTTTTAGAGTGTACTTACTTGGCGTAAAATTTAAAATCGTAACTGACTGTAACGCGTTGCGGACTACACTTACCAAAAGAGATCTTATACCTCGTATATCTCGTTGGTGGGTTCAGTTTCAGGAGTACGACTGTGAGATAGAGTACAGGCCAGGGTGTCGTATGGCACACGTAGACGCTCTCAGCCGTGGTCCTGTTGCTGACCCCACGAATGATTCACGACCTCATGTTATCGATGTTCTGAATATTGATGTTAAAGATTGGATAGCAACAGTACAAGATGACGATGATGAATTGAAGCGTATTAAACACATTTTGCAAGACGAAGATACTAAATTGATAATAGATGTTCAAAAGAATTACCGGTTGAAGGGAAATTATGTATACCGAATTTTAAAGGACGGGAGTCTAAGGTGGGTTGTGCCTCGTGGTGTTAGGTGGCAGGTTTTGCGCATGAATCATGATAATGTTGGGCATTTCGGTTTCGAAAAAACTTTAAGTCGATTGCGTAACACTTATTGGTTCGCAAAAATGCGGCGATTTACAAAAAAATACGTAGCCGCGTGTCTTGAGTGTGCTCACCATAAGGCTCCAGGAGGATGCAAGGAAGGGCTGTTGCATCCGATTCCAAAGATCGAAAAGCCTTTCCACACAGTTCATGCCGACCATCTAGGTCCGTTCGTGCGCTCTAGGAGAGGCAATATGTATATACTTGTTATAGTTGATGCGTTCACAAAGTATGTTGGTATTCGGGCTGTAAGAGACACAAAAACGAGTACTGCTATAAAAGTTTTTAAAGAACACTTTAGTTATTTTAGGCCTCCGTCTCGTCTGATAACAGACCGAGGGTCCTGTTTTACTAGTGCTAAATTTAAGGAATATACAAACGAAACAGGTATTAAGCACGTGCTAAATGCAGTTGCCTCACCTAGGGCGAACGGCCAAGTTGAACGATTTAACCGTACAATACTGGACGCTTTAAGTACTTCATGTCATGGAAAAAATGATAACACTTGGGATGAATATGTAGGACAAATCCAATTAGGAATTAATACTACGGTAAATAAAACGACAGGTAAAAGTCCATCGGAATTATTATTTGGCTGTAACTTTATAACCACATCAGAAAATAAGTTAAATGATGCAATAGATGAAATTTCCGAGCGAGTAACAGGTGATAATTTAATACAATTAAGAACGGAAGCTAAAGATAAAATAGATAAACAACAGGAATATTCTCGAAGGAAATTTAATAAACATAGGCGGGTAGGCAAGTCTTATAATATCGGCGATTTGGTTAGAGTAGAAAGGACTATTACAGATAAGGATCACATAGGTAAATCAAAAAAGTTGATCCCTAAGTTCCATGGGCCGTACCGGATTATAAAAGTTCTACCGAATGATAGGTTTCTAATTGAAGATACACCTCTAACTAAAAAGGGAAACAGAAAATATGAAAATGTTGTAGCACTAGACAAGATTCACCCCTGGCTTAGTTTTAAAGATTATACCAGTGATAGTAGTGATATGAATGATAAGGATAATTGTAACTCAAGTGAGACTGATTAAAGTTAACGTTATTATGCTAAACTTAGAAAGATTAACAAAAAAAAACAATAATAAGTAACCTGATATAAAAAAAAAGAATGAAAGATATTGCTGTTATATTGTTATACTGTTACCTTGAGGATGTTTAGTGATTAGACTATATTCAGTGCAGAAATGAATGGTATTATGTAATTAATACTGCACATATGGCTATTTACTGTGATGAGCTGATGAGACTAGTATAGTTGTTATTTAGTTTGTGAGCGATCAGTGCAGAACCGAATGGTGTTAAGCAATTAACATCGCACAGATGGTCGTAGATCACAACATATTATGATGAGACTGGTAGTGTTCTTATTTTTGTTATTTAGTTTGTGAGCGATCAGTGCAGAACTGAATGGTGTTTAGCAATTAGCACCGCACAGATGGTCGTAGATCACAACAGATTATGATGAGACTGGTAGTGTTCTTATTTTTGTTATGTAGTTTGTGAGCGATCAGTGCAGAACTGAATGGTGTTAAGCAATTAGCACCGCACAGATGGTCGTAGATCACAACAGACTATGATGAGACTGGTAGTGTTATTATTGTTATTATTTAGTTTGTGAGCGATCAGTGCAGAACCGAATGGCGTTAAGCAATTAACACCGCACAGATGATCGTAGATAACAACATAGTTTAATGAGATTAGTTATAGTGTTATTATTGTTGTTATTTAGATTGTAAGTGATCAGTGCAGAAACGAATGGTGTTAAGCAATTAACACCGCACAGATGGTCGTAGATCACAACAGACTGTGTAATTAGATTTACAAAATGTGATGTTCCCTTGTTTTGTTTTGTTTGATTATTTAATGTGTTAATGTTGCAATTTTAACTGAACTTGTTTTTCTCTTTAATTATATGGGGAGGACCCCACTTTAAAAAAAGGACGGCCGAGCTGTAAGGTCATTTATAATGATAACATTATGTATAACAGTTTAATACTAATTCTGTACTATATCTCTCTATGTATGTTCTAGGGTGTTATTAGATTTTGATATGACAACTCTATGTCAAACTGGGTAACGTCATTTTGATATGGCAATACTATATTATTTTTTTAATAGAGCCTGACAGATCAAGGGCCCAACCTTTTCTGTTCTCTTTCACGACGCAGCAACTAGTATCATTTCTCTCTCCTCGCTCTTTTAAAATGCCGTTTGTCAAAAAAGGACAACCATACTGTTGACAAGGTGGACTTCAAATCAAGTGTTGCCTTTCTTGATGCGCCCAGGCTGTGTATGTGTGCGAAAAAGCGTATATGTGTGCTCTTTTAGGGATGTGAAAAGTCGATATTAATCATGTTATATATCGATAAACGCTACACAGCGGAACGAAATAGCGATTAATTGAAGCTTCAATATCTTCGTTAAACATAAACATAATTGAAATGCTAATGGATAATGAATATATTATAATATAATAATATAATTCAATTATTGCGGAACACCTATTTTAGGAGGTATTTATGTATTTTAATTAAATATCTGAACTTTCCCTTGGTTCCCTGCTGGGGCGTGACTATAAAATTGTGATCTGATAACCACAATAAAGAATAAAAGCGTTTTTGGTCATTTTAGGTATCGTTAAGCCTTTGAAGTAAAATTAAAATTGCAAGAAATGTCGATAGTTTATCGATATGACTTTATCGACATGGCTACAGCAACGTGGGCCTCATTGTTAATCGTACACTAAACAAAAGTGGCAACAGTGACAGCTCGCTGAGACACCGTCTATATATATATTATGTCTATGTGACAGATAATTAGGAGGGAGAATTGACGTTTTGCTGAAAAACATTGTCCTGTTGATTTTCTTAATTTCACTAATAATATATGAAAATATCTACTGGAAGTGAGTTTGATTCAAGACCAAGACAAGACCTTTATATTACGATTTTACCAATGTGTAAACCTAAATGTAATGCGTGCAACGAAACTTGAAACGTCTTCGGAACGTCAACGTCATATGGTTATGATATGACTCGATATCATAAAAACACTGAACGTGAACATAAAAATACAATTATTTCGATTAATTGGTTTGATTCTAATTCCAAAACCCAATTTACATTACAAATGGCACTTCATTGTCCTTAGGCCATATGTAAGTAAACTTGTTTAAGCCAAGTAGCTGTTAGTTTAAGCCTTAAAACAAACAGCTATGAATGAGTGTTTCTTTTATTCAGGCAATAGACCCATTACATTAGCTATGTTGTTGTTACATTCTCATTTACGATATTGCTGTGCGTGACAGTTTAACAACCAACTTTCATCTGTGAGAGATGGAAGGAGGCGGCAGGATGTCGCTGGAGGCGCCGCGACTCAAGGAGGAGCCCCAATATATGGTAGACGGTGAGTTGCAACATTTACAAAATTTTACATTTAATTTTATAGAATTAGAGGTACAGAGTTTACAGCAACCCTATAAGTAGTTCTCGACATTCTGACCATGATTTCTATAACATCAACACTATTTAATAACATTGACTAATATTTAGATTATTAAATTTATTCATTTATTAAGATAAGTAAATGAAAATTATTTCATTGGAGTTAATACGAGTACAGTATGGTGTAATAGGCACAACTCAAATAACAAGACAGATTCGAAAGGTTGACCGCATTTAGAGACTAAATTGTCATACAAAGTTTTCGGAAATCTGTTTTATTTTAGAGATAAATTAATGACATTTTGTGTAAAAATTTGTCTCTGTAATAACTCAGAGAAGAACGCCTTATTGGCTGCGGTGCTACCACTATGTGACTTGGTTTAGACTTTAGACATACCTACTAACAGACATTAAAGTTTTAAAGGAAACTCGTAAAACGAAACCTTATTCATTTGTTGTAATGGTCTTTTTTCAGAAAAAAAGAAATAGTAATACAGAATGTCCCACACCCAAATAAGCACACATTTTTTTTGTTACATTTGACCAAAAGTCTTATAAATACTTATACTTAACATGTTTTGACCTCAGGAATGCGTGGTTGTAATCTGTCAGATTACTTGAGCCCATGATGTATTTAAATATTGATTGATTCATTGATATTATTTGTTGAAGCGAGCATAAAGGTAGAAGCAGAAGAGGATGAGGAGCCGCAGCCATTGAAACCAGAGCCTGCGTGTGTACAGCCAGAGCTGCAGGGTGCGGGGCAGGAGACGTTGTGCGAGGACGGAGGCCTATACGCGGACCATGAGGTCAAACACGACCTGGTGCTGGGGCCCGAGGTGTTGCTACGGTTGTGTGCGGGTAATACTTTTTTTTATCTTTTCTTAATACCCTTAAACAAGCAATATATTTTGGGGATCTTGGAAACGGCTCTAAGGATTTTGATGAAATTTAGTATATGGGCAAAAATTCGATCTAGTTAAGCTAAGCATTAGTATATGTAGAAAGGAATGCTGGTAGGAGTGGGGGGCTATATACACAGAAAGACAAAAGATTTAATGTCAGTCCCAGAAAGTTGACCAAGTTAGTGTCCAAGAACCTAATTCCTGGTACTAAATACTTAAACAAAATAATCAATAAATGCTCTGCTTATGGCATTACGGCAGTAGGTAATGTTAGGTATAAGGCAGTTTAAATAAAATATTTGCCAATATTCAGTTGACTTCAAGGGAACTGGAGTATAAGTACCTGTCAAAAATGTTTTTTGTGACGCACAATTTTATTGCTGACTGTACCTACCTTCTCCTGTTCACCCCTTCCTAATGAACATGAATTAAATTTTTATGTGTTTCTCCATTCCGTTTAAACTACAACATTTACTTCTTTGTCCTCACTTCTCCGTTTGCAAGCCCAAGCAATAAGAAGTTATAGTAGCGGAAGCAGTTATAAAGTTGACGCAAAATTTTTTTATTAAGCTATGAGCTTCATCACATATGTTCCTTGAGTAATTCTAAGCATTTCAAGCCTGGGAGGCAATAAGAAATGTGTGTCTACTCGGATTTGTAATGGATTCAAACTTTCAACCCCTTTTTAACCTTGTTAGGGGATGAATTTTACAAAACGCTGAAATTTTTCCTGTCTTTTAATAATCCCGCGTTCGAAACATTTTTTGATATCCATACAAACTTTCAACCCCTTTTTCACCACCTTAGGGGATGAATTTTCAAAAACGCTGAAATTAGTTTTCTTGTATTTTAATAATATATCGTTTTACGAAGTTTCAAATTCCTAGCTTAAAATAAAACTTGAACCCCATACAAACTTTCATCCCCTTTTTAACCCCCTTAGGGGTTGAATTTCTCAAAATCGCTTCTTACCTCTTGTACACTTTATAAATGTAATCTAGTGTGCAAATTTCAACTTTCTATCTTTTGTAGTTTCGGCTCCGCGTAGCAAAAATCTCCAACCAAATTTTTCACCTTTTTACGTTTTTCTTGTAAAATTATTATGAAACTGAAAAAAACAAATATCAGCAATGAATTCTACGTCTTTGGTTTATACGAAAATGATACTAAACTTGCCCTAGTACCCACCAGGATCAGAATAGATTTTTTTTAAAGATGACGGGTGGCGGCCGTTTTGTACCCCACCCTCCCCCTACCCCAGGCTAGAAATGCTTAGAATTACTCAAATATCAGATGTGATGAAGCTCATAGCTTAATAAAAATTTTTTGGGTCATGTATGGCAGCGTTACATAACTGATTCCAGTATAGAGGGAAATGCTAGGAACACAATTTTTGACTCCGTAACTTTGTTTGGACTAGTTAGGAGGTGAACATATCAGAAGTCCCCGGCCGTAGCCCCGGTGCTGGGGGGTAGAGTGGGGTAAGAAGGTCGAATTTTTCGGTTTTTCATTGATATCTTGGAAACTTTGCGTCTTAACGACATGACTACTAAGACAAACCGAAAGCTGATAAAATTAGTTACACGTTTTATCCAGTCAAGTTTTTCGATATCTTGAACAGTTTTTGAGATACCCGCTCTTGAAAGTTTATTTAGGGCTTTCAATTTTATCTTGATATCTACATTAGTGAAGCTGCTAGGCCGTGTTTGGTATCATTTTCGTATAAATCGGGGGTGCTGAATTCGTTTTTGGTATCCCCTCTACCCCCCAGCACCGGGGCTACGGGCGGGGACTTTTGATATGTTCACCTCTTAACTAGTCCAAACAAAGTTACGGTGTCAAAAATTGTGTTCCTAGCATTTCCCTCTACAACGTTTTTTGAGCATTCATTTCCTGACCTAACAATTCAACTGTGGTCTTAATTGATTCCTACTTAGTTACTTCTATCTCTTACTATACCACTATCGTGTATCGCCAACAGTTCTGCTAAAAAACTACAAACAATCTATACAAGAAATGGTCACCGATTTTATTATTTTTCTAAAATAATAAATAAAATCGGTAGATGTTTATTTTACTGATGTTATGTATAAATGCTTGACTTACTTGATTTCATTATTATTTTCTGATTTCAGTATTTGTTCAATCCAGTTTAACAATATTTTCTTTTCAGACAAGCGCCCCGCAACACCACCCTCCGCGGCCGGGCCCTCGAGCGCCTCCGACGACATCGAGCCGCGGCCGCGGCGGGGACCCCACACCGACCTGCAACACGCCGAGCCAATAGAGACGTACATGTGCGACACCTGTGCACAATTATTTAGGAAAAAACATTCTTTAATTCGCCACATCAAAGCACATCTGCGAGCAAATCCAAAAATGTTACGAATACACTCCACCAAAAAGGTATTCTTTTGTGAAATATGTCACAAACGGTTCTTTCAATCGGGCCACTTCAACCGCCACTTGCGAACTCACACGGCCACTAAACCGCACGTTTGTAACATCTGTAAAAAAGAGTTTATGAGAATGGACTGTTTAGAATTACACAAACGCATCCACACTGGACAGAAACCATACTCGTGCAAGTTCTGTGAGAAGAAGTTCACGCAGTCACATAACTTAACGAGACATATAAGAATACACACTGGCGAGAAGCCGTACGTCTGCGATATATGCTCGAAGAGGTGTTCGCAATCAGGCGACTTGAAGATTCATAAACAGATTCACGAGATTGAGGAGAAGTATTCGTGCGATTTGTGTAACAAAAGGTTTAAGTGGAAATCAACTTTGAACAAACATAGACGGAACCACGCCAGGAAGAACGCTCGGGACAAATCGAAAGATACTTAACTTGTTTCTTACTGGGCGCGTGACACCTACATGCCGACGGTGGATGCTGCTGGCGACCCCTCTCATGTCGCGGACGTTCAAGCTCGCCGATGTTAGAATGCCATTCCATTATTCTTGGTACTATTGTAAGTTGCCTCGAATTTGACGTCATCAATAGTCAAACAAACGTCTGAATGAATTGTGTATAAATTCGTCATGATTGATGCTTATTATATTATATTAAAGTAAATATTGAAAAAAAAAACCCGAGATCAAAGGTAATTTACGATTTATGAATTAATGGTTAAATTATTTTATTAAGTCATGCAAATGTTTTGGCTGTTTTATTATTCTTCTTATTTATATATCCATATTAAAATATAATTAAATTAAAATTCGGTAACCTAAGATTTCAGTAGGTATTAAGAGGGGTTACTAACTTTAAGTGTCCTTATTTTATTAATGAAATATTTAGTAACCAAATATATTGGTTTCAACTGACATTGTTGTATCTAATCGTGAACATTTGATATTAAATTATATTGTAATATTCCAATTGGTTTCTTTTCCTATTGCTACGAACGAAACTTTGCTAATTGCAAGGTCCAGAGCCACGCCCAACGACTCATACTCCACGGACGACTGACTTGATCAGGCTCTCTGGTTGTATGCACAAAGATCCGTTGACAATTTTTAACTACATGAGATAGGAGAAGTACAGATGTAGTGCATAATTGTTTTCCATCGTATTTTTACCGAAAGGTACAAACGTTACTTGTTATTTCAGTCAGGCTCGGTACCAAAACTACTGAAGTAGCATGGCAAATACGAACGTTTCCGAAAAAATACAATGGAAAACAAATTATGCACTACATCTGTATCAACACAACTTTCTGATCGAACGTCATTTTTATTCAAATTACAAAAATTAAAACAAATGAAAAGCTGGATGACCGGGTGGATAGACCAACTAAACTGTCAAATGTAAATTAGGGATCAACAACAACCGTGCCAGCTACGCTACATTATAGCGAGATGATTTGCGGGATTAAAAAAATATTAAAGCATAACGAATATTGTATACATTACCAAATTGCTACAAATAGGCAGTAGGTACCCATATAACCATTCCAGTCGCAGAATCATCAAAGTGGTAACTAAATGTCAGATGTGTCGTAACAGAGTCCACACAATGTGTCTAGAATTGTTTCGAAACAAAGTGTCGTCGCCGTGTGTACACTTTTCCGTAACAAGGTGTCGACACATTTGTGTGCACTTTGCGTACGGTTTGCGACTAAATCTGACAGCAAATTTGTGACAGCAAATGTCAATATAAAATACCCTTTGAAAACCAAGGTTTGTCTCGTGTGCTCGTAAGTAATTCTAGTAAGTCATCATGGGCGATGCAAATGATAATAAGTGTACAATGTAAGCAAGCGTATTATTTTTTCTCTCATGTCAATTCAACTCTTTAATATTTTTTAATGTATTACTGTTAACTTGTAACTTATCTGCTAAAATCAATAGGTAATGTTAAATACATTCGAAATGTTAGTAGTAAAATTTTAAATGTTAGTAGTAAAATTTTAAACGAGCACCAAAGTACTGAATTTGTCATAAATTATGTAACATTCTCCGACCGTCCTTAGTCTGGGACCGGTCTGAAAACCAGCGCCGGGCATCTAGGCCTGGCACACGCTGAGACTGGAACCCTTTGCCTAATACAAAAATCTTCTCACCTTTTGCTCTGTATAATTTGATAATTTAACGGTTGTATTTTATTATGTAAGTAATTCTAACTCTATGTTATTTTCATGTATGTGGCAATAAACCATTCTTATTCTTATTCTTATTCTTATTCTAATAATCGACCAAAACCATATAAACACCCAACACCCGTCAACCTTTTACAGAAAAGTTTTTAAAGAAATGCAATAAGCTACTTAGGTCAGCCAACGAATGCTCAAAAAAGTTGTAGAGGGAAATGCTCGGAACACAATTTTTGACTCTGTAACTTGGTTTGGACAAGTTAGGAGGTGAACATATCAAAAGTCCCCGGCCGTAGCCCTTGAGCGGGGGGAAGAGAGGGGGCTTTGAAGGTCCGATTTTCCGGTTTTTCGATTATATCTCGGAAACTATGCATCTTAGCGACATGGCCACTTATACAAAATGAAAGTTAATTTAATTTGTTATAAGTTTATTCAGTCAATTTTTTCGATATGTTGAATAGTTTTTGAGATATCCGCTCTTGAAAGTTTATTTAGGGCTCTCAATTTTATCTTGATATATCTACATCAGTGAAGGTGCTAGGCCGTGTATGGTATCGTTTTCGTATAAATCTGGGTTGCTGAATCCATTTAAGGTATCACATTGACACCATTCCACAAAATTAAAAAAAATCTTTTTAGGGTTCCGTACCTCAAAAGCAAAAAACGGAATTCTTATAGGATCACTCGTGCGTCTGTATGTCTGTCTGTCTGAATACACAAAATAGTTCTTTACCTATAGATGACAGGAAAACCTATTAGAAATGTGCAGTCAAGCGCGAGTCGGACTTAATGTACGGAACCCTTAATACGCGAGTCCGACTCGCACTTGGTCGGTTTTTTTAAACTCCTCTTGACGCTTAACCGCTGAACCGATTTCGTTGAAATTTGGTATAGAAATAGTTTACGTCCCGGAACAGGACATAGGATAGATCTTATAACCAAAATCATCTTTTGAAGGTGTGAAAAGTGGCGTGGAAATTTGTACGGGAAATCAATAACCGCTGAACCGATTTATATTAAATTTGGGATGGTCTACATCTTTGATTTAGTTAAAAATGATAAAAAAAACATGACTTCAAACCTAAACTTAAACAGTATTAACTTCAAGAAGTCAATTCTGAATTCCCCCCTACACCTCATTTCACACTTTTGAAGGATGATTTTTGAGATAACTTATTATGTCCTATTAACTCACATTATAGACGGGTCTAACGCGAATTATATTCAATTACCTTGATTTACCGACGTTTCGACACAGGTTTCACTGGTCGTGGTCGCGGCTGACTGATGTCCCAGCAAAATGTCAAAACAGAGATTAACCCCCCCAGAGATTATTAGACCCGTCTATAATGTGAGTTAATATGTATTCAAAACGCGAAAGTTTAAATTATTATGTCCTGTCTCGGGACTCAAAATATATGTGTACTAAATTTAAATTAAAACTGTTCAGCAGTTTAAGCGTGAAGAGGAGTTTAAAAGAAAGTAAGTTTATATGTTTTTACTTTGGAATGGTGTCAATGTGATACCATAACTAAATTTGGTACTGCGAATTTATACGAAAACGATACCAAACATGGCCTCGTAGCTTTACTGTTGTAGAAATCAAAATAAAATTGAGAGCCCTAAATTCTTATTACTTGACCAAACTTGTGTAGAAGGAAAAGGAAAAATAAAAGTCTTCGGCAGGAATATAAGACACAAATATATATATTTTTTTGCGTTACTATTTCAATCATCAAATATAAACATACCTTGATTATATTATTCTAGTGAGATAAACAAAAACATTTACTTAAAAAATTACAAGGTCGAAATGTCACGGAACTTGTGAGAGTAATACGTGAAATATAAAAACTTTTATGACAAAAAAATCTGGACACAATTTAAGAAGCATCCCATTGCGTCGAGGAATCATCTGTATTTTTACTTGTTTCATTACCTCCTCGCTTCTTTTTTTGTCCTTTGTATTCTGTAGCAATTTGTTAGATCTGAAAATAAAGATAACTTCGGACTAACGGATGTCGATTTATAGGTTTTAGGGAGTGCAGAATTTGAAAACGATGATCATTTTATAATCCAAGATGGCGGCTACGTATTTTGTCATAAAAGTCGTCATGAATATCGTTTTATAGGTTTTAGGAAGTGCCGATTTCGAAAATGATGACCAGTTTGGAATCGAAGATGTGTGCCGTGCACTTTGTCATAAAAGTCGTCATGGATATCGTTTTATAGGTTTTAGGGAGTGCAGAATTCGGAAATGATGACCATTTTGGATTCCAAGATGTCTGCCGTGCACTTTGTCATATAAGCCGTCATAGATGTTGATTTATAGGTGTTAGGAAGAGCAGATTTCGAAAATGATGACCATGACCAACAATACGACATCCATGTCGACTTTTAACATAGTACATGGCCGCCATCTTGGATTCCAAAATAGTTATTATTTTCGAAATCTGCGCTCCCTAAAACCTATAAAACGACAGCCATGACGACTTTAATGACATACTGCATGGCCGCCATTTCGGATTCCATCATTTTCGAAATCTGCTCTTCCTAACACCTATAAATCAACATCTATGACGACTTTTATAACATAGTGCATGGCCGCCATCTTGGAATCCAAAATGGTCATCGTTTTCGAAATCTGCGCCCCCTAAAACCTATAAAACGACACCCATGACGACTTTTATGACATAGTGCATGGCCACCATTTTGGAATCCAAAATGGTCATCATTTTCTAAATCTGCGCCCCCCAAAACCTATAAAACGACATCCATGACGACTTTTATGACATAGTGCATGGCCGCCATTTTGGAATCGAAAATGGTTATCGTTTTCGAAATCTGCGCCCCCCAAAACCTATAAAACGACACCCATGACGACTTTTATGACATAGTGCATGGCCGCCATTTTGGATTTCAAAATGGTCATCATTTTCTAAATCGGGGCCCCCTAAAACCCATAAAACGACATCCATGACGACTTTTATGACATAGTGCATGGCCGCCATTTTGGAATCGAAAATGGTTATCATTTTCGAAATCTGCGCCCCCAAAACCTATAAAACGACACCCATGACGACTTTTATGACATAGTGCATGGCCGCCATTCTGGATTCCAAAATGGTCATCATTTTCGAAAGTGGGGCCCCCTAAAACCTATAAAACGACATCCATGACGACTTTTATGACATAGTGCATGGCCGCCATCTTGGAATCGAAAATGGTCATCGTTTTCGAAATCTGCGCCCCTTAAAACCTATAAAACGACACCCATGACGACTTTTATGACATAGTGCATGGCCACCATTTTGGAATCCAAAATGGTCATCATTTTCTAAATCTGCGCCCCCCAAAACCTATAAAACGACACCCATGACGACTTTTATGACATAGTGCATGGCCGCCATTTTGGATTTCAAAATGGTCATCATTTTCTAAATCGGGGCCCCCTAAAACCTATAAAACGACATCCATGACGACTTTTATGACATAGTGCATGGCCGCCATCTTGGAATCCAAAATGGTCATCATTTTTGAAATGTGCGCCTCCTAAAACCTATAAAACGACACCCCTGACGACTTTTATGGCATAGTGCATGGCCGCCATATTGGATTCCAAAATGGTCATCATTTTCAAAATTGGGGCCCCCTAAAACGTATAAAACGACATCCATGACGACTTTTATGACACAGTGCATGGCCGCCATTTTGGATTCCAAAATGGTCATCATTTTCGAAATCGGCACTCCCTAAAACCTATAAATCGACACCCATCTCGACTTTTATGACAAAGTGTTTGGCTACCATCTGCATGCAAGACATTTCTATTATTTTTACGTACAAAAATGGCCCCCTGTCAACTTCCAACCGAGATTTAATCGATAATTTATTCGATTAATGTTCAGATTAATTCAATTTCAATCTATGTTAGGTCGACTAAACTAATCGTGATTAAAATTTGAGGATTAACTTTTTTTATTCCATTAATTAGTCGAATAAACAGTTAATCTATTAAGTCCCATCTCTGGCCACGTCATTTTTACACTTTGAGAATATCTGAAAACAAATGAACACAAGGAGCCATTTTGCAAATCCAGTAACTTTGTTATTACTTTTGACAGCGCGTGTCATGTGTCTACACAGAGTCGACACAAAGTCGAAACATTTGCGACTACTTTGTGACTGCAATATTTCTCAGCCTTAAACCATATTTATACATCATAATTAACAAGTTTCGTAGTATGTAAAGCGTTATTTCTGTTATTTAAGTATAGTATACGCATCGAAGTACTAAAAATGCATCAAATAATATATTTATGAACACAAGCACTGAGAAGTAAACAATTTCATTTCCGGCTAAACTAAAACAATGTGGTGGCGCGTTGATTATATTACACTTAGTTTATCAAATCACTCGAGCAGTTTAATTCCCCATAATAATTTAAGTCCTATTGTAATATAAATGCAAACAATATATAATTACGTCTTGTAATCCGTTTTAGAGATGGCGTATTAATGTCACTTATTTTTATTTAACTATTTTTCCATCTGACAGTTTGCATTTGACAGGAACAAAATGAACGAATGAACGAATGATTTTGGCATAAAGTAGTCGCAAACTAGTAACAATGTGTGCACACGGCGACCACACTTTATGTCACTTTGTGTCATGTGTCGACCCTTCCCCATTTCTGGTAACTGTGTCGACACGGCGACGACTCTGCGACTGGAATTGTGACCGAAACAGACGGTGTCGACACAAGATGTGTCTACACCGCGTCGTAACGGCGACTGGAAATGGTTGTATGGGTACTGACATCTGTTGAGGAGTAGAAAAACTAAAACGCTGTTAGCGATATGTCGTAGGGTCGTAACATAAATTCATATGATATGAAACTAAAAAGACCGTATGAACTATGAATGACAATTACTTGAAAGGAACCAAATAACTTAATCAAGGCACACTGCCAAAATACGAAGCCACCAACAACATGCAACCGTAAATTACATACTTACCAACAAAAATCGATATCGGTAATCATAGATGGCGGTCGTAATTAGCTTTTAATTAGCTAATATATGGATTTCTTATCCAAAATTTGTCTTGGTCTTGCAGGCCAATTAAACATGATTTACACATAGATGGATATACTAAATAATTAATAGATCATAGATGGCATTAGTAGTCATATCATATCATATACTTAAAAAGAAAGAGAAATTTTGATAGGTACATAAAACTGTATATAACCTTCCATTTCACATTAATTGATACATTTTTTTTTTAAATATGAAATAGGGAAGTATTCAGCACGCATTCCAATCAGTTTATATAAAATTGTATATACCTACTGACGAAACGACACATTGCCACTCAAGTGACTCAAGAATAAAAAAAAAAAAAAGAAATAAATAATAATAATAATTTTGCACTGGTAGCGGCGAGTACATTAAAAATGCTTTGCAGAATCACCTCAAAGAGACTCATTAAATCTACGTTCTGTTACAATTTGAATTTAAAAGTACCCGGTGTTACCGGTAGATGGCACTAGTCAATAAAAGCAAGCTTAAGATAAATGGCGCTGTTAAAATTTTCTTCAGAATCATGTGGTGATTTCGCAATTACAGTGGCTAGGTAAGGTTCGGAGTTAGGTTAGGTTCTGAGTTAGGTTAGGTTCTGAGTTAGGTTAGGTTCTGAGTTAGGTTAGGTTCTGAGTTAGGTTAGGTTCTGAGTTAGGTTAGGTTCTGAGTTAGGTTAGGTTCTGAGTTAGGTTAGGTTCTGAGTTAGGTTAGGTTCTGAGTTAGGTTAGGTTCTGAGTTAGGTTAGGTTCTGAGTTAGGTTAGGTTCTGAGTTAGGTTAGGTTCTGAGTTAGGTTAGGTTCTGAGTTAGGTTAGGTTCTGAGTTAGGTTAGGTTCTGAGTTAGGTTAGGTTCTGAGTTAGGTTAGGTTCTGAGTTAGGTTAGGTTCTGAGTTAGGTTAGGTTCTGAGTTAGGTTAGGTTCTGAGTTAGGTTAGGTTCTGAGTTAGGTTAGGTTCTGAGTTAGGTTAGGTTCTGAGTTAGGTTAGGTTCTGAGTTAGGTTAGGTTCTGAGTTAGGTTAGGTTAGGTTAGGTTAGGTTAGGTTAGGTTAGGTTAGGTTAGGTTAGGTTAGGTTAGGTTAGGTTAGGTTAGGTTAGGTTAGGTTAGGTTAGGTTAGGTTAGGTTAGGTTAGGTTAGGTTAGGTTAGGTTAGGTTAGGTTAGGTTAGGTTAGGTTAGGTTAGGTTAGGTTAGGTTAGGTTAGGTTAGGTTAGGTTAGGTTAGGTTAGGTTAGGTTAGGTTAGGTTAGGTTAGGTTAGGTTAGGTTAGGTTAGGTTAGGTTAGGTTAGGTTAGGTTAGGTTAGGTTAGGTTAGGTTAGGTTAGGTTAGGTTAGGTTAGGTTAGGTTAGGTTAGGTTAG